>NW_011888784.1:7141885-7143467 GCF_000151845.1 Pteropus vampyrus
CTTAATATATGAAGCAATGGTGAGGCCCTTATTTGGGCTACACATCAGATGATGTGTCACTTGTCACAGCTGGGCAGGAGGTTCTGGGAAAAGAGTAGGCTACATGCATTCAAGGGGTCGACAGGCATTCCATCAGTTTGTTACTGTTAGGGTGCTGTGGTGTCCTTCACTCTAAATGCAACAGCGGGCCATGGTTCATTTTAGAAAATTAGAATCTTTAAAAAGAAAAAAAAATTCAAAATTTTTGTAATGAGTCAGGAATATCCATAAAAGATGTGATATACCACACAGTCTTACCGGTTATCTCACAGCCAACTGCATAAAAGAGTTGCCACTTTCAAAGATGAATTTGGCATTTTTTTTTTTGTACAAAAAGACAGGGTTTCTCAATGTTCTCACCTTTTCTGTGCTGTTAATGGCTGTTAGTAATGTCACCTAGCAGTTGTTAAAAGGCAAACAAAAACTTACTGTCTCTTTGGGGTAAAATGGGCAAGAAAATAACAGCTTTTAGAAAGCAAACATACTATGGAGACGGCATCTCTGAAAATTGATTGAAATGTTTCCATTGTTTGGCAAATTTGTTGCTGAAAATGATAAATTATAACATAAAATTCCTTAAATCTGCAAATTAAAAAATCTTGTAAACAGAGTTAAATTTCAAATAAAGAGTTTCTAAGATCTGAACTCATTAAAAAATGCAATGCCTTTTGAAATGCAAGGGTATTTGCTCGTTAATAAGGAAGCCAGTTAGATTTCAACAGAAACCTTTGGTTAACTGATGAATGGGATTGAAAGAAAAAAGTATTAAGCAGAATGACGCACTTTGTCCTTTTGGATCTATGTTTATGTGAAATATCCTTTTAACCTACAACATCTATATTGGAATAAACTGAATTCGGGATCAGATCAACAGATGTTAAAAAAACAAGCTTTTCAAAAAAAGTATTCAATTCAATCACTTTGGCTCTCTCTAAAACATCACTAAAAATATTAAAATTAGCATAAAATATTGATGACTGAAAAAGCTTTTGTTTCATTAATAATTAAAGTTCAATGGAATTTAAAATTATTTCAAGAATATTATTTATTTCAGATTTATTTCAACCTTTTAGTACTTTAAAAGATGAGTACATATAATCTGAATAGGTATTTGCATGGGGTAAGTGTTCAAAATTACGTTACTGATATCATCACATGATAAAAAATTTGGACCGCTTTAATGTTTTCCTTTCCTTTTCTAAAATCCTGAAGAGTTTATTTACTCAGTATTTAATACTAGAAGACATTCACTTTCCATGAACACATGACCTAAGAAGCATTAAAGCCTCTTGAAGACCGTATGTGCTCTTCATACCCCTCATAACAAAAAACTCAGCTCCTTTTTCATAATAGATGCTTGATTAATATTTCCTACTGAATTGTTTCCGATTTTAAGCTCCTAGAGACCAAAGCCTGGATATCATTAATCTTTACATTCCCTAGAGCACCTTTAATTAAATGGCATGCGATTCCAAGGCAATCAGAAGTGTCTTATCTATGGAGAGCTCCTGGATTGGGATTCCAGCCTGATTTCCTTTATTTG
>NW_011888784.1:7143517-7147421 GCF_000151845.1 Pteropus vampyrus
GCACTTTGTCCTTTTGGATCTATGTTTATGTGAAATATCCTTTTAACCTACAACATCTATATTGGAATAAACTGAATTCGGGATCAGATCAACAGATGTTAAAAAAACAAGCTTTTCAAAAAAAGTATTCAATTCAATCACTTTGGCTCTCTCTAAAACATCACTAAAAATATTAAAATTAGCATAAAATATTGATGACTGAAAAAGCTTTTGTTTCATTAATAATTAAAGTTCAATGGAATTTAAAATTATTTCAAGAATATTATTTATTTCAGATTTATTTCAACCTTTCAGTACTTTAAAAGATGAGTACATATAATCTGAATAGGTATTTGCATGGGGTAAGTGTTCAAAATTACGTTACTGATATCATCACATGATAAAAAATTTGGACCGCTTTAATGTTTTCCTTTCCTTTTCTAAAATCCTGAAGAGTTTATTTACTCAGTATTTAATACTAGAAGACCTTCACTTTCCATGAACACATGACCTAAGAAGCATTAAAGCCTCTTGAAGACCGTATGTGCTCTTCATACCCCTCATAACAAAAAACTCAGCTCCTTTTTCATAATAGATGCTTGATTAATATTTCCTACTGAATTGTTTCCGATTTTAAGCTCCTAGAGACCAAAGCCTGGATATCATTAATCTTTATATTCCCTAGAGCACCTTTAATTAAATGGCATGCGATTCCAAGGCAATCAGAAGTGTCTTATCTATGGAGAGCTCCTGGATTGGGATTCCAGCCTGATTTCCTTTATTTGGTTAGGCAGTTCTGGGGTCCTGGTCCCTAGGTTTGCAGAATCCCTGTCTACTTTGACCACGGGGAAATAATAGCAGTCATTTCATGAGCTCGGTTTTGGACAAACCACTGTGGCTTTGGACAGATAAAAGGCAGTGGTAACTTGTCTCTAGAGAGAAACTGAGCTGAGTTAAGAACATTGTTAGGTTGCTTGGGAAACCTCTAAGGAAGGTATCCAGGGCTTTGGCAGACCAGAGAAAATTGGGGGAAGGGAAAGAGCTCAGAGATCACAGAATTAGCAACAGAGGTGATTATAGCTGTTTATAAGGTACACTGTCCAGGTTCATTAATAGCAATTGCCCAGGATGGGTCTCTATACAGAAGAGTCTTTTAAGTCTGGGAGTTTTTCTGGGGGTGCTACTTAACTAGGGGTCAGGGTGGCCTCCTAGACTTTTGGAGAGGAGTGCATTTTGAGTGGCAGCACTCGTAAACTGAGGACTATTAGGGCCATTTAGCCCTACTCTGTTTCAGTCAACTTTGGCTTTTGTATGTTGCGTGTGGCGCAAGACCCAGCAGACTGACTAGACAGCGTGAAAGGCTGGATAGAAATGTAGTTGACGCCAAGGAGTTTGACGCTACATCTGTTGAGTCTCACAGCATGCCAGGTGGTCACATGGCGGGGGTGGTTGCACCCTCTCAAAGGGCTCTTTATATTTCTTTTTTCTTTCCTCTCAAACATGGCATAGCTGTATCCTTAACTATAAATACCATCTCTTATATAATGCTCTACCTATTATATATGCATATTCATATTTGCGAGAGATTTTTTTCTTTTTAAAAATTTTGAAAACGAAAAACAGAAAAACAGGGAGGAACAAAGAATTAATGTAACAAACATGATCTTATGAAGATTTTCACATTATTAATGTTTAGTCTGAGGTAAAGTAAATCCTTGTGACATAAATCCTTGAAGCTAGAGCTTCAAGAATTATGTCAAATGTTAGTTATCCATTTTTTTCCTTCCTAGTCTTAATAATTGCATTTGCTTACTTAAATACTCAGGCTAGTTGTTTACAATCTGATAGAACATATACTGACCGGGATATCAGAAAAATAAGGTTCTTCTCTCACCTTTTCACCCCTCAGTTATATGCCCCTAGATAAATTTTTTAATTTCATGGCAGGACCCTAACTTCCAGATAAATATAATTTTATAAAAACGATCATATACCTCCAAGTCTTCTCTGTTTTAGGTAAGATCTCCTTGATTCCTTCATCTGTGTTTCATATGAGATGAATTCTACACTATACTCCATTTTGATCACCCTCCTCTGGAGATTTTATCACTTGCCAAATCTCACCTTAAACTTTGGTGGCCAGAATTAAACTGATTTTCCAAGTATGAAGTAATTAGTGCAGAAAAACTGACTTGATTTAATTTTCGCGATCAAGGAACTATATGTCTGTTAATAAGGCTACATTAAAAAACAAAACAACAACCCTGCCTTTTTTTTTTTTTTTTTTTTTTTTTGCAGCACCAACACTGTTGGCTCATATTAAATGGAAGCTCAATTAACTCCTTTAAACACATTCATATAAACTGCCATCATGCCTGGCCATTGCGGTGTGGAATTGGTTTTTGAGCTTAAATATAAGCCTTCCTTTTAAATCTGCAAAGTTTAATTTTATTGGTTTTAGTCCAGTGTTCTAGTCTGTTGTGAAAGTTTTGAATCTTAATTTTGTTTTCTCAAAGAGTGCCCAGATTTGTAGAGATTTCTATAGGGTTTAAATACTCTCAAAGTTAATGACTGTCCTTTTAACCCCTTCTGGGCATGATTCGAGTGACTCAAATGCATGCTATTGTTTTTTCTCTTTATTGAACTTTTTAAAGAAAAAGTTTTTTTTCAATTTATACAACAAAATATCTCTGCATTCTGCATAAAAACAATAAACAATTTAAACCCATTGCTTTAGACTTCAACATATTTTTATGTCTGGTTAGTAGATGATGGATGTACCACAGAAGCAATAACTCTGCATAGCCACAGGTGTGTGCCCAAGTCTATTATTTCTATCAAAGAGGATATTGCATCTGATGTTGGATTGGGGAAAAAAGTCTTGCATTTTTCTTTCATTCAGAGGCAATCCTCCTGCCTTGGTGAGAAAGAAAGGGACAAAAACAAAATAAAACAATGCTAGGTGTGGTTCCAGTGCTTTCTCATTTCTGCTGGAATTCAGTATATAATTCGGTCTTAAAGCTTCTTATTGATATTTTCATTTTGGTACATTCTACCCATTCTTTAAAACTCCAATTCAGTCCTCTTCCTAAAAGCCATCTGAGAACTCTCATTTCAACATTAATCTTTCTAGTCCCCTCTATATTGCTTGGGACTCTCTGAGAACATTTCACAGTCTGTCGTGTATTAAGATTATGGGATTAAGCTACACTTATCTCTCCTCTTAAATTGCGTTTTCTTAAGGGACAAGGGCCATGTCTTCACCATTCCTATTTAATCTTGGAGCAAATATTGATGGAGCCCCACTCTGTGCCAGACACTGTGCTGGGCAGTCGATTCTGTGCGCCTCCGCCTAGGGACCGGTGCAGAGCTCAGCTGACCTACTGGAACAGAAATCAATCTATGTCGACTTGACCTAAACCAAAGCTTACTATTCTATAAAGTCTGTGTGTAAAATATGAAAGGATTTATTGAAGGGGACCCAAATCACTGTAAATTAAATTAGATCCTCACAGATTTCAGCTGTTTCCTACTCTCCTCAGAGCCCCATTAGCCATTTGGAGTATCTAAGCTGTGACCAAAAGCACGGAAGTACCGTGAAATACAGACTGATATCTAAACCACTTCGTAGGAGAAGTGGTATTTCAGTGACAAAAACAAGTTTGAACTTATCGAGTTCCATTAAGAAAACCAGCTTGAACATTTAAAGCCCACAGATTGATTAAAACCATAGGTCCTCGGAAAATGGAGACATGTATATATTATATATTAATTATCTAATACCAAAAACAAGATGGAGAGAGAAAGAAGATGAATGGTCTTTTCATTGCTGAACATTTGGATCAGAATTATAGTAGTTTATTGTGGAGGAGTGGTCATATGCTCTCTTGGCAAATATCTGTACATTCAAGTTCTGAGAACTATA
>NW_011888784.1:7148271-7177289 GCF_000151845.1 Pteropus vampyrus
CCATAGGTCCTCGGAAAATGGAGACATGTATATATTATATATTAATTATCTAACACCAAAAACAAGACGGAGAGAGAAAGAATATGAATGGTCTTTTCATTGTTGAACATTTGGATCAGAATTATAGTAGTTTATTGTGGAGGAGTGGTCATATGCTCTCTTGGCAAATATCTGTACATTCAAGTTCTGAGAACTATACCAGTAGTTTTTTTTTTTTTTTTTTTAAATTTACTGCTTTCCATTTTTTTCCCCCAACTATAAGCTTGGACAGACTCAAGGCCGAAAATACTCCTTCCTCAATTTAAGATTTGACAATTTAACAGGAAAAAGCTCATTCATCATCTTTCCCTTTTAGAGACCATAAATTATTGGCTCATATACTATGTGGCTTGGATTCTAGGAAAAGTTAGTATAAACAAACCCAAGTTACAATGCATGGAGTAAGGGAGTGAGTCATAAACAAAACACAGACATATGCTCTCATATAAATAAGGGCCTGGATCATCGGCTTCCCAAAGTCTGCTTCCCATTAATTACACAACAAAATGAACTTTCCATATGTAAGCCCAAATCACTTAACTCTGGCAACTTGTATGAGACAAAGACCAGGACTGTAGCTCTTTAGGCACTAACTAAACTGGATTCAAAATAAGGTAAATCATCTCAAAATATCTCCAGGTATCGGAGGGCATGAAAGTCCTTTAGAGGAGTGTTTTTGAGCATTGAAACTCCAGCAAGCAAGGAACACCGCTTGAGGTTGGTCTGGATCCCCTGCTGAATTTAAAGCTAATATCGGGCTTACTGTCTTTTGTTCTGAGCTCTGTCATCTTTATGGAGCAAGCCCTGGGTCCAGGCCACACAGGGTGTTCACAGACATTGCTGGGATCATTGAACAGTTGAAATTCCCTCCATCAGTACCTTTGCTCTGTCTTATGAACCCGTCCACTGGTAGCACAAAGTCACATTTCCTCACCGTGTGTGAAAGCTACCTGGTCTCTCTTAGTTTAAAGAGGAACCAAAGAAACAGATGAACAATTCCTGGGGAAGAGGATTCTTCCACAGGTGAAAACCTCTGAGAGGTGGAAGCAGCTGAGCTCTCTCCCTGTGTTGTTTTCAAAAGCATATCTCATAAAACAAACTGAATTAGTTACAAACAACACTAAAATAACATGTCACATTTTAGGAGTCGTGAGTGGGGAAGAGGGGAGAAAATGGGCTTTTATTCTTTGCTAGAGGAGGTTATGTGCGGTTTTCAATACTTCATTTACTCAATAATTATTTTTGTGACACCCACTCGTACTGTATCAAAGATTATACAAAGTAAGTGGAATGAACCATTTCTGTTTTCATATGAATCTAAGGAGAAGAGGAAGAAACTAACATTTTTGATGGATCTACAGTGCAGTCTGCAGAATTTCACATATTTCCTCATTTAACTGTGATAGCAAATACACAAGGACATTACTATCTGTACAGAACAGAGATGAAAACTGAGACCTCAGAGGTTAAATCATTTTTCCAAGGGCACACATCTAAGAGGTCATAGACTCAAGGATTTAAGCAAGGGCTTCCCTATTTCAAAGTCAGTTTCATACCAGTTTTCCTTAAGAAAGCAAAGAAGACAGGGAGCTAGATAAGGAATGAGAAAAACCTGGATTTCCCTGTTAATTTTCTGCTGTTAAATGCATTGGAGTGCCAACTTTCTCTCATAAAAATTTCTCTCAATTTTGTAATCTCTAAGGGCTCTTCCAACCCCCAAATTCCATAATTAAATGACACAAGATATTACTACAGATTGCAATGTTACTTCTGCTAGATTATGCATTTTGCACATTGTTTGGATCCTGTTGCTTTCTCTGGTTCAAATTCCGTTAATGGTTTCCTATAGGGAGACAGACAGTCTCATACAATGAGTGAAGTTGGACTGGATTATGAAGGAAGGTAGCGGGGACGAGGGGAGGACCTGGAAAACTAAAGAGAATATGGCCCATCTAGTTGACAAATGTTATTCTGTATCAATCCGTTGTTGCCATTTAAGAGCACAAAGTGATATATCAGACAGTCTGTGTCAAAAAGCCATAAATCTCGATTATCCTGTAAATCTTCTGACATTTACAAGATGCCAATTAATTTAAAAAAAAAAACATGAAACCCTTTGTAGTTCAATCAAAATACAACTGCAGACAGCTATTGGTCCATGGCTGCCATTTTGTCACTGCCTTTCAGAATGTTCACCACGTCTCATTCTAGAATTTCAGGAACACCGTAACACCATGTTCTGACTCCAAACCTTTCTTCCAGCCTCGTCTGTTATTTCCACATTCACTCTCTGTCTCAGAGATGTTGTAAACTTGTCCCTCCTGTTTCTGTCTGCTTATTGACTTTGAGTCATCCTTAGATGAGGCCATCTCAAGGCCATCTCAAGTCTTCTCTTCCCAGATCACCTATCTCACTGTCTTCTGAACTCCCGTAGCAGCATTCAGTTGGAAATTAATGACTTGTCGATTGCTAAATTCTAGCTCTGTTAATATCTGAGATTATTATTTACTCCATTTATTTTTTCATATTATTTGGTCATCTCATGTTTTGAAGTCAGGCCTTCCCAAATAATATGAAAGTTCCCGTAGGGCAGTAAGTATAAGTAATCTTATACTTTCATGTATCAACATTACAGGTGCTTAAAAATATTTGACAGTTGCTAACAAAGACTTATAGAAGTTCCAGTCAGATGAGCTCCATGTAGCAGTTAATAGCCTCACGGGTAGGGAGGTTTTGTGCCCTAAGATAAGGGTATTTGGAGGGTGGAGTGAGGATAACACTTCTAAAGATAGTTAACGGATGTTATGATCTGAGTCATAACATGACTAAATTGTGACTTAACATGATTACATCATAACATGCCGTGACTGACATCATTTTTGACACGAGAGGAGTCATAAAAGTGATATACTGTTTTAAGTATGTGATTGGTGTTTTGATCTGCTATTTCATTTTTTTTCCACCACTGCCTAAAAGGCAGACATTATTTTTCCCATTTCACTGATGAAGAAACCAAGACTCAGAAGTCTCACTTAGACTCTGAGACTTACCTAAGGGAACAAAGAAATAAATACTGCAGGATGTACAACATCCCTGATCCCAGAATCCAGTTTCCACTATACATTTGTGTGGTAGCCAGAAAGGTTTCCCGGTTCCTAATCAGGTAATATTTTAATTCCGTTCTCTCTAGGCTCAATCTCCTCATCTGTGACATGAAAGGGTTTGCAGAGGTCCCTTCTGGTCTATTCTAATCCAGTCTTATCTGGTCAATTCCAGTTGAAGCAGCAGGAGAACTGGATCCCCTGGGAGGATACTCTGGTATTACTCCAGTGGCTCCAAGAAGGAGAATGATGAGGGCTGACGGATGAGTGTTATTACTTTCTGTCTTTCTGTCTGTTGCTTTCTCACATCTGGCTCACAATGCTTACTCTATTCTCTCTCTACTGCCTCTTTTTCTCTCTGTCTCCTTCTCTCTGTCTTTCCTCTCTCATAGATTGACTATAGCCTGCCTAGATCACTAAAGATCATTCTTAAAAGACAGTCATTACACAGTTCTTCCATGTTGCCTAAGGCCATTTCTGCAGCAATGAGCAGGAAAGACCTCACCCCACTTCTCAACAGCTGGGCTCAGTATGCCGACTTCACCGGAACCAATAAGTTTTTCAAAAACTCTCCATTAATTACAGGAAACCCAAAGTACTGTCCCCCCCTTCTCATTAACACAGTTGCTTTCAGTTGCCACTAAATTATCTCGCCACCATTAAACCAACAATCTAATTAGACTTCTGGAAATGGAAAGAGCCAGTGAATAAGGCAGGCAAACCACTATCACAAAACCGATCATAAAATATTTCTGCCCTTTCGTTCTTGGCTGCATAAAATCTGCACCTGGATGAGCTTCTTTTCATCCTTTCACATTTATAAAGAATATTTGATACAACACGAGTATCTTAATAGACATTGCTTCACGTATGGGAGGTTTTCTCTCCTGCATTTCAACCGAGCCTGGAGACCTCATTACAATAATCGCACCTGACTCCCCCTGAGCTGATACCTCACAGCCAAACCTCCCACAGGGCTTCAGTGGAGGTGTGAATGATACTATCACTGAGAAGAAGATAAAATGTATTATTATCATTACTCTATTTTTAAGAGGATCTGACTGTGGCAAGAGGTGGTTGGGAACGTAATCTGTAGGAAGCATTCTGAGAAGATAAATTGAGTTAAACTCACAGACAGACTTTTAAACCTGTTATTAAACCTCCTGTCTTCCCTAAAATCTGAGCTCTGGAGAGAAAAAAATAGTTAAATCAAATCTTGACTTATTTATTGGGTGTCTACTATGCACTCAACACCATACGAGGTTGTTGACACCCAAATACGATTATAGGTTGTTTAATAGCTGTGCTCCTGGCTTTTGCTTCTCTTATCATCATCCCATATAATCCAAGTTTCCAGAAATTCATGTGATACTCGGTACTTACTGAATGAGACAAAAACTACATAGGAAATGATCGCCGCCCTCCAGAAACCAATACTCCAGCCACAATGCAAGATGACCACATATAAAATAAAGTACACTTAGGCCAATGCAATCTCCAGCTTTCCACCAAGTGACTCATATTGAAAAATCCCATAGAACTTTCGAGTGAAGGGAGACACAAGCTTCTCCTTCTCTGAATAAACACATACTCATGTACTGTGCTGTGTATGCATACCATATAGGCTGACTCTTTAACTTGACAATAATCTTCCCTCAGGATATTCTGGTGGATTAGCCAGAAGCTGGTCTGCCATTACTGAAAAAAGAATTCTGGAAGCCCCAGAGGTCCCTCTCGGGTTGCTCCCTGTGCTCAATGTTCCCAGGATGGTTAACTGTTTTCTGGTGCTGATGTGGAAAATAAGGCAAAGAATTGACTCTCAACTCTAATGAATACAATGCTAGAGTACGTCTTTTCATGCATCGGATGGTTTTGCATAGGAAACACTTGTTCAATGCATTTTGACCAATATTTAATGAATATCTATTGTTTGCCCACTCAGTGCTAGGTGCTGGGCTTTTAAAGTTGAATTAAGTCTGACAATAGGAAAGTGGACAGTCCAGCAGGGGATGGAGGCATGAGCACAGACACTATTAAAGGTAGAGATGAATGATCAATGGGCTTATGGGGAGCTGTATGGCACAGAAAATGTGGTATGCAAATTGGACAAGGGATGGTTCTCAAAGTGCGTGTAAGGGAAGGCTTCTTAGAGTTAAAGGCACCTATGCTGAGTCTTAAAGAATAATCATGAATTAGTCATCCAGATGGGTTGAGGGGTGGGTGAGGGAGAGAGGAACATTCCAGGGTGAAAAGCAGAAATAGCAACAATAATAACAACAACAATAGCAGAGGCAAGATTAGCATTCATACTCTTCCTGTGTGCTAGGTAGGCACTCTGCTAAGATTTTCACATCCTTTCATATCTCATTTATTCTGTACCACAATCCTCTATACTAGGTGGTACGCTTTCCCCCATTTTACAGATGTGAACACTGAGGTGTGAGATCATTTAGCTGGTAAGTACAGCTCTGAGATTTCGATGCAGGAGATCTGGAGCAAGAACACATGCATCCAACCATAGCATTGCATGGCCTGTGTGTGGTGTTAAGAAAAAAGGGCCAAAACTTAGAAACGAGGCAAATGGAAGGCTGCATGTCCTTTTGGAGTCTTACTGTATCATTTTACAGGATTCACTATCGACATCCACTACTGATTAAAAGGCCCAGACTCTGCCTGGTAAAAGGATAACTTTTAAGTTTTTGCCAAGAAAAGATGTAAATGGTTTCTGCCCAGTAGAAAAGACCAGCTCAGAGGTTATGGTTTGATTGCCCATTAGGACATTAGCTGAGCAACTGCTTGATGTTCTTTCCCTAATGCCTGCATTCACATAATGCTGTCCCTCCACTTGTTCTATGGACCAGCTTTATCACCACGTTGGGTTCCTCATCAAAGTTCCACGACTCTTTGAAACGAGTTTATATAGTTTTTTGAAAATTACACTCTGCTTCGGGGCGAGGGGCTTTCCAAAGAAGTCTGGTGCCGGCTGACATTTCCAAGGCAAGGGGATTGGAGGAGAAGGCAGAAACCAGATTCTGGAGAGTCTGGTGTGTCTCTGGATGTCTACAGCCTTGGCCATGGGCTCGGCTCAGCTGCGCTAGGATGTCCAGATTAAATTAGGAAAGAGCTTATTTTGTCCTTTTTGGGCAAACACAAAAATAATTTCTGGAGGCTTTTCAGAAAGCCTTTGATGAGGTCTTCAGGGAGGCAAAGAACTTCTAATCCTTCAAGGTCACTTCATGAGGCCTTTTCAGGAGCCTCACATTCAGCTCAGCTCCCAGAGCAAACAGTCATTCTGTGCTGCTTCAAAATAGGTTTATAAGTAGCACTTTCCAGACAACTTGAATAATTTGTTTCTAAAATAAAGTTTTATTTTCTCTAGATCTTTTTTTAAGGTTCTCTACTGTGTATTTTAAGTGATTAGTCTGGACTTGTAAGAATTCATTTTACAATTTGGAGACTTCTTCAGTTTGTATACTTATGGCCTTTGAATGTTCCAAATCCTATTAACTTGCACATTTACTTGCTCTGTTTTGGTTCTTTTGAAAGACAAGACTTTTGGCTGAAGTGACCTATTATTTTGGTTAGGAGTTTCAGATCATGATTCCACATAGTACAAAAAGCAAGTGAAATAAATAATTTTATAAGTCTTAAATTCCTGTTCACTGCTTTTTGCATCTGTATATTATTTCATTATTTTGGGCCCCTTAGCTGGTTAAGAGCAAATTCAAGCATCCGAGAATTTGGGAGTTAGAGGCAATTTTCACAATCATTTCGTTCCAGCTACTAGACTACTGGATTTCATTCTGATTCCATTAGAATTAAGAACCTGTTCTTTTATTTGTAAAGGTAATTTTTCAAGGTTAAGGTTTCACATCTTGATTATAAGCATCCATTAGTTCTCACTGGGCTGATTGTTTGGTTAATAACTAAATGATTTACCTAATATCAGTCCTTGACTCAGAGCAAAATGTCTAAAAATTTAATAGACTTGTGAAGCTTAAATATTTCCACTTACTCATAGGCTCTCGCAGTTTTAAAGGCAGATCATATAGTGTGAAGAATAATGACTTAGCCTGGATACAAAACAGATACAAATGAAGTGCTATGCTCAGCCTGCTTTCTTCTTATCTCTTACTGGGCTACACCATGAGCAGTTGAGATTTGGTGATATCGACATTGACATGTGTCTTTTTTTCTCCTTGGATTTAAGATGAGAGACTATTGGTATTTGCGTGTTTGCAAGAGATAGAGAGAGAGACAAAGAGACAGAGAGAGAGAACAAGAAGAGAACAAGAAGGATATGATTGCTTGTTTTTCCATCATTCCTATTCTAGACTTTCAGGTGCAGAACCCTAGAGATTGTTTTCTTGGTGTTTCACTAAATGAATTCCTCTAAAATTTGTAGTCTACTTAACAAAGGAGTCTCATCTTAAATACAAAGAGGGGGGCATGTTTCAGTAGTAATATCATACATTCTCGACACGTTGCATGACCTCCTGAGAAGTTAGCTCAATAGGCAGACAATCAGAAAAATTTGCCCGACTCATTCAGGTATAGATTATCTGATATGGTTATTAATTATTATTGGAACAGCGATAGAAGTTATTTCAAATTATGCAGCGCTTTGAAAAAACTTTATTGAAGCTTTTACTGCATTAGCCCTAATTACTCAGAATGATAATGCACTGCTCCCTGAATCAGACCTCCTTCTTTGTGCCGGGAGACTGCAGTTGATCAATAGCGATTGAACGGTTTGATCACAAAGGCTGACCTGCTTGAGCACCAGTGGCAGCCACTGCCATCCCTTTCTCCCAGTGGTTCAAACTGACATGTTCTCAAGTCCGGCCACCCTTTCCTGCTGCTCCCCTTCCACCTCACCCTCTAAATCAATAACTTCATAATCTGCATGCTTCCCAGACTTTGAGAAGCTAAAAACTTGCCTTAAACAAAACAAAACGAAACCACACACGCGCGCGCGCGCACACACACACACACACACACACACACACTCTTGAGCTAGAAAAGACATTTTTTAAAACCTCTCACCTGCCTTCATTTCTCCGACATTATAATGTTTATAAAATAAAATGGGAGATGTTTCTTCTTTTTTTATTTTGTCAAAGATCACCTGTCTGAAAAAGTACCGGTAGGACTATAGACTGATTAACTATTTGGCAAATATTTACCAACAGCCTACCACATGTCTGTCAAACGTCTTCCGTTTGATTATTAAGCAGTTCTGAGATCAAGCATGTTTTTCTCAGATGTTTCTCACCGTGTCTCGTTCTGTTGTCGGCACACGGCTACTGCCCTGCAATCATTCATTTCACTCAGTGCTTATCTACTAAGCATCTGCTATGTGTCAGGAACTGTACTAGACACTTTAGCATCCAGTATTTTAAAATGAAAGAAATTTCTAAAAAATTGAATTTTTCAGTTTTTTTTTTCATTTCAGTAAATAATTTCTTATTTTTGCTTTCTAAGCCACTTAGTTTTACTGTTCTTTCCTTATCCCCCGCCCCACCCCGCCCCGCTCCATGCACTTGTCTGGGTCTTCAAACCCATTCTTTAGAAATGCAGACCTTTTGAAAAATAAATTAATTTCTGTACACAGCAAGAAGTAATTCTAAATTACCTTGCTTATAGGAAAAGATGAATAAGCGGACTGACTCTAAAGAAAACAAAAAATAAGTGAGTTGTCTCATCAGAAATGTATATGACTAATGCACAAGCACCCAACTGAATGAAATCAAACCCAGAATGATTTATTAACTGTCTACTGTGTGCCTGAGATGGTTAAAGCTTGCTACCCCCATCAACTTAGGAGTTCCACTCACTGTTCTCTAAAAGAAGTAGAGTCCATAGCTACAGAGAAAGAAGTCTGCCTTTGGTAATGTTGGGCCTATGACCGAAGTGAGATTCCCCAAGAAACTAAGCTGTAAATCAAGAAATTGGGTTCCAGTCCAATTGCATGACCTCAGGCAAATCTCTGAATCATGTGTGAAACAGGGCATTGGACAAGAGCCAAGCCTGGGGGACCCTAACTCTCTCCAGTTTGTGGGAAGCTGTGTCTCTGTGGGGAGCAGAATCTTAGGAAGGTCTGGCCTCCTACACCTGGGGTAGATCTCTGGCCTGTTTTCCCCCAAAGGTTCTGCTCAGCAGCCTGAGACCCGGAAATGGACCAAATCTGTGAAATTCTCACGAGGGTCTCAATGTCGCACTATCCAAAATAAACAGCCCCTTCCTGAACCCTGAACCAGGAGAACTTTGGCTCAGCTCTGATTAGCAGAGAGGCAGGTTTAAAAGTTTAACCCCACCTGCTGTTTCTACACCCCTCTGGCATATTTGTAAATTGCTGAATGCAAATAGAGGAGGCAAGCCCATAGAAGGCTGGGATCCCAAGAATGAGTTCTCTTACACTGACTAGAAAGAGTTCAGGGGGAAGAAAATGGGGGACCACCTGTCTTTTGCCCCTGGGAAATATCTGCTCGGCAAGCAAAGGTGGAAACACGCAGGCTAATTTCTAAATCCATAAAGGGAGGTCTCCAGAGCTTAACCGACAAGGTCGAATAAGCAATTTTCTGGGTGAGTAGTGCAGACGTTGGCCCAAATCTTTCACTCCAGCCCAGTGATGACTTCCCTGAGTTGCAGGCAAGGCACCAGTTCTCACTCCCAGGACTCCGCCCACGTTGCGTCCTCTGCCTGCACGCCCTCCCACGAGGGGCTGCTGATCCATCACGCCTCAGGGGCAGCCTCTTCCCCACTCCTCTGTGGCTCTCCCTCCTCCCGTCTCTTCTTGTACTTATCACTGCCATTATTTACCTGGCATTTCCCCCAAAACTTTTCATTTCATACCTCGCATGTGAAAGATGTGAAGATTTATGATCATATTTGAGAGATGATCCCATTCCTTCAGAGCAAGATTTCCCAAATGGCTGGGGAGAACACCATTTCCAAAGAGATGTTAAGAGTTATTTCCGGAAAAATGGGTTTTGTGGTCAAATAAGATTGTGAAATTCTACATCTCTCCCTCCTGGACCCTCTCAGTGAACACTGGTCAATTAAAGGTTCTGAACAGCCCTGCTGAAAGCAAGCAGGTGAAATGCAGTATTTGCCACACTCATTTAACTATGAAAACACCTTTTATCACAAAATACCTACTAATATTTTGCTGAACTCGCTTTAGGAAGTGTCCTTCCAATTATTTCTTTCTGTTATTTCAATTAGGCTCATTTTCTAATTACCAATAATTACTCTGAAGGAGGTAGGTATGTAGACAAGTTGAGTTCTCTGCTCAAAGCAACCTGCTGCATTAGAAGACGAGTCTGGAGTGAATATCAATAATGAGTCTCTCCTCGGGCTTCTAATCATAATAGGCATTTCTAAATACTACAATATGCTTAACATTTACCAATGCATGAATTTGACAAATGTTTATGGAATGCGCCCTCGTTCTGTGCGCCATGGAGATAGCAAGAACCTAAATCATAGATTCTACCTCTGAAGTACGTACAATTCTGTTATGAGGAAGAAGTCAGATAGAAGACATTTCTCACTTAGCCTATGAGTGGGTGATAAATGCACATAGAGACACTGGATGCTGCAGGCATACAAAAGAGGTGTGACTTGCTGGGCCTTGAAGATCAGCAGGATGTGAGCAGGAATTGAGTAAGCCTGTCCTCAGAGAAAGGTGTTAAGCCAAGTCCAAGGCCTCCTTTCCTCTGAGCAGGTATGAGTGTGGCACAATTGGGGCTGGTTCACAGGGACTTGTGAGAGATTATACGGGAAGTAGAGGAAGGCAGAGCATCTGGGATGTCCGAATAAAGAATTTATATTTTATCAATTGCCAGGGGAAGAGTCTTGTGACAACTGGGGGATTCGTGACATCACGGGGGTAGAATGAATCAAGGCCTCAGGGAAACTCTGACGCTGTCCCCCAACCCTGGAAAGGTGGTGAAATGCAGTGAGTGGGCACACGGCTTTAGGAGCCAAGTTGGAATCCCGACTGTCCACAGGTCCCTGAGTCACGTTCCTTTACTCTTAGCTTTGTCTTCTGAAATGAAGACACAAGTATTTACTTCACAGAGTTCTTTTGTGAGTTACATGAGATAACACGTACAAGGCCCTGGATGATGCAGAGATTCATAGTTATTAAATCTTGATAAAGAGTAATGGATACTGTTATCATTCAGTTGCTACTCACTGGACTGGTGTTGGAATAAACTGGAAAGCTTCTATAGGAAGACTTTTGCTTCTAGGTTCCGAGCTGACCTCCTTCCTTTCTTAGACCTCCTCCCACCTGAAAAATCCAGTGCTGAAACAGTCCACGTGCTCGGTGTCTATGAGAGGTCAGCTAAACAGAGCACTCTTCTCACCCGTATCCCACGGCACGTTCCCAGCGGGCCTTCTCCGAGCCCACCTTCACTGTGGTGAACCCGACGCATCTAAAAAGTGCTCACCTGCATCCGAGGTTGCTGCAGACGCAGCAAGAAGAGATAACACGGGGGTAGGTGGAAGGGAGACACTGTCGACTGCAGCCGGCTTCTTCCTGGTCATCATGGTGGACGAGGAGCCCTCGTTCTTACTATGCGTTACCGTCTGGTCCACTTTTAAGTGGGGACTTGGCATCCCTAGAAAACAAGAACCCCAAAGCCTGCGGTTACTTTGAAGGAGCAGGAAGAGAGACAACATCAAAGCTGAAAGCGATCTGAGGAAATTGTCAAATGATCTGACCTCCTTCTGATACAAGAATGAAATTTTAGAATGTTTAAAAAAAAAAAAATGAGCATGACTGGTTTGGGTTTTGTGGCTGAGGTTAATCGTGATGGCATTCCAGGTTGGCTGCCCAGAAACGGATCGGGGCACAGGCCTAGTGAAGCAGCATAATCCTCCTTAGACATGTCGGGTTCACCTTCGAGCACGCTGTGCCTTCCAAGGATCAAGAAGCCCATCTCTACAAAGATTGTGCTGTGTGTTGTGTGCTGTGTGCAGTATGATAGGGAAAGGTGGACTGCACCCTCGTGAGGCTTCTCATCTCATCCGGCCGGGGAAATAAGATGAAGTAAGAAGAAAAAAGTATGGGCTTTTTTATGTGTGTCACTCCTCCTAGGTGCTTGGAGAGTTCTAAAGAGGTAGGAATTCATGTGGGAAGAAGAGAGAAAGGCTTTTCAGAGCTCATGCTAGAACAGTAAGGATAGGGAAAAGGCATATGTTGTCATAGCTGGAGAAATGAAGATGATCCAGATGAGAGACCAGCCTGCTGGAGGCGGAAGATGCACTGTGGGGACTGGTGTGTAACAACAATCGTTAGGCTAAGTGAGAGCTGATTTGGGGGCTTTTGAGTGTCTGGTCATAATAAACATCATAAGTCACATTCTTATGATGCTGAAAAGCCTGGGTAGACTCATGAGGTGCCTTTGTAGGGAAATTTACTATACAACAAATTGTAAGAAGAGCTATTCTGAAACCATGTTTCCTCGGCTTGAATCCAGGCTTTCTTACTTTCCAGCTGTGTGTTCACGAGCAAGTTACATAACCTCTCCAAGCTTTAAGCTTCCTTAAGCGTGCAAATGGGATGGAACGCCCTCGCAGGGGTGCTTGGGAGCATCCATGAACCAGTCTATGCAAAGTGCTTATGACAGTGTCTGGCAAATAGTCCATGCTACGTGTTTCCCATTATTATTCCTATTATTGCTACTATCACTATTAGAACCTGCCGCTTCATCAAGCCCAACTGAAACCAGCCAGCAAAGGCTCAGTTCTCTTCCCTGACATGGCCAAGGATTTCTAGGTCCCTTCTACATCTTCAGCTGCAAAAAAGTGACTCTCCAACTCATCTGAGCCTAAGTCCAGAGGCTCGGGGTGACTAAATCCATCCCAAATGGTCACCTCTTCAGAGTTTTCTCATCTGTAGGCTACATGGCATTAGTAACAATGACACATGGGGGTTTATCACAGTAGTTCTTGACCCTTTATTTCCCCGCCCCAACCAATTTGAGTGGACAGTCCTCTCTCAGAGCAAAGTCATCCTGCTGCCACCATGAGACCAACTCACTTGGGCCTTAGGACAGCCTTGTGAAACACAGTGTGTGGAGGTTACTATTTTCTTAACTTTACAGATGAAGACAACACGTTTCTGAGAGGTAAAGAGAGAACTGACTAAACTCACACAGCTCTTAATGTCCGAGCTGAAGTTTTCAGATAGCCAGATGCCAAACCTAAGGATCACCTCGCTCTACCTGGCCACCTTCTAACACCTGCCCACGACCATAGTCTACCGACAGCACATCTCTTTCTGGGCGTGCAGAGGCCCCAGTATCTCACCTGGAGGAAGCACCTAAAAAGCCACCTAAGTAAGAAAGTCCATGCTGACATTTTCATGTCCCTTCTACTACCTTCCTCTTACTCTTCATCCCAGTCTCCGAAACTCTCAGTCCAGATGCTGTGAGGAACAATATCACTTAGGCCTTTTATGGATTTTATATCTCATAGCATTTTGACAGTGGAGGTAGACACATTAAGTTTCATAACAGAAAGATTGCAAACCACAACCATCCAGAAATCAGGAAGTGCAGTAAATGTGTATAGCATGTCCCTTTTTAACATATGCTGGTGTGCCAGGGA
The DNA here is from genome assembly GCF_000151845.1 of Pteropus vampyrus. Lineage (NCBI taxonomy): Eukaryota > Metazoa > Chordata > Mammalia > Chiroptera > Pteropodidae > Pteropus > Pteropus vampyrus. The sequence goes on from NW_011888784.1 coordinate 7,162,035, forward strand.
TAGATGAGAATACACATAGAACATATGTAAAATGCACACGGAATCATCCATAAGAAGACACATCCCAACAGTTAACAGTGGTTATTCTGAGGAAGAAAAGTACAGTGGAGATTGCTGAGGCAGGCGAAGTTTACTCCTTAGCCTACCTTTTACTCCTTAGCCTACTTTATTGTTAATATTTTTAAAACCACAAGCATATATTAAACACTTTTTCCACTGAGAAAATAAACATACTTTGGGAAAAATCTAGAAGCCTACCAGAGCATGGGCATTGGGGAAGATTGATGTGCTGCTAACAAATCTGAAGTGGGGACAATAGGCCTGAGTCTGATGAAAATTCCCCACTTGGTACTCTGTGGCAGAGGTCCCCAACCCCTGGGCTGTGGATCGGTACCAGTCTGTGGCCTATTAGGCCCCAGGCCACACAGCAGGAGGTTAGTGATGGGCGAGTGAGCGAAACTTCACCTGTATTTGCAGCCGCTCCCCAGCGCTAGCATCACCGCCTCAAATCATCAGGCATTAGATTCTCATGGGAGCACGGGTCCCTGATGCTACAAAGGTTGGGAACCGCTGCTCTGAAGGACCCCAGATCCAGGTGTACTTTCCACAGCACACCTCTGCCACGCTAACCTGTCCGAGTGCTACTGGATAACAGCTCCTTTGGAAAAACTCACCGATATGTCAACTTTGTACCTGTGGATACAGGTTGGGCAGGTAATTCTTTGGTCAAATTATGACACACTCAGGGAATGAGCCATAAACAGGATTAGCAGGTGGATATTTAACTCTCACTAGGGAACAAACTGATTTCAAATCATTTTAGTTGTACCCATTTTCATGCAAATGTTCACAATCCAAATTAGTCTCAGTCCACATCATTTCATTAAAGTTGATCTGATCATACCTCTATTGGGCATACTTTGCTACTCAAGTGTTTACGTTACGGAATACGTTAAAAGTAATAAAATGATACTTAAAACACTATAATTCAGATTGTCACGATTTAGCTGTCTTAAAAACCCTAGATAATTTAGGGTTTTCTATTATCGTACTGTTTGCTAGCTGCCATCCAACGAATGTGAAAACAAATTGGAAAAATTTAAAGAGCCCTGATGTTTTCTCAGACATTATTGGGCTGTGAAAGAATTATGAAACACTCCAAGAAATAGTATACATGAGCAAGAATACAAGATATGTTTCAAACAAAGGCTAACCTAACGGCATTTGTAATCCACAAAATCTGTGTGAGAGTTAGTGGAGGTCTCCGGAGACTTGGAATGGGTGACTTCTTGGGAGAGAGCCTCAGGCAGGCTGGCCAATGGAAGTCTCCGTCTCCCTTCATCCCAGGTGGCAGCTGATGCTCCATGGAGAGGTACCCAAGTGACCAAGGTAAATGTGAAACAGACTGGAAGCAAGTTCTCACAAATGCTGAGTGAGGGCAGGGTGGTGGGACATTTGGAAATGTCCCATCATGAGCCTGGCTTCTCCTTCTCCGTGGGAGGGAGATTTTTAAGGCTGGAGATTGATTATAAAGAAACCCGATATAGCATCGTACTGACTGGACCACAGAGCTGTTCAAACTGAGTGAAGATGAGGCATGAGTGAAGATGAAAACGCTTTAACATCACTATGTTAAATGCAGACACAGACGGTACGATGAGCACACCTGGTAGATGTGTTCGGAGCATCTCCAAACACCAGCACAGGACAAACTGCACTGTGGCTCGCTTATTTGGAGGCCAGCTCATTTTTAAAGGCGGAAATAACAACGCTAATAACTTTGTGGATCCAACAGCTGTTCATAATTAAAGACAGAGCCAAGAGGAAATAAAAAATTGTTAAACCTATATAAAAACATTCTGCTATAACCCGCTGACCTCTATTGATACATTTTTTCCCAAAGTCTTTGAAACTGTGCTACAGCCTATTGAGGGACAGTCACTCATTTTCAAAGGTAATTTCTCATAGACCACTTATCCCCTCAAACCTTTACCTGCGCACTGTGTTTGCATTAGGGACTTGATTTATGGATTCCTACTCCTCTGACACAGAAGCTCACTTCCTGTTGCCTTGGTTACTTAGAGCTCAGTTCAAGGTTAAAGTACTCCCAAATCAAAATCAGTGGCAGGAGCTGCATCTAGCGGCCAGGTTATTGACTGCCCCAGGATGTGAAAAGGTCAGAGACCAAAGCACTGTTTACTGCCTTAAGGGTGAGTCAATAGCTTCGATATTTTGATTCCCTTTCTCGAAGTAGTAGTTGCTGTTCAATTACCTCTTCCCCAGGTTGCTCAAGTTCACAGGGGTCATAGAGGAAAAGCAGGCTCTGATGGCTGATTTTCCCAGGATCCCTCTAATGAGCTCTGTGACCTTGGATAATAAAAACCAGCTTCACCTTAGAGTAATTATAAAGCTACTTACCTACTTTATCTCATTTTCTTTATGGGGAAAACAAACAAACAAACAAAAAACCTTTGTAGGATGGCTACTATTTATTCCCGTTTTCTAGATGAGAAAATGGAGGCTCAGAGAGGTCATATAACATATCTAAAATTACCCAGCTCGTAAAAAGTGGTAAGAACTAGTTGGGTTCTCGTCTCACAGTTTTTTTTTTTAAATAAAGGGGCTGATGGGAACTTCACCCAGGGATCACAAATAATTAGTTTTGTTATATCCAATGTAGAAAGCAGTATATCTGGAAAATAGTATATGATTAATACAGGCTTGTTGAATACCTTAATTTTTTAATTGTAAGATTTGCAAATGCAGATGTTTCCTGGTGACAAAACCTAGGATGGCATAGTGGGAGAGGCTGATCCACTGGGATGGTTGGTTTCCGCAGTAACCTCCTTAGTCCCCTTGACACAGCCAAATGCAGGGCGTGGCATGAACTGGGGGCATGCTATATGAAGCAGTCAGTGGCTTTTAATCTTGCAAAGAACTTGAACATGCATTATGCTATTTGCCCCTTCATATCTTAGTATCTCTGTGGATATTAAGAGGCAGACGGTGAAAGCCTGAATTCACAAATAAGGAAACTGAGGTCCAGCAGACCAGGTGATTTGCCCAAGCACACATATCCTGTGTGCAGAAGTGGTGCTAAAATCCATGCCTCCTGACTCAACTTGATGTTCTTTCCTTTCCTATAACACACTGACTGTGGGGTGAAGCAGTAAATAACATACTTTTCACAGGAGGAAACTGCTCCTGAAAACTTGATAGTAATTTCCTTTCTCATATACTGGTTGTCTTTTCAGATTCTTCCATTGCCCTTTTTTTCTTGTTTGCACGTGAATGTCACTCATGGCGATAAGAGGGGTATATGTGACAGAAGAAAGTCAATCGGGCAATGGATCCTCTTAAGATTGGGAAATAATATTTTTCTGTGCCAAAGTCAATAAAAATGTTATTTTTGTTGCATCATCTTATTCCTTAATTCAACAAATGTTTTTCGAACGTCTACCATACCAGGGACATGGCACTGGTCAAAACGGTTGAAGTTCCTGTTTTCGAAGAATTACATTCTAATAATCTCTGTGTAGCATAAGGCAGCTGTAACTTATTTTAAGGATACTGAAAGATCTTAAAGTGTTTTTTTAATCATGAAAAGGCAGAGCCTCTGCTACTCATACAGTATCTTAGGGTGAATTAGAAAAAGGCATCCCAACTAGGTGGACAGAGACCAAGGACCCAGATCTTAGAAAAGAGAAGAAACCATTGTAAAAATTAGAAAAAGGCCTGGCTTCCTGTGTACATATTCATCCCCATTGCTAATGGTTTGGAGAGGGGAGCATGGACTAGATTTTAGCCCCACTTTCCCCCTGAGCCAGGCGCTTGTGGACAATGAACACATCACAGGACAAAGAGCAGACAGATGGAACTAAATAGAAAGCTGATGTAACTGCTCCCCTACTTAAAAAAAAAAAAAAAAAAGTAGAGACAATAGAGTGGTTATGTGCTCTCTGAAAAATATAACAAAGGGATTTTCAAAAGGTATTGAGGGAAGAAACAATGCATACATGTAATTAAAACCAATTTAATAGCACAATGCACCAAGCATACTCTTGTTACGTCCTTGGCTCTCGGGTAGTTTAAGAATTTGCTACTGTAATGTACCTGAGGCATGTTACAGGCTTCATCAATAGATGAGTACAAAGGAGCTTCAGCAAAGTAATATCAAGGCAGTTCAGAGTTAGTCCAATTCTTCCCGGGCAACTGAGCCCGAAAGGGGGATGTAACTTGCTTTGCCTAGTGTCACACAGGGAGGATGGCAGAACCAAGACTCTGACCCCGGCCTTATTCTGGGACCGTGTCAGGCCAGCATGTTAGCTTTGTGCTACAAGGTTTACATTCTGAGACTTCACAGAAGCAGTCTTCTGTGCATGCTTGTTATTCTACACACAAAGGAGCTTAAAGACAGACCAAGCCAAAAATTACAGATTTGATCCAAGCTCTAAGACCATTGACCCTGGTAGAGTCTTCTCTAGGTTCTCTCTTATATTAAGGGCTTAGTAGTCAATGTTGGTTAATATGAGCATCTTTTGTAGTGTCTTCCTATTTACCTTTAGAGCACAGAGTCACAGAGCATATCTGCATGGTAATACAGATCGGGATGCTAACTGGGTCACCTTATTTGCATTTTGATTACTGCTTATTTAGAAGCTACGTTGAGAAAAGAGTTTGATATCAGGAGCTTAAGTGTCCTTGGCACTTAAGAGCACAAAGAGCAGACAGATGGCACTGCTCACACATTTATAGAGCATGTGTGTCTATAAATATATGTATAAATAGATAAATGCATATTTACTGGTTTGTGAGAGATCAGTCCAATATGTACTCATCTCTCATGGACATATCTGTAGGAGTCTGGCCATGAATGGATGTTGGGATTATAAATGTGGTTATGAAATCTAATTATTCCTTCAGTGCAATATCATCCACTGTATAGGCACACTCTGTCAGCTAGAGAAGTCAACTTACCATACTTCCCCTTGTTCAGTATTGATTTCTTTATATATGGGGAAGTTGCATTGTTTTAAGAGATGTACTGGGTGTCCTTTCTTCAAACCACCTACTTTTTCCACTATTTCAATTCAGAATGCAAGCACATTGTAATTGCGTGCAGGCACACACATATACACCCAGAATGTGTGCTAGAAAAGCGCTCTTCTTTGCAACAGAAGAGAAAAAAAAATCACAGAAACTCAGACCCATCATTAGATAGATCTCCTAATCTTTATCTCTAGTAGTTCAGTCAGACGAGCTAATACCATGATGATGGCTTTGAAATCTCTTAGGAATTGGAAGAGGAGAAGTGATAGTGATGAACTCCCAGCTAATAAACACAGAGTGCTTATTTCGGCAGAATGATCAATTTCTAGATGTCCTGAGGCTTGTCTGATACAGTTGATTTACTCATCCTCGCTTACCTCACTAATAAAGCCAAAGTCCACCATCAGATTACAGAAGTGCCTAGAATTTCTTAAAGGGGCAGAAGAAAGCTAAGGTAGCATTCATCACATCCCTCTGAGCATCCTTCCCCGCCCACAGTCCTTGAAACCCCAGCTGCCTTCCTCACTGATACTCTGCACTCAATAGACTTTGGGCTAGTACAGCAACACAGACAATTAATTTGTTATCTTGTTAGTGGAAATTTAATGCAATGATCTAAAAGAACTCTTACGTATTGTGATAAACTTTAGTGCCTCCGGGTGGCTCCCCTAGCATTGGGCTCATTTCACATCTCATCCATTATGTAAATGAGATTTGGAAATAGTTGAATTTCACTAATGTAGCTCAACTCTGATGGATTGGGGAGAGCCAGTCCTACTGAAACTAATGAGGTTAAATGCATCTCAACATTTCTTTCTACTTGGTTGATTATGCAAGCCTATGTTCAAGAAATGGGATGCAGTGCATTTTTTTTTCAACAATCCTCTAAGAAAATTTCAGACCCAAAGTAGCCCCAAATAAGTTTGGTTTGCATAATGTCTGTGTTGGTTACAACCGTTACATGGTGCACGAACAAAGCTAATGGACAGTGTGCCATTACATGCTGCAAGACTGATTATACGATTTAAGAGAAAAGGGGAGTATTTTAATAGTTAGGTAACCTCTGTCACCCAGAGGAGAGTGAGGAGTAATTTACAGAAACGGACAATGGGGAGAAAGAGTCCCTGGTGGGACTTGAGATCAGAGAAGAAAACGGTCATTGGGGAAGTTTTGAACTGGCAAAGGAGCTACTACATTTGATTCAAGGATTCACGGGGAGTCGATCCAGTTACTGACCATGTAGTCTTGAGACAGAGATAAAGAATAAGGACGGCTGCACTCTGGATTTTATTTGGAAGACCAAAAAACAGGAGTTCCAAAGACTAGAGGCAGGATGCTATTATACACAAAGGAATATGCGTTTAAGGAGAAGCAACCTCAAACTAGCCAGGGTCATGGAATCAAGAAGGTGAGGATAAGATGCTAGTTCAGAACTGAAAAAAAATCTAAAATTTTTGGCCCTTATTTAAAAAAGAAGAGTTAAAATGGAGGAAAGTAAAAGACATGGGGACAGAAACATTCTTCATAAGAATTAGAATCCAAATGTATTAGCCAGTTATTGAGAACTACCTTACTTACAAGGAAAGGAGTTTTAAGCTGGTGGATAAGACTGTGACCTTGGAGCCAGAAGGCTTTTGGTTTAAATGCCAGCTCTGGCGCTTTACTAGGTATTTGACCTTGTTCAAGTTATTTAACCTCTCAAAGCTTCCGTTTCCTTATTTAAAAAAAAAAAAAAAGGTTTAATAAGTCACCTACTTCAGAGGGCTAGCATGGGGATTAAGTGAGATAATACCTGTAAAATGCTTAGCACAGTGGCTGGCACAGAGAATGTTCTCAGAACAAGCCTGTCAGAAATGAGTACAGGAAACATCAGATATTTATAAGGCTATTAGGATGGAGGCTACCAGATTCTTGACCAAAGGGCTGGAGCTTTAGAGAAGAGATTGCTGGCCAAGTGATCACTCCATCTCTGCCATCCCAACTAACTTCCAACTCTCTGAAAGCTGGAACTGCATAATAAAGTCTGTCAACTTTTCAACATAGCATAAAATAGAATGGCAAGTCTTCAACTTGATGCTATATTCTTAATATATTGTTGGTGGTTGGCAGTAGGACACAGTTTTGTGCTTGTGTTAATTTATTCAGCAAAAGTTTCAGGGCCGACTGTAAACACAGCAACTCCAGGTCCTTAGGGGGACCCTTAAGGTATAAGAAACAGCTCTGTCTTGGGGTAGTCAAATATTTAGCTGAAGAAACAAGATGCGAAACAAGACATCTAAATAAAAATAACAATCTCCCCTGAGCTGAAAACACCACCCACATTCACTTCATTGCATCTGGGGCCATGCTAGAGATTTATTGGGGAGGTTATCTCTAGCATATATTCAGGAATAATAGCTTAAAATGAAATTTATTAACTGTATAACACTCATATACAAACATACATAATTGATCTGGTTGAACAAGAATAAGAATTCATTGTAATATAGATACCATAGTAAAAGTAAAAAGGTAACTAGTATGATCATTTTTAAGGAAGAGTCGCATTTCAAAGTGTTTAAAAGAGTGAGCTCTGAGCTCACATTCTCTGTGTTCAAATCCTAGTTGTATAAGTTACTGGTTGACTAAACCTTGGCAATTATTTAACTTCCCTGTGCTTTAGTTTTCCCATCATAATGAAATCAATGATAGTACCTATCCTCCCTGCCCTAAGTGCGAGGATCCAAAAATAAATCTCTAGCCTCAGAGTGCAGGAGACAAACATGTAAATACTAGTTTTTGTCTCTGATAAGGACAAGGGAGTCCTGCCTAAGAGCCTGAATACACAGGGGAGTGAATGACTTCCCTGCTGGGTCAGGAGAGACTTACCTGAGGAGGTGACACTTCACTTGGGTCTCTAACAATTTGGAAGTATTGGCTCAAAGGGGATGAAAGACATCTCAGAAAGAGAGAGCAGTAGGGGCAAAGACACTAAGCATAAAATAGACCAGCAAGAATTCTGTGTGGTGGGCTGGCAGGTGCTGTGTAACAGAAGACCGGGCCTGGTTCGGGCTGGGAATGGTGCTTGGAGTTGGGATTTTACGTGTAGGTAATGCGAAGTCATGAAGGATTTCCATGTAGACACACAAACGCCCAGCCATGGAGAAGAGGTAGTTTGTTCTGTATGTGTACAGCTTGGATTAGAGGAGACACAAAGCTGATCTCAGTGGGTTTCTGAGAAGGCAGCCAAAAGAAGATGTTTTTAAATCAAGGGTATTAATTGACCTATGGATCTTGAATGGTTAACCAGGATGCCCTACTGTTTACAATTCTACTTGTTCTTTCTTTGTTCCCTTTCCTCTTCCTCAACGTTTATTGGGCAAATTCCACATTAGAAGTTCTCTTCGAAGCACTGTGGGGAAACTGATGAATAAGTTATGGCTGTCACCCTGAAGATACCTAAAGCCATGTTTGAATTGTGTTTTTATAAATGAAATCTTGTTTTGTTCATTTGGACAGCTCACTGTTTAAAGGAAGCTGGAGATGAGGGCTTTTAGAAAGTTATAGTATGTTTTCAAGAAGATAAGTCCCCACCCAATGTGTGTTCTGCAAGTGTGGATTTATATATACATATGCACTGAATTTTCATGTTTTATTCCTGTCTTCATGCACTAGGTATTTGATATAGTTTTTGGAGGACTTCATTCCCCATACAAAATACCTTACTGATGCTCAATCTCAGATTATTAAAGAAGCTTTGAACACAAGGAAGAAAATACGAGGTTGGGGGAAGAGGAAATAAGTGAACAACAATGACTGGGAGTGAACATTTTAGTAGTGTGAGAGGACAGATATGCAGATAGAAGCCATGCAGGGAGTTAACCAGGAGAGCAGAGATGGCCAGGCAAAGGCATGTGACCACCTTCTTAAAGAAGCAGGTTTATTACAGCTTTAAACTCTGGCATCCTAATAACTTGTTAAAAAACGGTCAAGATAGTTATTAGCATACAGGCCCCCAAAGAAATTCTTTTACTAAATTGAAATTTTGTGGCTTGTTTAATTTGTAAACTAAAGTCAGTCCAGCAAGTTAGAGATACTCCTGGATTGACATGTGCTGGGAATATTCATAAATTTAGTCATTTATTCATTCAACATTAGGTTCAACATTTACTAATCATGTATAATGAAGAAAAACTTTGGCAGAAGGCATTGGTAAAAATTCCATTGGTGCACGACACAGAGATGGGCAATAATTAGTATAATAGTTGAGAAAGGGCAGCAAGATTCTCGCCCTAACTAAAGACAAGCCATACAAATAGAATCTCTGAGCACTGAAGAAGAATAGTGAACAATGGAACGAGTTCAACACAGAAACGTCCCACATTCATGGATGGATATGAACCAGAAAAAGAGCCATGTTGCACTGCTGTTTTCTGGAATATTTTTCACCCTGGTCCAGTGATTCATTTAGGACCATGCTGGGCAGAAGCATCTCCACACAGGGGTGACTTCGTGTGCTCACTCATGGTTTATGGTCATGAAAAAAAGCTGCACGAGAGGAAGTGGGGGCACAGAGGCTCAAGGTATGGCATTTGGAGGCTCACTTATCTGTAGCTCTATGACTTTGGGCATGTCACTTTTTTTTTTTTTTTTTTTTATGCCTACAACACCTGGTATTCCTAGGTCTTCTCTCATCCAACTACTAAACAGGCCCAACCCTGAAGGCATGTCACATCTTTCTGTCCTGCATTTCTTTATGGTCTCTAATTCCTTCTGATTCTGCACTTGGGTTGATAGAAGAGTTTCCTGTGACCTTGACCAGGAGGGAAATCACCTGATCATCTTAAGGGAAGATCTGAGCGTCACATGTAGAAGCACTTTTATTTGTGAGAAGACAGCAGAGATCTCATTTCTATTAGACAAACCAAATAAAATGCAGTAGTTACTGGACATGAAAAGGCCTGGCAAACGCAGTCAGGTCCAGGCTCGTCTGGGTGTTTCTATCGTGTGTCCCATACCCAGAGTTGCAGGTACCTCATCGTCACAATGACTCAGGAGGGAATGCCTTAGAGCTGCCTTTCATGAGAAGCCACTTTTTAATGACGTCCATTTGGTTACTTCAGGACGAACTAACTGTCCTTGGTTGAAGAACAATTACATGTTTAATCTAAATCTCCCCACAACCCCATGAGGAAGATAATATTAAGCACATTTTGTATGTGAAGAAAACGAGGCTCAGAGACACAATCAGGGTCTCGGCACAACTTAATGTTAGCAGGAATTTGAACTCAAGTCTTTCTGAGAGACGTGAACCCAACCTTCCTTTCTCAGGGCTATTAGAAATGCAGATTGACACCTTATTGTCTGGCTTCCAAAAAGTGACAGAATGAGCGAGAGGTTTTCTTTATGCAAAGGCTTAAGAAAAGAACTCTCGTCAGCAAATGGCATGTTTCTTAATTTTGTCTAGTTGGCCTTGGATACAAGCAGATAATGGCCTAATGCGGGGTTAAAAAGTTGCCAAACCTGTTGAAAAAAAATTCTGACTGAATGTGCAATGAAACTACAACTCTGGAAAATCTCCATGAACTCAGAGCTAAGAAATAACTTCTATGTTTGACATGACCCTGAGAATTAAGCTTCCCAAAGAAAGGAAAAGAGGCTGAAACCAGGGTTCAGAGAGCGAAAAGACTGGCCAAGAAGTGCCAATGAGCGAATGCAGGGCTTTAAAAAAGGTTTTAAGAAAAAGTCCCTGACTATATTTCTCACAATTGGAAAATATTACATTCCCCAAGTAATAAAATGGACAATAAAACATTGTTTTTCCATCTTTAGTTATGTAATAAATAAAACATATATGTTTCTATAAGCGCTATTCTAAAAAAGATCAAAATGACCTGAAGGCAGCCCTTTGTCAAGCCAGGAATTTTCTAGAAGGCCATCCAGTCTAAAGAGTTACCAGGGTCTAATTTTGGACATATGGAAGCTCTCTCTCCTCAATGGTCTCAGCAAAGGGTTGCCTTTTGTTAAAGAAGAGGGAAGACGGCGAATCAGCGGTCTTCAGTGTCCCTTTTAACATCTCCTCTCGGGAGTCCGTATTCGCCTCGTCTCTGAAACAGTGCCTCTTCGCCATCACCCAGGGTTAGTCCGTACTTATTTCTTTCAGTATAAACCCAAGTAGCAGTAGGTAACCTCCTTTACTCAAAACTTGCACATCCCTGACCTTGCAGAGAGCTCCCCACCTACACCACAGCTCTGTAGACCTTGCTTACACTCAGTTCAACACTTGAGTATATGATATTTCAAACTTGTAGAATCAGTCAGATACATTTCAATCACTGCTCAGCTTTAGGCCAATAAACTAATTTAAGCCTTAGATTCCTTGTTGGTAAAATGGAAATAAAAAGAGATACTTTATGGAATTTGCTGAGGCTTAAATAAAGATCTATCAAGTATCAAGCACACTGTCTGGCTCCTAACAGGAATGCTATCGCTAATATTGTTATTTTGCATAGTTAATCTTGACTTCTCAATAAGATAATTAAAAAGTTGAGAACAACTTTCATAGTTCTCATGTTTTCAACAGTGTCCACCTGGCAAAGGGCTAGCAAGAGATCATGGGATGAACCAACACGTGTTTAATGGATCTGCACAAATGCCTGGAAAGGGTACGGGAGAGACACGCTCAGAAACATACTGCTAACACTGCTACTTCCAGAGGAAACAAGATGCTGTTTCTTTCCAACTTCCATAAAAAAAATTCTACAATTCTATGAATATTATAAATAAGAGGATGTGATTTTTATAATTTGAGCAATCATGGCGAAAATAAGAACTATTTATTATTCCATTTCAAGAAAGTGAAACACAGATAAGGAAGTGTTTACCTATAAGTGTCTTTAATTCTCAAATACTATTAGGGTAAATGATGTTAAAGGAACACTACTCAAAGTCTGTAGCCTGGATCTCATAATTGCAGAATAATGGGACTGGAAAGATCGCTTAATGGTTTCCATCATTCCACTGATGAGGAAATGAAGGCTCCTGGGAGTCACATGGCATGTTGTTGGTGAAGCCATTCTAACCTGGACCTCGTGATTCTGGTCCTCTCCCCCAGACCATAAGGGCATCCAGGCCTTTCATGTTATTTGCCTGCCCAAGTGCCTGAATTCCAAGTTTCTTTCCTTATTTTGTCTGATTCTGAATGTCCCATCGGGGGATGAGATGAAATGAGATGAAGATGGAGTGGGGAGGGCACATTCTTGCAGAACAATCTATAATTTGCTTTTGATAGTAACTCCAAGAGAGGAAAAACAAACAGAGGCTCCTTATTAAAAGTCACTAGTAATAATAGAAGAGATCAGACTGTGGTTTGTTCTTTGAAATAAGAGAAATAGGTGATAGTGTATACTAGCAATGAGGCAGCATCTGGCCACCATTGATAGACGAGATCTCTGGAACCACCTCTTTGTTGTAAGTGGGAAAACATGCTACAGGCCCTAAAATTGCCCCTCTCTGCAACGGTCCTTGCCTTCCTAGGGAGTTCTTAGATGCTAACCCATAATGGCTCTAGGTGTTCATCACGGGCAGCTAACTTTTGAGTTTCAGGTTCTCGAAGCTGGAGGGGTCCTGGTGACCATCTTCCTGCAGAAAGTGAAGGTTGAGGTCACAGAGATGGACCAGTTTTGTGGATTCCTCGGTTTTACTCTCTGTGGGCTGTTTTTGCTGGAGGATGGAGTCCGAGAGATGGGTGCTGTTGGCATCTCTCATTCTCCTTCTTTTTCTGGGAAAAGGTGCCATGCCCGGGGCTACCTTTGTAGTGTCCCTCTTCCTGTTTTCTCCCACCTCTCCAAAGCATGGGGCACTGACTGGACTGTTTGGTTGTGGTTAAAATCAATCCACAGTCCTTTTATCCTCACATAAAGCCGCCTTCTCCAGCTGTTTTTATATGGACATCCCCATAGTCTGGGTTGGGTCTAGTGACCATTTATTTGCAAGGAAACAAAGGAAGAGAAAAAGGCTGATGATGGCAGCTTTCCGAGGTGGGTATAGCAATTCCAACAGAAGGGAAAATAATGAAAAGACGGCATTTCCATGCAGCCGTGAAAGGAGATGGAGGAATCCTTCTTCTCCTTGAATAATAAGGGCTCCTGCTAATTTTAACCAGAGTCGGCTCTGAAAAACCTGCAGTTGACTGTGAGTCACTGGCCCTCCAGGGAATAGGAGGTGGGGAGGGGTGTGTGTGTGTGTGTGTGTGTGTGTGTGTGTGTGTGTGTGTGTGTGTGTAATCTCACAGTGCCCAGAGCCCTGGAGATCCTGGAACACTTCAGTAGCACAGGCCAGATTCATTAAAAACCCTGGCTACAGGCCAGCAGTTAAAATTGAAGCAGCATATTTATTGCATTTTGTTCAAATAAATCTGAAAACGTGTGAATCATATTCCTTGGAGAGATTGGGAAAAGAAGTAAACAACATCAGGCTAATACTTACAAGCCGTGGCGGAGAGAGAACAAAGATACAGGAGGTTGTGCGGCTACAGGAACTCTGTGCGATGCTCACCCTTGTGGGTGGGGGCCGGAGGGGGCCACACTCTCCTGCCACTTTCTCCACCGGCTGGATCCTGGCCTTGCTGTCACTTTAGGGAGCGTGGCTTTGCCCTGTGCCCCGGGTTGCTCGGTTGCAACCCGGCAAATTCCACCCTGCTCTATGGGCTTCTGTTGTCTCCCAGATGCTGCTGCCGCCATCCTGCTTTCTAATGGCAGCTGCAGAAATTAGATTCAATTATGGGCTTTCCTATAATAGTATATATAAGGGAAAATCTCCCCCACCCCACCAGCCCAGTTCATATGAAACGCGGCAAGAGCTCAAACTAATCATTTGCCTCTGCAAAGCAAAATAAGTAGCTGGTCAGCTTTATCATGTCTGAGCTGTATTTTCTTTTGTCGTCTGATATCTTTCAGTGATGCTGAAAGGGACTGTCTGTTTCAGGAAGTAACCTCTAGTGGGTAGAGATTTGGGGTTGGACTTTGGGCCTCAGTTCTTTTAAGTGTAAAAAGGTAAGGATTCCTCTCATACGGTAATTACGAGGACTGAATGCAAGTCGTAGAAAATATAGAACAAAATACCCCCATGACCAAATGTCAAACCTCTCTTCTTTCTCTCTGCTAAAGAGATGATTTGTGAGTATAAGTATGAATAATCACTGATCCTTTTTTTTTCTCTGTTCAACCCAAGATTGTTTTGATAGCATAATTTTGCCTCCGATCCTCACCCTCATTGCCTTTCATTATACACGTGCTTGTTGGTCTGAAACATTGAGAAAAGTAGGTTAACAGGTAAGAAGTATAGTCCACAACACCTCTTTCACTTTATACAAGCACGACTAATTATAGATTTTCAGAAGCTTTCTGAGTCTTCTGACAATTTTAACAGGCCCAGGGCATGGGCTGGATGGTCAGAGGCCTGCTGATGGTCCACAAAGAAAACCGAGTATGTGTCTGTTATGCTTTAAGGCCTTGGGAAAGGTGAGAATGCTTCTAAGACTGTAAATGTATTAACCAAGCCTCGCTTCTTAGGTAAAAGTTTCATGGTGATAGCAGCGAAGGTTGATCAAAACTCAGGCAGTGGCTGCCAATACACAGTGCTGGCAGAGGAGGCAGATTTCTGAATTGGGGCCAAAATATAAGATGACCCGATACATCCACTTGAACATCTCATCTGGCTCAGACCCCAAGAGTGTGGAGATGACTCTTGAGAAGTCAGTCCTATTCAAGCACATTAATACCTGCTCCATCTCAGTGTTGGGGCTCACTTAGCTCCTTCTCTTCAGGTCTGGCCAGGTTCAAGGCCATTTCTTTCTATTCTCTGTGCCTTGAACCTTGGAAAACCTGTGTGGAGGTGATCTTGCTTCCAGGAGCTTCCTCCCCACAGCCTAAAATACTCGGCACCTCTCAGGGAACCTGTCATGGCAAGGTGGAGAGGCCAGGGAAGGCTCTAGACTGGTTGGTTGAGGCATGCATCCTCCCAGTTCCTGAAACCTCTGACCTCACAAGTGTGCTAGTAATAGTAATAGTAATAGTAATAGTAATAGTAATAGTAATAGTAATAGTAATACTAATAGCAAATACTTAAATTGTGCTTATACTAAACTAGGGCACTCTCCAAGCTCATTTCATATTTACAACAAGCCCATTTTACTGAGCAGACACAGTGAGGATAAGCGATTTATCT
>NW_011888784.1:7177339-7241472 GCF_000151845.1 Pteropus vampyrus
TGCTTATACTAAACTAGGGCACTCTCCAAGCTCATTTCATATTTACAACAAGCCCATTTTACTGAGCAGACACAGTGAGGATAAGCGATTTATCTCCTGTTACTACAACTAGCAGGTGGTAGAGTCAGAGTGTGAATGCATGCAACCTGGCTTTAAAGACGTAACCATTCAACAATGCCACAGAGTCCTGATTTCTTGGCCATCTGGCCCTCTCAAGAACTAGACTGGGTTCCTTTTATGTTCTGGTTTCCTGAATGTGTGCCAGGAGGAAGTTCAATGAGTAGCCACCAGACTAGAGGGTACCAGGGAGCTAAACCAAATTTGCCAGTTAAACAAGAGCACATGTATCAATGTATCCCCATCTCTATGAGCCACGCCTCTGATTGCATGAGCTTACACTGAAATGTGTTGTCCTGACCCAACAACAAGAGGACACGCCCTGAATTGTTTTTCCCATGATGGGGTAGAAGTGCCCTGACTCATCAGCACATCCTCCTCCTGCGCTCTTTCAGGGTAGGACGGCAGATCAGAGTGAAAGGAAGACTCTGTGGCCAGTGACACAGACCAGAGCTCACTGGGTGACAAGGGAATGAAACCAGTTCCTTTGGGCCCTTTAAATGTCCATCTCCTCGCACGGACTGTAGGAAGTCCAGTTGTTATTTAATGGATGGCTACGTGCTATCTTGCTATCTTCTCTAACTCCCTCAGCCGATATTCTGACTGCTGATTGTACAGCAGACACTGGATTTACCCACTCCTCTCACTTTGGAGAATTTGAGTCCAAAAGATCAATGATTCATTTTGCTGTGCCTTCTGGGAAGTCAGAAAAAAAAAATCTGCCAAACATGATTTGCTTGTTGAATGAAAGAATGAATGGGTGACTGAATTAAGGCATCACCTGAGAAGAAACCAAGTTGTTTAAACACATCTGAGTATTCCCAAGTGTCTTGGACACCACATCCCTTTTCCTGAAAGAAAATTTAAAAACAGAGCAGGGAGAAACCTGGTGGGGGAGGTTTTGTCTGTCAACCACAACCATCAGAGCTTCAGACTTCACAGCATGAGTGGGGACGCCTAGCGAGGACACAAGGGCAATGACGTTAAGTGCTGCTCAAAAACAATCAGATACTGTCCTAACTAGTCTGTGTCTAAGCGGATCCAGCTCTAGAAACAGGTTTCTGAAAATTCCCATCAGCTAAGGCAACCAGATTTTCCTAGCAATGAGCATGAAATGAGTTATCAAAGGTAAAACAGGTAGGTAGGATTGAAAGCCAAAGGGTCAAGCTCTTGGGTGTCCCCAGATCATCTTGACCACTGGGAATAGTAGTGGGGGCACTGTGGCTGGCACCAACCCAGCATCCTGCTCTGTACTATGGAAATACCCACAGGATTCCTTCACCCAAAAGCTGTGTGCTTGGTTGTAAGCTGGATAAAAGCTATCACTGTTTTTTATCATCAACCCTACTCCTGCCATCCAGGATTGCAGTGCCATGTATATTAATCATGTTTTTTATTTTTCATATTTTATTTTGCTTTGACATTTGGGTCCTTTCTGATCCTGGAGAGACTGTCTCTGAGAGCTAGCTAATTCCTGGAGATAGCAAATGGCACCCCTGAGAGTATGCCTTCCATGGGCAAACCAAGCAATCGAGGGCCCACATCCACTATCTCCTTTATGGAGTTTTCACAGTTTTAGCCACTATCCCTCAGTCCTAATATTACCCTAGGGCCAAGTACCAGGCAACTAGGAGCAATCTAGAGTCTACTCAGATGATGCAAACCAGCCAACGCTAAGTCCGCCAACTCTGCCTTGTCTGTTCCTTCCTGAGAAAATCACAATAAAGGCTGCTGCCCTGGCATTTCACATGTGGCCCTGCACAGCGGAGGCACAGTGTTGTGTGTCTCCTATTTCTAGTGATCTGTGAGAATAAGCTTCCTCCTTCGTAACAATCATTTTCATGTCTGCATGTCTTATACCCAATGAAAACAACTCTCAGGTGCATTTGAACATACCAAGATTCATGTCTACCCCTAAACCTTCCCAACACCCTTGAATTAAGTCTGGAGAATTAAAAAGAGGTCACTCTTCTACCTTCTCTCAATTTCTTAATATAAGCTGGGATCTTTTTTTGTCCTTTTTCTTTTTAATTAAAAAAAAAATAAAAAGAACGCTGCGAGTATTTCTAACATTATCAGAAACCACAGCAACAAGAACTAACAGGTATAAAGCATGATTACTGTGTGTTAGGCATTTTCCATAGATTATTTTACTTAATTCATATTCATACAATCTCCATCAGTGGTCTCCAGAAATGGACTGATTGCCCAAGATCACAGAGCTAGACAGAGGTGGCAGTGAGACCATGGCAGCACACAGGGCTGGTGCACACTGGGGGCCGCCATGCCTGGGAAGCGGAGTGTGAGGAGAGCACTGAGGCCTCATGTACGCAGCCCTAGAACAGAGCTGCAGACTGGCTGTGGGTAAGCGCTGTGACCTGGCTCCTGAGAGAGAGAAAGAGATCGCACCTATACACTGAGCGCACTGCTTAGCTTGACATTTATATTTTATTTTATTTTTCTAGTAAGATTTTGTAGGTGAAGGAAGCAGTATGGTAAATTCTACTAAGGCATCATTTCCTTGTCTGGCTTTCACGGGCCAGCACTTTGCCATCCCTGATATAAAATAGTATACGCTGCCCCACACTCTCTGAGACACTGGATTGCTGCTTGGAAAATTCCTGCACTAGACCATGAATATGATGGTCTTGCTGGTTTATCTGTTTAATCGTTGACCAAATCTTTATTAGGTGCCTGACACTGGTGCACGCTAGTGTCACATGTGTCTCTGCCTACCTGGAGTACAAGCCTCTTCTACACCAGAAGTCTATAACTCCACTAACAACACAGTCCTGTTCCAATTATATCAGAATAATCATCGGTGATTGACTTTTTCATGTGTGTGTATCTTACCCCTAACACACTGTGGAATCTCTAACCCTGGGACTGTGCTACACATATCTGTGGCATCCCCACAGCATCCACATCAGTAGACTGTTTGATTTGACTTGATCATATAAATTATGTTTTCTTACTGAATATCATATGCAATTGTCAGCATCCAGTTATAAATGTAACATTCGCCTTTTAAAATTAGAGCTTTGCCAACAATATCGTATTGTCTACTTAAAAATTTCTAAGAGGGCTGATGTTATATTAAGTGTTCTTACAACAACAACAACAACAACAACAACAACAACAACAACAACAACAAATTAATAAAAGGGGAAGGAAGGAAACTTTGGGAAGTGATAGATGCGTCTATATCCTTGGCAGTTGCGGTGGTTTCACTGGTGTATACTTATCCCCAAACACGAAGAGTTGTGCACATGAACTATGTACAGTTTTTTACATGTAAATTATACCCGAACAGAGTGGTTGAAAACCAAACAAACAAGAAGTATCTATAAAGCTTAAAAAAAAAAATTAGAGCTTTGTTTTTCTTTAAACTGTAGATTAATCCACACCAGTTATATTAGCCACGACCTTAAGAAATTGCTTAACCCTCTTAAGCCTGAATTTTCTCATCTGTAAATGTCAGTAGTACCCAACTGCATAGGGTTGTTGCAATTGACTCTACAAGTAATACATGCACTGTATTTAGCATGTGTGGCACGTGGTATATGCTCCTTTATTGCTTTTGTTGTTATTATCTTCAGTTAATTGTGAATTAAGTGAGGACTGTTTTGTTGGTAACACCCATGAGAACCATCAAAGATACATGCTTTCTCAGTGTTACATTTCTATAAACTTCTGGGCTGCCTTAATGTGTACTTATTTATTTGTTTAAGGAATGCAACACATTATAACATCTGCCAAAGCCAAAAAATGTCATGCCACATATCACTGTCAAGTTCCTAAAAAGTTACAGAAAGAAGTTATAGGAAGGATTTGTGTGTGTGTGTGTGTGTGTGTGTGTGTGTGTGTGTATTTGGGGATTATCAGCTTTTATGGATTTTTCCAGGACCAGGCTTCCTCCTATACTAAGAAGAAATAGAAGTTAACAGTCCACTAGGGTGTAAATTTACCAATATGCTTGGGGCAAAAGCACCAGATGATCTTAAACCAAAGTGTTTTCGGGCCCTGGCTAAGCCTCCCTTGATGCCTCACTTAGCCCAAACCTCCAGGAGACACTGCCACTCATGACCAAACAAGCATTTTGGGGTGAGCTAGAAGCAGATGGAGTTGGGGGCCTCAGTACGGGAGAGTACATGGAGAAGATGGGCATGCCGAAGGAGATGCGATGCTTTTATAACAGGATTTTCCTTTTCCTCTTGCCGTGCTCAGTAACAGAGCCTCCGAGGCAGACGACTGTGGTTAACAGGCATTGATCTGTGTACCAAAGGAAAGACCACAGCCGATCAGCGGAAAAGACATGTGATTAAACAGTTCACTGGCAACTGGAAACAAAAACACAGGGGCTCGCAGGACGCATGAGCAGTGTGGCAGACCGGAAAGGATGAGGCACGAAGACTCCGAAGACCTGAACTGGGGTCCTAGCTCCGTAACGCACACATACAGTGGACAACCGAGCAACTCATTCTCTGGGCCTTAGTGTATACATTGAACAGTTCAGGTTAACAATTCCTAATCTACCTCACTCCTGATTTCACAGAGAGCTCCAAATAAGATCTCAGATGTGAACATTTCTGCAAAACCCAACTACAAACTCGAATTATCATGTGGCTGGAAGCTATGCTCTCCTGCAGTCATAAACATATTAACCAAGGGCCTGAGCGAACCTGTGAATAATAATGAATTGGGCTAAATGATGTTAAAAAGAAAAAAGAAAGAAAGAGAGAAAGAAAAATCCCTCCAACAAGAAACAACAACAAGCACGTTACAATCTCCCATGTCCTGTAAAAGCCACAGCTATACTGAACCACCCACCGAGGTTATATTATGCCCCATAAAAACCAGCACAATCATTATCTTCCCACCATGGGGGGATACAGCTCCCCTCCGAGGTTCGGGCCACATGCATCTGAGATGGAGGCCATTTCTCCAAGGCAGAGCCGCTAACCTGGCGCACACCTGGGTTGCCACGGGGAACCTGGCAGCCGGCACCTGCTGCTGCAGCTGCAGACCGAGCTTCCCCGTTGGCAAACACCAAAAAGCGTTTTGCGAGGTTGGCTGCAGGGCCCAGTGCTTAGAGTGAAGCTCCTCCTGGCGCCCTGTCAGTACGGCTGGCGGCTGGGAGGAAACACAGTTCTTCTTGCCTCCTCCCTTCTGAGAACACGACTTCTGAGGAGCCCTCGTTAAAAAGGAGTGTCGCCACCACAGCGCAGGTGGCGATCGCCTTCCCAGCCTCCTCGGTCTTCCCGTCGGCGGAAGCGGGCTCTGGGTGAGCGCCACATTCTGCTCCACAGCCGAGGAGACGTGAGCTGTTCTGCCACCTCGCTTTTTCTGCTCTGCTGTCAGGGCTGTCGCAAACACATGTGAGCTCTCGACCCACCCTGGACGGCAACGAGGGGTGGTGGGCCTGGATCCGGCCTCTCCACCTGGTTGTGCAGAGCACCGAGCCCACACCAGGAGTTGGCGTTTGCTATTTCTAGCTTATAGGGCAGTCAGAACCTTGTCTTTAGCTGGAAGAAAGAGAACCAGGGAGTTTAGGGATTTATTTTTGTTTCCCCTTTTATATCTTGAGTCGTGCATTATTATCCCCATTTCTTGAAGGAGGAAACTGAGACTTAGATCTCTCAAATATTTTGCCCGAACTAGGAAATGGAGCAAGAAGCAGCCTGGTCTGGCACACTCCAAAGTCTCTGCTCTTAGACCGTCTTCAGGCTGCATTTTTGGGACAGAAACAGGATGTAATCTTATGCTTCATCACTTTCTTCAGAACAAATCCTGAGCTGACCTTCTAATCTCAAATGACTAGTGTCCTCATAAAAAGGGGAAAATTGGGTATTGACACGGATACAGGGTGAATGTCACGTTAACACGAAGGCAGAGATCAGAGTGATGTGTGGACAAGCCAGGAAGCTCCCCGAAGCAAGGAGAGGCATGGAAGAGACTCTCCCCCACAGCTTTCAGAAGGAACCATCCTGCCAACACTTTGAGCTTGAACTTCTACCCTTCGGTACTATGAGACAATACATTCTGTTGCTTAAGCTCCCCTGCTTGTGGCACCTACGGCAGCCCTGGCAAATTAAGGCAGTTGGGGAGACTGAACAAACCTACAAAGAACAAGTAAAGGGCAGGTTAGTAGGAACAGAGACATATTAATGAGAGTGCTGAGTAAAGGGAGAAATATGCTGGTTAAGAGAGAGTTTAAAAGAGAGTTTAAAAACTTGAGTTTTAAATTTTGAGTCAGACCTCAAGTAATTTTTAAAGTTTATTCCCTGATTTGGTGAGTCTGCGAGTGGTTTTGCATTCTATCCCCTCCGACCACTATCGGGGTATTTCCACCTCTTTCCCCGAGTTGTAGTTCACACCTCCTCTTTCATATAAAGTCCTGAGCCCAGATATATAAAGTGCATTTTTTTTTTCTTTGTGAGCTAGTCTGAGCGTCCTGGAAGTTCTTTCTCAATTTTAAGAGTCTATTGACCCGATGAGCAGAACTGTTAGAGGACATATCTTAAACCATGTCCACCTCCTGGCTGGTGGGCTGAATATTCTTGTGTTTAGTTCTCCCATCGGAAATATCATGATTACACCTCCTTTCACTTCCCTTATGGTAAGACTGTTTTGAAAAGAACTGTAATTTTGGGAATTTTTTTAAGGAGTTGACCATCAAGACTTGTTTTAGTAAATTCCAAGGGAAAAAAATATGACTAGTTAGTATACTGAGGTGGTACATTCTTTCTATTAAATTTTTCTTTGTGTAGTGATCATGGTTGGTCTCCTTCTTGTCACAGCATTGGTTTCACTCCACTAAAATATCGTGGCAAAACTGTTACTGTACTTTGCAGATCGCTGAGCTTCTCTTATTTACTTTAAAAATAATGATTGCAAACCATGAAATTCCTTTGTCCCTCATCAGCTAGATTCCTAGTGTGTTCTCTGACTATGATGATGGAGAAGCTTATCAGGATTACTCCCAGTGTCAATTAATGATGTTTTAAAATTACATAGGGTGTAAACTGAAGAAAAAAATCTCTAATCTCGGCAGAAAAAGTCAGGGAATTAAGCTTTACAGTTCAGAGACTCTGCAGGGTCCAGCAACAGAGGGAAATACACTCTCACCCTTGAGTGGAGCCTGTGATTTCACTGCCTGGGCATGTAAGGAAATCTTGCAAGCTTGGTACAATCGACCTGGGGCTGCGGCTCTTCACGCTGACAAGAAGAAAGTGTGGCAAAAATAAGGTGGTAAGATAAGCACCAGGTTAGATCTCTGGGGACCCGGTTTTCTTAGCTCTGTTTCTATCTACCCGAAGTGTTGTCTGAATTCTCGAGATTTCGGTTTCCTCACAGGTCAGAAAGCTTGAAGATACTTTTCAGTTCTAATACTCTTTAATTCTCTAACAGGCAGCTGGTTACACAATAGAAAGTGAAGATCACGAAAGCACAAATTGCAGAAATGTTGCATATCTTCCTCACCGTGCATGGGGTAGGATGTGCCGTGGCCGGCATAAAATGACGACAATGTTCACACCGCACGTCAGTGCAGAAAAGATGAATTTGGGATGTCAAGGGCAGCACTGACTTGGAGCAGTCCTATTTCCATAGTATGACCTGAAGAGAACCACAGGAAGGGGCTCCTATACTATGCCTTGCTCAAAGATGGCAGGAGTGTACATAGCATTTTGCCTGGGCAATGTTCACATTTATGCTATATGCTGCCTTGATTTTCATCAGGTGAGATTTGTTCTGGTGTAGGATTTCTCAAGTTCAGTATTCTTGACATTTGGGTCAGATGACTCTTTTTTTTTCTTTTTCTCTTTTTTTTTTGAGGTGGAAGAGGTGGGAGTCCTGTGCCTTGTAGGATTTTTAGCAGCGTTCCTGGCCTCTACTCACTAAGGGACAGAAAGATTCCCTCCACACACCCACAGTGGGACACTAAGACACATTTCCAGACATTGCCACATGTCTCCTGGGACAAGACTGCCCCAAGGTGAGAAATGCTATTCTAGTGGGATACAGTCTTACTAAAAGACTACCCACACCCAAACCATAGAGCATAATTTTAAGAAAAGTCACCCTCTCCTGAATTTGAAAAGAAAGCTACCATGTTAGACTCCTAACATCAACAGATATTTGGGTCCCTGTGCAACTAAATGACTTCTGAAGAGTTAAGAAATGTGACTTTCTGATTACTGCTGTTTTTCATGACATCACTATTCCTTGGGCATCTAAGGGGGAAGGGGACGTGGGGTCTTTTGTTGAACTCAGGTGAAGATGGTGTGACTGTAAGAATGTAGGTAGTCTTCTTCATGTGTTTACAGTTGGAAACACTTGCTCTAAAGCTGTATCCAGAGCAGACATTGCCCATGTAGTGGACTCACGATGGTGCTGGCTTGTGAAGACTACCCGTGTAATCATGCTCCTGAATATGACAACGGCCCACAGATTAGGCCTGGGCTCACATACATCAATGGGCCATAAAGGAAGGGCATCATCATACAATGCAAATCATGCATCTCAGTGACACTGCCATTGTCCAAATGTTACTCCAAAGTTGGAAACATAAGACCCAGATTGTGAGCCAACCAACAGAGTCAGTCTCAGGATCTTGTAATGACCATTGATAGAGAACTAAAAAAAAAAAATATTGATTCACTAGTGCTGTGTACAGAGAATGAAGTTTTTCCTGACTGAGAATATATAAAAGAAATGTACTAAAGTCTTTGGAGGCAATTTCAGAAATATTCCAAAAATTCTTTGAGCAGTGGCAGCTTTGTGGAATGCGATGTGTCTGTCCTCTTGAGACAAGGGCCTGTGCATTTGGCTTCAGCATATATCAGTATATTTCTTAAATGGGTTAATCTAATTACTCAATACTAGTATACTAAGGTACTGCTCCCCCGACCCCAACCGCCCAAGTCCTTAACTACTAATCCCCAAAGAAACAGCGAGAGGTTAAGGTCCCCAGTGTTCTAGTCTTCAGCCACATTTCTACTCTCCCTTGAGGATCACATTTTCGACGAACCCCTTAAACAGCCTGAGAAGGTGAAAAGAACGAACTCCTTTCCATGAAAGGGAAAGAAGCTTAACAGCATCTCCTCAGGTGAGGCTATTGCCGAGGTCTGAGTCTTTGGGAGAAGGAACCGCAACACGCCAGTAAAAGCTGGAAGCTACAAGTACCAGGCTGAAACTACCCACACGAGATAACAACACACAGCACTTAACATTTGGCATTGCCCTAGGAAATGTTTACAGGCTCAAAAACATAATTATAAAAGATAGAGGGTATGGAGGGAGAGCTGAAGGCAAGAAGATGAATGAAAGAACTGTTCCATTCCTGGCCACCATTAATAGCACCGAATTATAACAAATCCTAAGTGACTAGGAAGAAGAGTACTGAGACAAATACTGAATTCCAGGAGAGACCAGACCTGTGTTTTAAAAACAGGGCCATGAGCTTTGAAAGGAATGCTATGTGCTTAGTCTTGTTTATAACATGGCAAAGGATTCAAGAATGTAATCTGTTCCTCTTGACCAAAAAAAAAAAAAAATTCTCCTCAACCCTCAGTCTTCCACTGCTTGGTCTGTTCTGATCCTAGATCTGAAAGATGGGATTCTGTAGTGAATTTCTGGAATGCTCGGCCTGGGCCTGTCTTTCATCAGTGTAGCTAGATGATGGAGTGGCTTTGTTTTTTTAAAAAGAGATCAATGTGCGGAAGGGAAGATTTTCTGAGGGAGCTTTTCAGGCTTGTCAGATGAGGTATTTTTAGGCAGGCTTTTTCTTTTCTTTCTTCTTCTTCTTCTTCTTCTTTTTTTTTTTTAAGTCAGGGGCTTTGAATAATGCACAAGACCTGGAGATGCAAAGAGGAGCATCTCCAACTCCGTGGGGGCACCATCCCGCCTGACTTCATCCTGTCTTGGACAATGTTCCTGAGGATTCTCGGAATGAGTTAACTGTGAATGAATGCAGTGAAGTGTAACAGCATGGATTTAGGGGTCTTGTGTCTCTTCTTCCTCTTCCTGGTTGTGGCATCTTGGGATGTTTCTTGGCTCTGCTAAGCCTCTGCTTCCCTCACTGAAGGAGAGGAGCAATATCTTCATCGTAGGGGTTTCGCGAAGCTCAAATTAGAATGCATCTGTAAAACAGCAGCAGCAGCGGGCAGGCACGCAGGGTGCAGTCAAAATGTTGCTTCCTTTCTCAATGCAGCTCCCTTGGAGAATGACAAGATTGGAGGTGCAGGCTGGAAAAGTCTGGAAAGCACATCTGTCCCAGCCTCCTCCTTAAAGAGGAGTCCTTTCTACCACATCCCTGACAGATGGGGAATCCAAGCTCTGCTCTAAGGCAGGCAGAGATGAGATGAGAGGCTCGCCACCTGCTAGAGGAGCCCATCCTGTATGGATGGCTCTCACTGTTGAAAGCTCTCACTGTGAGCCAACATTTGCCTCCTTCTACTTCCTACTAATGCAGAATACTGATATTTAAAAGAGACAACAAAAACAACTAACACGTTTGTGTATTTACTTCATACCATGTGCTGGCCTAAGAGCTTTTCAAGCTTTATTGGATTTAATCCTTATGATACTCAATGAGGTAGGAATTCATACTGTCTTCATTTTACGGATGGGAAAAATGAGTCTTTGAGTGGTAATGCAACTTACCGAAAATGTCTTACATCGCGAGTGGAAGAGCTGAGACCTGAACCCAAATCGGTCTGACTCCCAGTTCATGGGCAATCCCTAGGCTACTCTGCCATCCTCTGTAGCTGGAGCACTTGGTGTTGTGCTGAATTCAAAGGAGGTGTCAGAAAATAGAGTGAATGAATGAATGAATAAACAAAGACACACATTTCTAAAGCAGCATCCTATTTGCTAACTAGTAAGGAAAACCAGGACTGCTGCATTTTCATTTTGCTGTGGTCTTTCAGTACCTCCTGGCCTCACCTTTTTCGGTCACGCTGTCTTTGTAACTCAGCACCATATTTAAGCGGATAAAAATGTAAAGCATACACTCTAGTATAAAGTTTTTTTTTTTGTGTGTGTATGCATTTCCAATGGTGCACCCCTGATCTAGCGATATAGACTTTTAGCAGCATTTTAGTCATTGTTTAAGGTCTTCATTAAATTCCTATACAATTTCTCTGCTTTTTCTTTATTTCTTTCTTTCTTTCTGTCAATGAGGAAATCATAAGATGTAAAGCTACAGAACTCTGAGAGCTTTCCTTATTAAACCTAAAATATACATATGTATTTTTTTATTTTAAAAGTATCTTAGGTAAAATTTAGACAGGTAAATTTTAAACAGATATGGGAAGATGGGTCTCTGTAATGATCCACAGGGCTCTCTAACTGTAGTCTCTAATCCTACCCAGCTCCCCACCCCGCCCCTTCACCAACACTACCCTGCCCCCTGGACCCTGTTTCCTGTCAGGAGCACGAGCAGAAGACTTCAAGGCAACACAGGGCTGCCAAGCTTCCTAGCTGGTCACTGCGGCTCCTGTTCTGCCCCTGGGACTGGTCCTCATCCCTGTGCTTACTTTTCTCTTGTCACTATGCCTCTGCCTAGTGACTTGATTCTACTAACTGAAGAGTATTCTTGTCTATCCAAGTCCAAACGTCTATACTGGTTTTCTCATAACCAAGACCAGACTTCTGTTTCATCTTCTACTGGGGATGGGAGTTTTGGCTTAGAAGCCCGGCTTAGGAATTCTTACTCCAAATCAGGTTCCTCTTGCTTAAACACCCTCTGAGAACCATTGTTGGCCTTCATGCAGCAAGGAAGTCAGAGTCCAGAGCTAGTAAGGGAGGCAGTCATGCAACAGATTATTGTCATGTAACACTGAACTATGAACAAAAGAGTATTGGGGACAATAATCTCTGGTTAAAAAAAGAAATACTAACAAGCTTTTTGCATTTTGCTTTTAATCTGTTAAACATTTTAATTTAACTGTGTTTAATTTCTTTATGGTCAGTCACAAGCTCTTGATAAGAAAACCTCTAGATTATACTTACTAGTGAAGAGCTTAGATGTTATCTTATTACTTTCACTGTTAATTATTCAGCATCACATGATGCAGAGCTATGTCCTCAAAAAATACTTGTGTGTCATGTTGGGGGCTGTGCATACACAGACAAACTGAATCAACTGGTATGAAATGGATTCACCAGGTCTGCTAATTTTAGCAATGCAGGCAAACTAATAACTGATAGTTTCCCCTTTACTATGGAGCATTTATTTAGTAAGAGGGGCTGTCATGAGTTAGGCTGTCCTAACTTTCTATCCTATTGTGCCTATGTGTAGACAAAGCCCCGAGTTCGGGATCCATTAATATCAAATAAAATAATGCAGGTGACATGGATGTATGATGCACACTGCACGTATACCAGAGTTCTTTTCAGGTATCATTTAGTAGATAATATCAGGACTGCAGACTTCTTGCCTCCCCATCCACTCATAGCACATGACATTAAAATACTGAGAATACTATAAGAATAATCAAAATTATATTTTTGTACTTGCAAAGTGCAACTGTTATGTTGAGTTCTGGATGCTCTTTTATGTTATTTTATTTTGGATGCTCTTTTAAATGCTTAATTCATCAATGAAACAGAACTTACTGGAAACTTTTGCTTCTCAGCCTGTGTCAGCCACTGTGGGGCTCAGAACGAGAATGAGAACTGAGGACTCCCGCTCTTACATAGCTGATTGTCCAGTTTGGGAGACCAGACTTGCCTATAAGATTCTCATCAAACGACTTGGAACCATGCATAAGTAGATCTCAGATAGATAACCAGAACTATGGGAGTAAAAATAAAAAAAGGAATACTTTTTATGAGCTAGAATAGGAGCTGCTTTATTTAGGAGTGAAGCTTTAATTGTAGCTAGAAGGACATTCAGAATTATTGTTTATTCCATAAGAAACAAAAGATTCTATCCCCGAATGTATAAGGTTAACATAAACAGCTTAAGACATCATTAGTTCTGGTGCCTGGAAATCTCGTCATGCCTTTTATTCTCATCAAGCCATCAAACTTGACAAGTCATAGCGGTAGAGTAACAAGTGTTTTCTGTTAGGGTCATTTTAGAACTACTTCCCATAAAACAGCAGTAAATAATATTGTTATGGAGTTCTAGTACTGTAGGTAGGTACACCATAAACCAACATCCCTGTGGATTTACCTCCCTGTATCTGACTTTTCCCAGCATTGTCACCAGTGCTTGGCTTCAGATTTCTCCACTGCACGGAGAGGAGGGCAAAAGACAGGACGGAGAGTGCATGTATTTCTAAGCATCTTCCCATTGAGGACTAGAGAGCTATCTACAGATCTCACTGTAGATAGAAAAGGAACGGCAGTCGTTTAGATCAGCGCTGGAAGCTGTGAATACAGTCAATATGTCTACTGAATGGTACATATGTTTGACTAGAAACAGACACATGGGTTTATGTGTATACAATTTCAGTCTGTGCAGGGCAAGTGAATTCTCTGAGGTCCTTCATGCTCACCTTTCAACCTTGAAGAGAAAAGCTCTATAACTGGCCCAAAGTAAGGGAGAAGCAGACATAGAGAAGACAAGTGTAGTGTGGGGCAAGTTTCTGGAGTAACGGGAGACTGTAATGGGGCCACCACCACACACAACCGGGACTGCTGAAAAGGCCCCAGTCACCGCGTATCTTAGCCCCAGATTCCAAGTCCCTTCTCTGCCCCTGAAACACCGCACAGACTTCCTCTCACAGTGCCCACCCACTACTGGCCTGGCTCCTTAAAAGCCCCAAAGAACTGTAAAGATCCCAATCTCCCTTCCCTTTAACTAGAGCAGGGGCTGCTAAACGGCCTCTCGCTGCCTTTTGCGTGTGGTGCTAATTAACATGATCCAAGTTACAATATGTGTTAAAGATTCCAGTTTTGTTACTTATTTAATGAGCTTCGTGGGATTTGAACATGAGGCTCAAAGTAGCAGGGGAAACCTCATAATTAGTTCAATTACAAGAAGTTCCTACGCATTAAGACTATTTGATGAACTGCTAAGGGAAGGAACTACCGACCAGATACAAATCACTAATTTTGTTGCATTTATTATAATACTTATTTTCTTCCTAATTAGTACTGATTGGCTTATGATCCTAATTAATGCAAAGGAATTTGGAATGGTATACAATGGTATGGCTTAGGAGATGCCAGCATGTACAACTGCTAAATTATTGCTAATTGTTATTTACATG
Source organism: Pteropus vampyrus (assembly GCF_000151845.1). Lineage (NCBI taxonomy): Eukaryota > Metazoa > Chordata > Mammalia > Chiroptera > Pteropodidae > Pteropus > Pteropus vampyrus. The sequence continues at coordinate 7,191,682 of NW_011888784.1, forward strand.
AGGCCTGGAAGACTAAGTAATGCAATGCTTAATTAGCATTAAAGATATGGTATCCATTTCCAATTTACACTAAGGCAGCGGATCTCAAATTGTTAGTTTAAAGAACTCGATCTTAAGATTCCAAGAATTGCACCATTGTATAGTGACCTTTACCTAAGGGAGGCTGTTTCTTCTTGTCTTCAATTGTATCTTGCTAGGGTTTGGCCAAATGTTGCAAAAAAGTTCTACAGGGACACTCAGCATCACACTGGTAATCATTGTAGTACTTAAGGATTAGTGCTGGGAGCCAACTAGCAAAGAGGCCAAGCATAAGGCCGGGTTTGTGCAACAGTAGAAGGTATGTGTGCTTGCTGAAGAGTGGGGTCCTGAGACGGCAGCCTTCTGGGAAGACCTAAGCCCATCTTGATGTCATGGTGGCTATGAGCAAGGTGGCCCTAGAGCTCTAGGGATGCCTATCCGGAGAGCTGGACGATCAGCCAGTATTCCGGTGTAGCTGCTGCTTGTCTGATTGGGTTTGCCGTAAAGAAGAGAACAAGAGAAGGTCCTGGAATGACTAGATTTAAATTTCAATTCTCATCCCCAAGTGGGCCTGCTCATCCCCGATTACACCACTTCTCTTATGGCAAATAGTGCCCCGCATTCTTATCTGTTCTCCACTAGTGAATGATGGGGCTCAAAGAAAATAATCTGGGACATACCTGTGGAGACTTGCCTCTGCTTACACAATTCCACTGGTTTTGCACAGGAGCGTCTACCATTTTGCTTTTTTCCTACACCCCTTTCTTCAAACAGTCCCTTGTCTTTCTCCCCTTTTCCTCTGTCTTCTGTGCTTCTGCCTCCATGAAATGAAGAGTATTGGAGGAGGAGCCAGAAGTCCTGCCTGACCCGACTTCACAAGAGTCATTTCATGTCTTGGGACCTGAGGTTCTCCACCTTATGAAATGGAATGTTGTCATCTGCTGTTCCCTCCCTCACAGCAGTGCTTAGAAGCTCAAAAGGGATAACACACCCTTTGGAAAATCATATGTAAGTGGGAAGGGTTCTCAGAATCAGTTCAACCGTTTTATCTTCATGGGCAGAAGTATCAGTGCCCAGCAGAGTGAAGGCTGAGGCAGTGATGGTTCACTTCTTCACTGTGGTGCTGATGCATGCGCAGAGGCACCTCCCAGAGGTGTATGCAGAGGCAAACGAAGCCTAGGAGAGGAGCTGGCTTTGGTCTAGACTCCCAAACTCCACACAGGAATTTTTTCTCCACAAGTTCTGAGCACCTTGTACACTGAGAGCCCTGCTTTACTGAGAATGTGGGCCAGGGTGAGCGGACTCTAGTATTCTGTAATTCTCTGAGTGATTGTTTTGGGAAGACTTTTCATCTTCCAGATATAAATCATTCCTGGCCATCAGGCTTTATTTGAAGATATCATTCTCTGCAGCATCATACATTTTTTATATATTAGAGAGAGAGAGAGACAGAGACAGACATAGAGAAAGACAGAGAGACAGAGAGAGAGACTAAGAAGGACAGTAGCTATGTGATGTTTAACATAACACGAGCTCCGTATTGGGTTTTTGGGGTAGCCTCATTCAAACTTGATTATGGGCCTACTGAGTTTTGATTTCTCAAAGCTGGGAAAAGACATTTTCCCTGAAAACAATCAGTTAAAATCATTTGGCAACGTTATACATGTGATATAAATATGTAATATAAAAGACATACTGTTTCCTTAAGAAAAATATTAATTGGCCATAAGAAATTCATTATTTACTTTTTTAAAACTAGTTAATAAAATAGCCATATTAAGAAAATTTAATGCCACATGCTTTACACAAAATTTTAAGATTGTAAGATATATCATACTTCCTATGTACAAAGCATATAGAATGCATAAATTCTATATATGTATGTACATTTAAACTGTACACATTATATATGTAATTACCTATGTACGTTGTATACACAGACATATGCAAATTTAAAGAATGTGTTCTTCATATGTTCATTTGCAAAATGTAAACAACATGTCCAGTTATATACTACCACCTATCTTAAGACACAGAATATTCCCAATACCTTTGACATGCCCATGTACATAACCTCCACCCCCGACGTGGTGCCTCTGAGTAAACTTTAAACAGGTCCCCTTTCCTTAGATTAGAGATACATTGCTCACGCCAGAATAAAAGGCTTGGGAATAGCTTTAAAAAACTAGATTTTAGCTCCATCACTTGGCTGGATGTCCTTGTGCAGTGTACAAAAACACATAAGCACTGCTGCTCAATCTATCCTTTTCAGTTTTATCATGTCTATGTGGATGACTATTGTTTGTTTTTTCATACTTTTGAACTTTACAGAAATAGTCACGTTTTCTTGGTCAATACCGTATGTATAGATGTGGTGGCTTATTATTTTTATTTTATTTTTGCTAATAGCATTCCTTTGTATGACTATCCTGCAATTTATTGATCCATTTTCCTGTCAATGGGCACCCTAGTTGAGTCTAGTATTTAGCTATTGCAAAAAAAAAAAAAAAAAGTTTCCTGTGAACACGCAGATATTTATTTTCTATGCGTGTGTGCAAGAGTTACTCTAAGATACCTAGGAATGGAATTGCCAGGCGGTAAGGTGTGGAGACTTTACATCTTTGATTTTACTATATAATGCCAAACTGTTTTCCAAATGATCGTGCCAATTGACACTGCCACCAGTGGGGTATAAAGAATGCTCATTGCTGTATGATTTCTCCAACCCTTGGTATTATCTGACTTTAACTGTTGCCATCTTTTAGATGTGGCTTTAATTTGTCTTTTTCTTTCTTTCCCCTGATTACAAATGAGGTTAACAATTTCTCTTGTGTCCTTTTTTGTGAAATGCCTTTTCATGTTCTTTTATCCAGGTTTTTTTTTTTTTTTTTTAATGTATCAGATTTTCTTATTAAATTGTAGGAGTTCTTTAACTATTCAGAATCCTCCTTTTCTGTTGGTTATAAAAAATGCAAATATTTTCCAAGTTGGTAGGTTATCACTATCTTTATATAGTCTTTTGAGAAACATTTTTTTTAGATAAATTTATAAATTCTTTATGGTTTGCACTTTTTGTCTTAAATACATCCTATATTGAGGTCATAAATTGTTTTTCTAAAAGTTTAAAGTTTCACCTATCACATTTAATTATGTAATCTATCTGAAATTGGGTTTGTGTATCCTAATATCTGGTAGGATAAGTTTCTCCATCTCTTCTTCTTTAAGAGTACATTAGGTATTCCTGTACCTGCCATATTGGCTTTCCATGTGAGTTTTAGAGTTATCTTATAAAGTTAAGAAAATCTTCTTGTGGAAATTTTGATTGGAATTCCATTAAATCTATGGATGAATTTGGAGAAAATCCGATACCTTTATGATAATAAATCTTTCTATTCATCAAACATATCTTTCCCAATTTCATTTTTTAATGCACCTCAATAAGTTTCATTTTTAAAAGAAAATAACTCACATATTTTATTGGATATATTTCTAGGTACCATATTATTTTTGTTATTATAAATTTGCATTTCTATGTACTGGTGACAAACAGAAATACACATCAAAAAGGCTTTTCTATATTTATTTCAGAACTTCCTGTCTTATACTTTTATTAATTATGATAACTTGTTCATATATTCTCTCTGGATTTCAGTGTAATCATATCAAAAGCAAATAATGTCGGTTCTAATTCTACTTTTCCAAACTTTATACCTTTTATTTCTTTAACATTCCTTATCTTGCTGGCTGACCCCTTTAATGCAGCTTTGAACAGGTCAGTGGGCATCCTTTCCTTGTTCCTAATATTAAAGGGGTGGTTTTCAATGATTAACTGTTAGGTATGATGCCTACTGGATGGTTTTTTTCTTGATATCCTTTATCATAATGAGAAATTTTCTTTCTGTTCCTAGTTTGCCAAGAGCTTTTATCATAAATGAATGTTGACTTTTATCAAATGACTTCCCTATCAATTGAGATAATTATCTGGGTTTTCTCCTTTGTTCTGTTAATATGGGGAATTGCATTACTATATTCTTTAATGCCAAATCAAAATTGTACTCTCAAGTTAAAACAAACTTGGTCAGAATGCATTCATTTAAATATATTGCTAGATTAGATTTGCTCTTATTTTGTTTGGAATTTTTATATTTATGTCTGTGGGTGATGTTGACCTGTTATTGACATTGATTTTCTCATTCTGTGTTTGTCTGATACTGATCGAGGCTGCAACTTGGAGACAGTTCCCTTTCTGTGCTATGGACAAGTTTGTGTAACAATGGGACTCTCTGCAGAACTAACAGTTTTATTGAGAAGATTTTAAACGATTGCTTTAACTAGCTTAATGATTAAAGGAAAATTCGGGTTTACTATTTCTACTTGAATACAATTTTGGTGAATTATGTTCTTTTCTAAACTGTGCTGTATCATCTAAGTTTTCAAATATATCAGCATCTAGTTGTTTGTACTATATTATATTATTCTTTTCATTTCAACTGCATTTGCAGTTGTATACCCTCCATAATAGTTTTTTATCTTCCTTCTTTCTCTATTATCTTTCTTTGCCTTCGAACCTTCCCTTCCCCTCTTGATTATTCTTTCCATAAATTCATTAGTTTTATCAGTCTTTTTCAAATGAATGACTGGCTTAGTTGACTGTGTCTCTTGTATCTGCATATTTGTTTTGCATTTTGTTGATTTCTACTTTTATCTTTATGATTTCCTTTTATTTTGGGGGGTTTTATTCATTAAAAAAAACATAATTTCTTAAGTTGCACAATAAAACCGTTCTTTTACCTTATCTTATTTTCTAATATAAATCTTTTAATTTATAAATTTCTTGCCAAGAACCAATCTAGCCACATCCTACAAGCTTTGATATGTAGTATTTTCACTAATATTTGATTCTAAATTTTTTGACCTATGAGTCAATTAAAAGTATATTTCCTAATTTCCAATAATTTGAGGTTTTTAAAGTGATCTTTTTGTTATTGAGTTTTAATCTAATTGCCATTTGTTACAGAATATGGTCTCTATGACACTGCTTTTCAAAATTTGTTAGACTTGCCCTGTGGCCTAGTATGTCATCAATTTTCATTATTGTGCTAGGTGTGCTTTGTTGTGTTTTCAAATTAGTTGGATGTGGCATTTATATATGTTTTCTCTAATCTCCTAAATCTTTACTCAGTCTGTTTTTATTTGCTTGATCCATTACTGACAAAGATTGGCTGAAATATTCCATTCTCAGATCAACTTTGTTAGTTTCTCCTTCTGTCATCTTTGCTTTATGTGGTCTTAAACTATGCTATGTATATACAAGTTAGTTTTTAAATATTCTTGGTTTTAACTGAACAATGTAGCATTAAGGTTATATTATGAATCTTGGACTGCCAATACGCTTTTTTTTTTTAAGGGAAAAATCACCAAAGGCTATTTTGGCTGATATTAATATTTCAATATACCAGCTTTCTATTATTCTTTGTCTGGTATATCATTTTCTCATATCTTTATTTTCAGTTATATTTTTTCATATATCTTAGGTGTATAATCTTATAACCAGCATATTTCTGGATTATGAATCTAAAAATACAAACTGACCTTTTTATGTTTTTATGTTTGTTGTGATTACTAACTTATTCGGAATTTTTTGTGCTTTACATTGTAAAATTTTGAGTTTCTTATGTTTCAGCCTTTAAAAAATCTTTTTTCATCCCTTCCCCCACCCTCAATTGGTTTGTAAATTATATCTTTAATTCTACTTGTTTATGCCTACCCTAGATATTCTGAAATCCACATTTAATAAAATAATGTTGAAAGTTATCATTAGCCATTGCCAAAACAGTAAACTTTAAGTATTTTAATCTTATTACTTCTAACCATTTATACTATAATTATTCAGTATTTTACTTCTATCTTTCTTAACACAACAAATTAGACATTATTTTTATTGCTTTGTATAGCCAATGTTGTATATTTAAACTTACCTATAATTTTACATTTTCTTTGTTTATTATATCTTCTTACATCAGACCTTCTTTCTGGGGTCATACACACACACACACACACACACACACACACACACATATGTGTGTGTATACACATGTGTGTGTATATATATACACATATATATATATATATACACACACACATGTATACATATATATGTATATGTGTATTTAAAGTATATCCTTTACAAATCTTTTTAGGGAGAGTCTATTGATAGTAAACATTAACATTTTTGTTAGACTTAAAATATCTTTATTTTTGTTTTTGAAAGATTGTTTTGCTGTGAATATTTTTCCAGTTTGACAATATATTTTTCTCTCTACACTTTGAAGATAGTTTTCAACTGTCTACTGGATTTCATTGTCACTGTAGAGAAGTCAGCTAAATATTTAATGCTTGTTTTTTTGAAGGTTAATTTCTTCCTGGGTATTTGATTCTATGTGTCTACCTTGCTAATTTTTTTTTTCTTTAACAAATATCATGTTAGAATTTCTTGGGCTTTATGATTTTGGGGATCAATATTTTTCATCTATCTCGGAAATTCTTAAGGATTTTTCTTTTCTCTATTCTTCTATTATCTCTTTTCTGGACCTTCAATAAAATGTATTAAAAACCTGTTTTTTATTCTGTGGCTCTTTTAACCTTTGTTTATTATTTTCCTCTATTTAGATGTTTTTGGACTTACCTCCAGTTCAACAATTTTCTCTTTAGTTATGGCTAATTTGACATATCATCCACCATTAAGTTTCTGATTTAAATTATTATATTTCATTTTATAAGTTTTATTTGTGCAGTTTTCAAATCTATCTTGTCACATTTCATAGTCAATCCTACTCATTCTTCTCTTGATGACCACTCTTATGTTTTAAAATATAATAAGTGTACTTAGTTTATATCTGAGTTTCTCATTTTTATAGACTCAGTGAGTCTAATTCTACTCTTTGTTCTTTCTGCTGACTCTCATAAAAGCTTGTTATTTCATACATTTTGTATTATGATCTTTTATTACGATTCATGTTTTTGGCATTTTTATCTGTGAGAATTCTTTGAGTAATTTCCAAATGCACTTTTCCAGAGATAATACACACTTCTATTTGCTAAGTGCCTAGGGGTTCCACTGACCCAGTAGCATTTTAAACAAAATTTTGGCTTGATCATTTTCAGGTCCAAAAGTTATCTATTTTGGCCCTCATTCAATTACAAACTGTCTTGGGGTCAAGATTTCTCAGGGGTGACTGGTCCCTCTAACTAAAGCAGAGATAATCAATAATCCTTTCTCTCTTTGTGGGGTGAAATATATTCTAGCTATTCTTTCACTGAGTATTTTGTCTTATAGAATTTAGAGTTATAAAGGGATTTTGGATCATACCTCCTTTATCTCATGGACACTACATTTGTCTTCTATTTCTTACATGCAGCCCAATAAACTAAAAAGTCTTGACATCCAGGGATAGGTAGATACCCCCGGGAAAATCCATCAATTTTAAGACTACCTATCTCTTGGTATTAATGTTTTCTGATCAATTTTAGCTTCTAAGAACCTCCCTGCACAGGCACATGCACACCAGGATATGCATTTAAAAAGATGTCGTTTATACTTTATTCAGCTTTTAAAGGGTTTATATCAGAAGAGTTTTAAAGTACATATTGTCCGTTATATCTTAAAAATAGAACTATTTTGTTTGTGATTTTAATTGCAAATGTTAATACAAAGTGACCCGTTATCTTATCTCCTCCTTTATTCACATCGCTTACTTTTGATTAGTCTTATTCAGGCAATTTGAAATTCAGTTAATTAATTAAAGATGCTACACAATAAAAGAGTTGCAGCTCCTTTTTGAAAAGGAATGTTTAACTTGTTTCTACATACATACCCTATGATGTAAAATTTTAAGCCATTTTCTTTTTAAATCTTAATAGAAAACTTCTCAATGTGAGATCCATGTCTATTTTTTTCTACAAAAGGGTCTATAATTATTAGCAGATTTTAAAATAAGTATGTAACCTTAAAAAAAAAAAAAGGTTAAGACTTGCTTATCTTAGAGGAATACCAACAATGAAAAAGGTTCACATTTATAGGAGAAATCTGGAAACTATGTCTGGGAAAAGGGACTGAAAAATATCCCATGAGAAACAGTATATATAGCTATATGTATCTACATATATCTGTTTGTCTAACTAGAAATTGATCTGCCTATTTACACAGAATCCACCCCCGCCCACACACACACTCTTATATATGCATGCACATGCTATTCTGCTAAAAGGCAATAGTGAATGAGAATAGGAATTGCGGGGATCAATAATAAATTTGTTTTGATTATATATATTTTTCTACTCCAAGTTTAAGGATAATCAACTGATATTCACTAAGAGATCCAAACTAGTCATCACTGAGAAAACCCAGACAGGAGTCCTGTCTAATATGGGTAATTCTGTTAGTTACATCAACGTGGGTAGTTATGTTACCCACCTTGACCTCCCTGCCAGACTTGGCTCCAAGTGATTCTACTGTTTCCATAAATCACATCTTCCTTCCAACGACAAAAACATTTCTGAAATTCAAAAGAATGTGATAGGGCTTTGAAAAAATTTCCAAGAGAGCTCTAAAATATTTTGAGCAGAGGCAGCTGCACGAGAATCTGTGTTGTCTAGTCATTGCTGGGCAGGAAGAAATCCTCATTTGCGGGAATGAGTGCCAGTGGCTTCATGAGTCTCAATGTTTTACAGCCACCTTATTCCTGTATATCTCAAAAATCATTTATGACTAGAGAATGGTCAACAAAGTAACTCTGAGGGAGGCTCTGAAGAAGGACCCTTGAATATTAGTCTATGAATGTGTCTCTGGGATAAAGTGACACAGTGACATCTTGAGGGGCAACATCCATTGGGAAACGATGTTTAGTTATGCACACTAGAAGAAGCGATATCACTTTACAGTTGTTCCTTGGGTACTCTGTGGTGTAATGTATATTTTTCTTCCTCCTTTTAAAAGCAAAAGCCTAGAATTGCCTGTTCTTTTCCTCTGGCAACAAGGCTCTAATGGAGTATTGCATACTCTAGTTTTCTGCTCCAAATATTGTTTTTAAAACAGAAAGTCTTATGTTAGCTTTCCCCGCAGGATCTCTCTGGCTGTCATTGTAAACCTGCAAGGAAATCATGGTTCTTATGACAACGTGGCTGGTTAAAGGCTGAACACTGAAAATGTACAATGGAGAATCCATAGTCCTAAAAGCTGATTAAAAGTAACCCTGCGGATACTAAATGGTGGATTACAGAGTGATTACTGACAAATTGACAGACCAGCACCTAGACGCTGTAAAAACAGAACAATTGTACTGTAGATTTAAATTAAGACCATTTAGGAGAAGAAAAAGAAATGTCATATAAGTAACTGTGGCCTTGTGTGAGATTCATACAAAATAAATACGACTGTGCTCCTTGATGGATTCCACAGCTTAAAACAGTCAACATTAATACGCGCATTAAGCCAGAATTATTATTATTACTGTTTATCATTACATGGGGGTTATCTGGGCCACTTAAAAGAGAGATAGCAGAATAGCATAGCTCTAAAGAAATCAAATATGGATAATGTGAGATTCTAAAATAATTACAAGTTATTCGAAAATGTAAACAATAGAACCTACTGCTTATCTCAGAGGCACTGAGCGTTTTCTGAAAACTGACCAAGGACTGAGCCTTACATGTAAACTTCAAATCACTGCAGGGTACATTAGCAATGTGAATAATAATCATTAGTAATGTAATAACCATCACGTGCCCACTATGTGTCGGGTACTATTAGAGCAAAGTATTTTAGATGTATGATTTCACTTAATCCACATCACACCCTTAGTATGTATAATCCTAACCCTAACAACACCAGCTTATCATTGTATGTCATTCTGTAGTTATATCATACATGGTCGTGTGATTCTGTACCTTTTATGACAGGCAGGGCAGAAACAATCATCTTTTTTGACAAATGACAAAACTGAAAATTCGGAAAAGATGGGTCACTTCTGCACTGACAGACAGCAAACAGGGATTTACTGTCATGGTCCTTCCTGCTGTTCCACACCATCATTGGAAAAAGGGTAAAAAGCGGGGATTCCTTAACTAGGTTGATGGCTTAGAGCTGTCATCAGCCTTGGAAGAAGCCACTCAGATTGGCGTAGGCTGATGGCCATTCCCGGTGTTATTTGTCCTACAGTGTGAGGGATTAAAATTAGATGCGCAAACCTGCTCCGACCAGAAGGGCTGTGGTGCGATGGTGAAGAGCACGCTCTAGAACCAGGATGGCTTGGGACAAATCTTGGTTCTACTTCCTGTGAGCTCTATGTCCTTGGAAATCTACCATATCTCTCTGGGCCTCATTCCCCTGATCTGTATAATGGGGATAATAGTTGTATCTATTTACTAGGGCTGGCGGGTGGAAAAATGAGATTATGCCTGTAAAACACTTAGAATAGCACCTAACACTTACGAAGCCCTTAATGCTTACTTAAAAATTATAATTTTAAAAATTATTTCATTTTTTAAAATGTTGTTTTGATATGCATGAAAACACCCAATCCTATAATTCTATGAACTAAAATGGTTCCCTTCATGGTCTCCCTCTCCTCATTTTCAGTGTTCCTAACTGGGATTTATTTGACAGGCCTGGCTCTCACCCAGTAAGTTCCCTACAAGGCTGAGGGTCCATAGGAAATATCAGACAAGGGTTTTCAGTAACTCATCGGAGGGCTCACATACTGCAGTTACAACTACAGCTGTGGCTGAAATTAGGCCGTCCTGTGACCTTGGCCCAATCTCTTATTTGCTCAAGATCTTGGTGCAGGAACCAGGTGACCTCAGGCCATGAACTGGGTTTGCAGAGGAAAATGGGTGGTGGAGCCCCTAACTCCTCACTACAGCTTCGGGTGCCCCCCACGATGCCACACTCACTTCCAACCAAAGCCTTTAAAAGTAGACTTCATAAGCCAGCAGGGAATATGACCTACTGGGAACAGGGATAAAATAATAAGAAGAATCAAATATTCAGCTATATGGGAAATACATAAAACAGCACTTTCGGTCTCTATAATTATCTACATAGGTGACAATGTATTTTATTGCTCACCAGATTTATTTTACTGGTATGGATACAATCAAAAAGTTGCAATGTTGTTTTAATATGCTTTTCAACAATGTGTGGCAAACTCAGAAGAGTTGATAAAAAGCCAAAAAAAAAGGCGAGGCAAATCAGAGCCATGAATAAAGGAAAAAAAGGCTCTAAGCAGGGAATACCCTAAATGATATAATAATCACGGAATTATCCAAATTAGATGTGGAAGGATGGAGCTTGGGCTCCAGCCCCCTGAGGCGACTGCTCTAGAAATCCAAGGTGTAGGGATCCTCCAGCCGGCGTCCCCTGCCTCCCCAGGCCGGCTCCGTGCCATATGCTTGCTTCCTAGGCTTTTTGCTTTTATGAATTTCAATGATGCTACTATTTTCCTCACCCAACTTGTATATTTTACACCTGTATAGGAGAATGTCATTGGAAGTGTCATTTATTCCAGAGCCGTGAAACTGCAAATGGCGATTCGCTCTACCAGGAACTTTAGTTCACACAATCAAGCAATTGAAAGGCTTTTACTACTTTCAACTCTACCCCACCTTCCCCAAACTTCCGCTTTATGGGGAGCTTTTTTTATGCTTCCTACAATAAGCCCGCTCTGAATGTAAATGCACATTTCCGATGTATATGGCACTTTCGAACAGTGTGAATAGAAAATCTTGGAAAGATGCGACAGTGAAGCAACTGCAGACGTAATACCCTGTTGTTTTTATTGCTAATTAGAAAGAAAACACAAGTTCGACCTTATTGCAGGCTAATCAGCTATTAAAACTAAGTGCTTCTTTAAAAAAAAATGAAATCTGGTTGCTTCCTTTAGCTGTAGGAAAAGGGAAAAAAAGCAACCAAGAGGGAGAATGTGCTTTAAACTTCTTTCCTTATTCTCTGTGCTGATGCAAATTCACTTAATGGTACTGATGTAAAAAGTAAACATGGGCAAGGCAGCCAGTAGTCTCAGGGCAAAGATACGGCTGCCATAGAAATCCCTGGATGCTCTTCTCTTGCAAAGTCCTGTTATTGTCAGAAAGATGAATTCTAAAACAACTCCATATTGTGCAATCTGCAGATTTTATTGACAAAGGTGTCAAGTTCTGCAGAACTGAAAGTTGTTTCCCTTGTCACGAGATAAATAAGCAGGTTTGCTCGAGCTCCCAGCTTTATTCAATTTGCTTAGATACAAGGTGACTGTAAGCATTGATTCCATGTAAGACCGGATATAGATTTTTTAAGGGAGGCACATGTCCTGGGAGTTAGAGTCACCTCCTGAAGCCGATGGCTTTGCAGTTTGGCTCACAGATCCAGAGAGAGAGGGAGGAAGGGACGCAGGGAAGAGAAGGCAAGAGAGAGACAGAGAGAGACAGAGAGAGATAGAGAGACAGAGAAGCCACTGGAACCTGAGAGATTATGGTGACACTGGGGACAAGTGGGCTGGCCAGTTCTATTGCTCTGCCTTGGCGATTCACAGCATGTTACAGTTGAACGAGACTTAAAGATCACCCGGAACCATGGTTCTCAAACTTGAGTGTGTGTCAGAATCTTGGGGTTTGTTAAAACACAGGTCCCTGGTCCCCAGCCCCAGAAGTGCTGATTTGGCAGGTCTGGAATGAGGCCTGAGAATTTGCATTTCAAACAAATTCTCAAGTGCGGCTCATGCTATTGGTCTGGGGACTATTGGTCTAACATAACCCTCTCATATTACAGGTAAAGGAGATGCAGGGAGAAATACTGATTTGTAGAGGCTGAACCTACACAGGCCTAGGAAACCAGTGTCTCCCACTTTCACATCCAGGGGCCTTGCTGTTTTACTAGAACCATGCTCTGTAGCCTTTCTACCTGCTGCATATAAACATAATCATAATCTAGAGATGAGGAAGTTGTTTCTGAGTGCTTCTCTTCTTGCTGAAAGCTCCTATGGGCTCATTCCAGGTAAGCTGCCTCCATGTTTGACAAAAGGAAAAGGCTTGGAGATTCCTTTCTACACTCCTGCTAGTCTGAGAAGACAAGAGACCAGAGAGGCTTGGGGCTGGTCAGAAGTGGACTTGTCTTACACAGTAAGTAGTGAGTTTCTGGAGACTAAAACTTTTTCTTAGCAGAGGAACGTGGCAGAAGGTATTTGCAAATCAGAGAAGCTATTTGGGGTTGGGTGACCTCTAAGGTCCCACTTAACTTTGAGAATCTATGAAATTAGCTCTTTTAGTACATATTGTAGTAAAATTTCCTTGTTTCAACCTCACTAAGCCATAGTTTGTAATGAGATGAAAGTTGTAATTGAATAATACTGAACCCTGAATGATTTACTGTGCAAACTGCTATTTCCTGAGTCTTATTTTAGCAATTAGCTTTAAAAATACCTGTCCTGACATAAGTATTAAAACACACCCAGTCAGTCTGCATCCTACATCCTAGAACCTACACTCTCCATCTCGGAACCTGCTTTATCCTCTTCACAGCATTTATTGACATCTTATTATATTAAAGACGTATTGCCTTGCTTATTGTCTGGGCCCACCGAGATCAGAATGTAAGCTCTGTGAGAACAAAATGCTGCCTCTCTTGGCCACTGCTCTAACTACAGTGCTCTTGTAGTGCCGGGCACAGAGTGGCAAGTGATCAGCATCTGCTCAGTGAATGAACTCTGAAGGTCCTTTACCTCCAAATTAACATCTACAGAGCTTTGCAGAAATGCGCATTTAGTAACCAGAAGGAACTGCTGCATTTATTAATCTAGTAAAGGAAGAACATGAATGGAGAAATAAGACTGTCACGCATCTCCTCCCTGCCAGCCAGCAGATGTACAATAGATGGTGTTAAGAAAAATTAAGGAATATTAAATGGCATCAAGTGAGTTTTCTTGAATCTAAACCACGTTTTGTTTCTCTCGGAGACTCTTTATAAGAGAGGCATCCGTGATTTTGTATCAGTGTGCATCATTTGTTAGCACTTGGGTCTGGAACACTTTCTTTTTAAATTCTTATAGGAAAATCAGCAGCTTTATCACTATAGTTCAAAATATCAGATCTGTTCAACACAAAAAAATATCACGTTGCTCTACATAGTGGAATCATATAGCTTTGTGATCATCTCCATGGACCAGACTCTACTAAATCGTTAGCGAAAGTATGGATGATACTTCTATTCAGAAATTTTCACTTACTACCATTTTGTTTCAAGATTGTGGATTGAGCTACAAGCTGAGTAGAACTTCTAATGGACACTGCCAATGGCACGCTGAATTTGATTAAAGTAAGGCAGCTCCTTTGAAGTTATCCTAGAACAAAGGGCCAGAGAAATATGAAAGGCTTAGGGATAAAGCTAAAAACAGGCAGTTTCCAGGAATACAGTTCCAAGCAGAAGAAAACCGAACAGGCTGGAGTTGACCTCTCAGATGGCGATGGGAAAGCAAATTCAGATTTGTGTTGGGTCTGTTAAGGGCCAGAATGTCCAAACGGGTCATTTCTGGAGTTGTTAAGGTAAGATTCAACCAAATGGCAACCCAGATCTGCTCTGTGCTCAAGTTCCAGACCAGGACACCAGAGGTGAGAGGAAAAGGCCACCTGGGTGCGGGGCTGATAGGCACTCTAATAAAAAATCATGGAACATGTGAATTGTTCAAATCAGCAACTTTGTAGAGGAGAAAAAGCACCAACTCTGAAGTCAGACAGATTTAGGTTCAAGTTCAGGTTCAGCCACTTACACACATGATCTTAGACAAATTTTTCATTTCTGGAGGCTCAAAATCCTTACCTTTAAAATTGGAATAGTTTCGGGGTTTGCGATGTACAACACGGTGACTGTTTTTAAGAATACTATATTGTACATTTGAAAGTTGCTAAGAGAGTAGATCTTAAAAGTTCTCATTGGAAAAGTTGTAACTATGCGAGATCATGGATGTTAACTAAACTTATTGTGGTAATCATTTTACAATATATACATATATCGAATCATTATGTTGTACACCTTAACCAAATACAAAGTTATGTCTCAATTATCTCTCAATAAAACTGGAAAAAATTGAGATAATAGTGCCTATTATCCAGAGATGTGGGATAATTAAAGGTTATAAAGAATTTCAAATAATGTTGCATCCTGGAGCTTTAAACACATGTTAACCGGTGGCTCTAACTCACTGAGTGCCACAGTGGGCAGGCACATCCCGCCAATGTGACAAGGACTGAAAGGGGATTGCTTAAACATTCATCTCTACACCTGCCTATACCGATTTACTATGCTCGCTGTTTGTCCACTTTGTTCAGAATGACAGCAAGACACCTTTCTATTTTGACACTGAATAATAGCCCTCCTTTGAAATTTTGTCTCATCTGTTAAATGGGGCTAATCATATTTAGCCCGCCCACCTCAGGGGGACATTGTGAAGAGCACAGCAGATAAAGGAGGTGAAAGGTGCTACAGAGGAGTGTAAGAACTGGGCGGGATTATGCTATTAAGATTAGATTCCTACTATTCACCCTTCTGGGCTTTGGTATTTTTGGACTTCCTGATTATTATTACTACAAGATGTAAGATAAAATGACATTATTTCTTCTGTAGAGGCAGACACCTTATTATAAAGCCTGTCTTCCGGCCTTTTTCTTGTCTGCTTTGCAGTAGGAACAGAAAAGAAGCTGGCTTGCAATAAATGTGAGGCGATGCCTCTTGAAACCAGGACCTCTGAGGGTGAAGTCTGTATTGACACTCTTAAAATACGAGCCTGTCTCAGTGTTTTATGTCATCAATTGTGACTGTCAGTCTCCTTTGCAAGAAGGGAATAATGGAACTCATTTTCCCCTTGCTCTTTTCCAAACTGTTGGCCCGAGGGCTGGGTGCAGTCCTATCTCTGGTGGGAAGAGGGGTCTGTTTTAGGAATATGGAAGGTTTTATGATGCTGTGTACTTAATCTCAGACTCAAGAACTGGGAGAGAGCATATGGCCCTCCAGGTGAAAGGTATACCACGCCATTGAACCTTTTGATACTTGAAGACTGTTTCTCTGGAAGCCAGGGAAGATTTTACCAATTCTCCAGCACTTCTTATTTGCAGTGTTAATGAATGTCTTTCTGGGACAGTCTCCTCTTAACCTTAGCTGGGTAGGCACTGGGCTAAAGCTTCAGGGACACTAGCGTTTATAAGCCCGATTGGCTTCTGAATTGTGCTTAGCTGCCCTAAGATCTTCTCCAGGTTATAGAATCTTTTGGGGAAGCAAGGTTTAAAGTTCTACCAGGGAAATATAAAAAGCACAGTGGATCTACTAATAAATCAGAAGACAATTAAGGTTAAAAAGTCAATGTTCAGGAAACATCAAGGATCTCAATTAAATCAACATATCAGGGTAATTCAAAGGCTAGTGCCTGGAAGGCATCATTTTATTCACAATCCAATTCATCTATCAAGCAGCATTTCCCCACTCGTGGGCCCTTGTACTACAGAATGATCTGGGACATTTGCCAGCTACAGCCCGTTTTTCTGGCTGGTGCTCATTCTTGATTGAACATTGGCCAGGATTTATAACCAAACTAGATTAAGCTTATCTGCTACCCCACCCTTCTTTGCTCCTTACTTTTCCTTTCTCTTTTCGTAGAATATCAGTTGTGCACACACACTTCCTCTATTTCTTTTTCTAGATCTATCCAAAATAGACAAGAACACGTCCAAAAGATATTTCCTTGGGCTCTTTCTACCTGAGATCAGAAAGAACAAACGAACAGTACACCTTCTTTTCCTTTCTTGCACATCCTTGAGGGAACAGTTTTAGAAATGGTTCACTTGATGACTACAGGAAGCCTTTCAATGCCCTGGGGGTTGGTCTCATAGTGAAGGTTAAGGAATTGTTTCAGGGTGAAGATAGGAGAAATCTCAAAGATAAGGAGAGCTTCCAATGTATTGGTGATTTATTACAGATTAGAAACTCTTCTTCATTCTTCATACACATCCGCTTTTTAAATCCTTAAGTAAGTCTCAGAATAGACATTTCCCTCCCACCCCCTCATTTTACTGATAAGAACATCAAGGCTCAGAGAAGTTAAGTTATATGCTAAGGTCTCATAGCTAGAAGTTAGAGATGACACACAACTCTGTAAGGTGAGGTTGCAGGTATGCCTGATTCCAAAGGCCATATTTTTATTTTAACTTCAAGGCCCATGGGTCTCAGAATAACAACAAAAGCAAAATAAACATATAAGTACTTTTTGAGCACTTCCCATATGTTAGGCTCTGTTTTTAGCATCTTATATGAAGTCACTCCTTTAATCCTCACAGTACATCTCTGATGTAGTATATATATCATTATTCACATATTACAGATGTAACAGACAGGAGATGACGCACAGAGAAGTAAATGACTCACCCAGATCACCCAGTTAATGAGTGACAGAGCTGGGGTTCAAATGTAAACAATTTGATGCCAGTGCTTCTAACAACTAATCATAACTCCGATTAATAAATTATTTCTCTACTGTCCTGAATGTACACCTTAGTCCTGCAGATCTGTACCTGTCTCACCATTCTAAGTCCACAATACCTGAGGGCTCAGTCATAGTCTTCTGGACATGTTCTAGTGCCCAGACTAGGCACAGGAGCCAGGTAAAGGCCAGATTACTTCCCAGCAGCCTGGCTTTCTGGAGTTTACATCACATCGCTAACATTTTTTTCAATACAGGCTTTTTCTTTTGTGGTTTAATTATTTACTCACTCAGGTTCATTTGCTTTGGAGCTTCTTGAATGTCAGAGCTTCAGATCTCAAATGTAAGCCAAGCTTTGGCCTTTGCAACAGCCCAAGGTTAATGCGGACTGCAAACAAGGGGCGTCTGAACCCACTGCTGCTGTCGGTCTGCTTTTCCTGCAGCTGCTTCCTGCTCTGGCGCATTCTGGGTCTTGCGTGAACAAGACCTTGATGACCCATGGGGCTCTGGTGTATATGCATGTATGAACACACACGAACACACACTCCTTCCCCAAAGCTTGTCTCACTGCTGACTGAATACACACACCCAGCCTACTGAAGGGATTCTGGGAGTAATTCCTGAAGGCAGGAGAAAGTGGAAAGAGCCAGGTCTGGCATCAGGAGACCTGTGTTCTAGTCTTAGCTTGGCTCCTACTGCCTGATCTCAGCTAGGACATAACCCTCGGAGCCTTGATGCTGGCACTTTTAATTTTCGGGGATTAAACTAGATTAGTATTTCCCAAACCATCTTCTGTAGAATGTTAGTTAGTATTCCTGTGGACTTGGAATAATGAATGGTTCAGTCATGTAAGTTGGAAAAAGGTGACTTTTTCTCTAGGGATGGAAATGCTTTGTTGTAGATAATTGTATATTTTTATTTTGATGGTTGATAAACTTATTCAATAATCAAACACTTTTGTCATAGAACACCTATGGACAATGCCAGGAATTACTTTTAAGATATCAAGTATTCTCAAGCATGGTATCTTCCACATTCAAACTTAGGAACTTAAAAAATATTGAATATGTTTGTTAAGTGACTAGATTGCTAACATGAGAAAAACGGTAAATGGTATCTAAAAGTGAATATATTTTTGTGTAAGGCAGGAGTGTAGAAGTGAAGTCTAGAATACATCTCTATGGTAAATGGTGAATGAACGGTCCCCACAGCCGAGGTGCTGACAGTGTCCAGCATCTGATAGAACTGAAGATGTGTTTATTATATCATAGCCCTGGCTTCTCAATGATGACTTTCTTTTTTAGTGCAGAAGGGCTCTTAAGGTCAGAGAAGTTCAACTATCTGAATAAAAGATAACTTCTTTCCTTGGGTCTGAAGATTTCCAACCCCGTCTCTGTACCTCTTACTGATCTTAATATGCCTTGAGGCATTGATAACAGGGCCACACAGAAATTAATAAATAGGTATTGGAGAAAATCAGATTTTAAAAAGTACCTTTGTGAAGTATATGTGTTCACAAAAGGGCAAAAAGGTAGTTAATCCCATTTTTAAAGAGAGACACTCGTGGGCTAATTTAGTATCTCTGTTTAAGATTATGTGTTTCATTGCTTTTCTCTATGAAGGATATTTTATATTTGGAAAGTAAAATTTGTCAAAGGTCTGTATTATTTAGGTAAAACTGGTCTGCTCTTGACTCGTCTTGCTCTTAATTGTGACAGTTGGGGGTAGTCTCATTTTATTTTAAAAAGATTAGGTACTACCCTTCTCTTCTATGTATTTGCCATTTGGTTGGTTTTTGTTTTACCTGGCTTTAGTAGATCTAATCACCTCATCTGGGCTGTGCTCATGAGGCCACATCGGTCATCTGGAGAGGGCCACCCGATCGGAATCAGCAGAGAACCTCTATGGGCCTTAGTTTAAAGCCTCAAAGCCTTTTACATTGTGAAAAGACCATGGTACAACAGGTGAACAGTCCTGGAAAACCGTCCCTCCCCACATAGTTCTGGAGTCCTATAGTTCTTGACCACAGATAGTTTGAAAAGTCTGCTCCAAGAGAATACCAGTAACCCCACCGTCTACCACCTGACTTAAAATATTTGAGTAGCATTTCAAGTGCAGGGTCAACAGTCAAAACCTCTCTGCCTTATGAAGTTGCCCCTCCTCTTCGTCTGCCTCTGGCCATCCCCCACATCTCAAGCCATGGGCAGCCACCCCCATCATCCTTCTGTCCCTAACAGAATGGGCTGTGTCATAGATCCAGTCATTATTCTCACTGCTGCCAATGATGCCAACTGTTCTTTCTACCTAGTAACCAGCCCTTCACAGCTTCATTCAAATTCTGCCTTTTCTGGCCCTCCAGGGTGTACTGACTACTCTCTTCATTTGCTCCCACTAGACCTGGACACCATTTTGGCACCAAAGGCATCTTAATACCCTTCTCCCTCTCTCCTCTTTCTTGGAATGGCAATCTGTGGAGAGCAGGGACTGAGTCGTATGTGTTATTGCGTATTGGAGTCCTTGACACAAAGTTGGTAGATGCTTAAGACCTCTTTGTTTAGAAACAATCATACAAACTATATGTGATTGGAAACCAGCTGGAATCCCTGGATACAAAATATGTAATAAAGGTTGGTTTACCATATGTATACAATATATATTTAATAATAATAATAATCGTAACCACCAATATTTATTCCATGTTTCCAATGAGTCAGACATTATGTTACAATCTTATAGCAAACATATCCTATGAGTTAAAAACTATTATCCCTATTTTGACTTGAGAAATCAGAGGTGGACATTGCTGAAATCGCTTGCCCAAGGCCTCCCAGCCTCTAACTCTGTGGTCAGCCTCTATCTTTTCTTAGTTCCCCTCAATGATAGCTCACTGCTCTAAATCAGAAGGTGTCTGTCACTTTTTGGCCGGGTCCCTAAGAAAATCCTTGGGGCTGCTCCCTGAGGAAGTGAGATGTGTTCTCAGTTTAAGAGGTGGTGATGATCAAAGGAGAGAATGCAAATAAATGTGTTTTGCAAAATACAATTCACCATCCTAAAGTATGCTAAATAACTAGATATGGAGAATTCAAATTCTTTGACTCAAAGGCAGCAGCAGATTCAGGGTATCTGCTTGCCTATTTGACTTTGAGTGAACATTATTTGGGATTTCTCCAGGTGCAGCTACACCTGAGGTCGCACTGATCTGCCTGGTGCAAGAAATCCCAAGGGAGTATTGTGGAGGCAGAACCAGGAGGCCAGTTACAAACAGAAGAGGAGGAAGTTCAAGGCTGCGGTGGGTTACCTTCAAAGTAATTTCACCTCTTCCAAACAATCAGGAGGATGTTTTGAGGGGTTGGGTAAGACTTCCTCTGGGCACAGGGCTGTTCAATCACAGCTTCACAAAGTAGGCACTTGGTGAAGGAGGGACAAATGGGATTTCACAAATAAAGGCAAACATAAGCCCAGCCAGCTAAGTGTACGCCTGCTTTCCTGGGGGACCGTCTCTCTAGCATGCCGCCAGCAGAATTGAGGCCAAAAGACCCAACCTAAAGTCCATACTTTATTTGAATTAAAAAAGCGTCTAAATGTTGAGATTTATAACTTCACAGGAAAGGTTTGAGAGGAGGGAAAATAGCCTAAAAGAACATTCTGTGTAGCATGATGATGCTGCCAACAGTTTGTGGGTTGGACAGGGCACTGCGTTCCTACAGATTAGACATAACTGAGGGTTTCTTCTTCTTCTCTTTTAATAGCAAGGAATACAAATCCTCCCCTCATGTCAGAGTCTCAATTCTTCAGGCTTTCGGTACAATTTTCCCCATTCAGGAGCAACATTTAACTGAAGGGAAATCAGAAAAACTATAGCTTTTCTTTTTCTTGAAACCAAAGAATTTAAAGCTATCAAGTTTAGCTTTCTAATTTAATTTCTGAACTTTCTATTTTTTTTTTTTAATGAGCAAAAGAATTTGAGTGGATATAAAGAGAAAGCACATGTTTTTGTGATTACTAGAATTTTGGTGGTTGGTATTTTATGAAAATGCCACAGAGCTGTACTATGAGGAACCGTGAGCTTACAGAGTGAATCCCCCCACTCCTGACCCCCACCAAAGAAAATGTCAGCAAGAAATCCAAGTGAGGGAGTTATTTCCCTTTTTACATGGAATAAAACACAGATTTTGAACTGTGAAAAGAAATCAAGAGTGAGAAATGTTTTGATTTAATACATGTTCTGAGCCACCTCCTCCTAGCCTGCAAGCTCGGATTATAAACTGAGGTTTTGGTGTCTGGTTAGCTCACTGGGGCACTCTCAAAGAGCAAGTCATTATGACTCAATCACTCAGGCAGGGATTAGAGGAAAAGCCACCACTGCCTGCTCATGAAGAAAGGGTTTGTTAAGCCATCTGGACTTACAACAGCACTGCAAGATGCTCCAGAACTACTTAAACGATCAACGTAAGTAATATCACACCATACTAATCTGCAGAAGGGCACAGTGACCACCATGCCATTTCTCTGATCCTAATAGTCCCCTCTTGCTGGGAGCACCCAATGGGAACCTACTACTTGACAGTCAAAGCTCTCTGATAGGGACACCCTTTTCCTAGGTTGACCTCCTCCCTGGTCCTCCACATGGACTTTTCATTCAAGTCAAGGGGGCCGTGCCCCACAATTCACCTTTTTTTCACCCAAAACTTATCATGTTTTGTTATTATTTATTTTATTTTTTATCCTCTTTTGCATCAACTGGTAGACTGTAAACAGTCCACGAAAGCAACAGCTGTCTTATTCATTCTTGTCTTTCCACTGAATAAATATTATATTTTCTCAAAGAACACGATATATATATTGATATTTGTCCTCAAGCTGTTCCCTTCCACATCCCATTTATGTGAATATAACCAATTCAAAGCCCAGGTATGATACCACCTCCTTCACGAAGCATTCCCTATGCCACTTGGGTCTAACAATGAACTGCCCTTGTCCCTCTTGAGTTCTTTACCTTCCAGTTTAGCAATTTGTGGTTCGATAATTGACTTTTTTTATTTTTTTTACTGCATTTTCAAAATTCTCCATGAGGTATATATTTACCTACCACAACACAAGGAGAAACCTACAAAGAACATAGGTAGTCGGTGATGAAGAGAATGTTGTTAGCATCTTCCCCTCTGAAGGGTGCTCTGGGAGAAAGTAAGACCACGTGCAAAGGTCAGCGGGGATGGAAGCATGTAGTATCTGTGTTCAGGGAACAGTAAGGAGTCCCAGAGAGAGGAGTGTCCAGGAGTCAGAGATGAGGAACAAGAGAAAGTCAGGGAGAGCTGACCCTCTGCTGCTAGAGGGATCACATGGAAAGCATGAGAGGAAACAGACAGCCTCTAGAAGCCAAGACCAACCCCTGGCTAATAGCCAGCAGCACCTGAGTCCTAAGCCCAAGGAACTGAATGGGTCGGCAACATGAAAGAGCTTGGAAGCTGATCTTTCTCCAGAAGCTCCAGTAAGGAATGTAACCCTAACCCACACCTTGATTTCAGCCTCCTGAGACCCTAAGCAGAGGAGCCCCCTGGACCTCTGGCTTCCTGTGAGATAATAAATTTGTGTTGTTTCAAGCTGCTAAATTTGTGATAAATTGTTACAGCAGCAATAGAAAGTAAATATAAATTTTGTTATTTCTCTTATCACTGCATTTTTATGACTAGGGTCAGTAGATAAGCTGGTCTATAATAGGTGCTACTGAACAGCGGTAGCAAACTCACACTGGGACAAACCAAATGCCAGGTGATTGAAATTGCCACCCTTTTCAGGAGAACTTCCAAGTCCTGCAGATGATGTCTACACAGTGAACTTTCAGTTATCTTTGGGGACAATGAGTATATCTGGTTACTTATCCATCATAACTGCACAGTCCTGACATCTTATCTTTGTCATCAAATATAACTGTGGTCCAGCTGATGCCTGCCCTTTTGTGTGTGTATGAGCATTTGTTCAGAGAGGGACTTAACCTCACCCTGGTAAGAGCATAATTGGGAAGGAAAGCCTGCTGCCTAAAGGAAATTTCTACGGCAATCTGCTGTTTTGTATTTTCCATGCTTGAATATATGATCCAAAATGGAAGTGAATGGGAATGAACGTTATTAATGACTGGGTGGTGAGTAGTGTGCTGATATTCTTGTGTACATTTTACTTTTATTTGACTCTTGTAAAACTCTGCCAGGTAAGTATTACTAGCCTCCTTTTTCAGCTGAGGAAAAGGAAGATCAAAGAAGCTAAGTTGCTCAAAGTCACACAACCAGTAATTGGGAGATATAGCATTCAAATCTACATCTGAGAGACTTTAATTTCTGAGGTGTTTTTTTTTTTTTTTTTTTTTTTTTTTGCCTTCTAGGCTGCCTTAGAAGTCACTGAATTAATTTTTAAGCCAGGGCTTCTCAAAGCATGTGCCAGGAACCCTGGTGGTCTGTGATGCTCACTCAGGCTGATCAATCAGTCCCTCAGTAAGAGCTGTGTTCGGCACCACCTTAACATCATATAAACTCCAAAGAAAGGCTGGCATGATATTGACCTCCTATGACTCAAATTTTATCTGAGTGAGTCAAGAATCCTCACCTGAAATAGAGATAAACACCTCAAGGCCACATACAAGTAAGCGCTGAAATGAACCTATTAGAGTTATATCGGAGAAGCGGGAGATGCTAGAATGGTTAAGAAAGTAAGGAGGTAAGATTTGGGAGCCATATACGGGAAAGAAGAGGTATGTGAAGGAGGTTTTGTGGTGACTGAAGGGTCAGATATTGGGCTAATTATGGAATTTTCTATAGGAAAAGGAGAAGATTTAGCAGAACTCACAGCAAGGAAAGAAGCTGAAAAGGATTAGAAAACGAGGTGAGACTGTGAGGGTAGATAACGGAGAGTCTTTTCAGCCAAATAAAGAACTTTGGACTCGATGCAATAGGAACCGGTATTTCTATGTGTGGCATCAATTATTCATTTACCTGTGGCTGCTTTCCTAGGTGTTCCATGAAAAACTATTCCATTCTTCTTTTCTCATTTCAATAATTAATATATTTGTTTAGTTAGAGCCGTAAGGAGATGGAACAAAGTTTTGCTCTGAGTTTATTATTGCCAAAAGGATCATCAAAATGAAAAATGAAAGAGAAAAGCATTGTTCTGGACCAAGAAAGTCAGCCCACACGAATGAAGTATTTCTGGGGTCTGAGCCATTTCTATATGCAGGTGGAGTGACATGTTGTGTTGGGGGACTCACGTGAGGGGATCGTTACTCAAAATCCTTGCCTGTTATCAGGGGAAGATCCCCGTACGTGAGATTCTCCTCTCTGAGACAGACCACTGGGATGGATTTTCCTATATCATAAGTAATACCAATTGGAACTAGAAAACTAATGGAGGAAAAGTCAATGAGAAAAATCTATTTCAGCTACTTATTTGATAACACTTTATTTGCGGTATCCCATGAAGACTTCAGAAATTTCCCGGAAGATCCTGTCTTCTCCTTTGCCTGATGCCCTGTGCAAATGCCCAGCTCAGAGCATATGCAGACGTGGACTTCCTGGTTGAGGAGGAGTGGAAGAAAAAACAAACAGGAGAGCTGTTTTTTGAAATGGGAACTATTGGCTTTATAACTTCATCTTAGAAATATCTACAGGTATACCAGGAAGGAAAATAAGCAAGTACAAGGTAGTCCTTTGTGTCATAAACCTAAAATTAATAGCTGTCTCCTTCCCTTTAAATGCTCTTGGTATGAGTGGCAGCAACGATGATCAGTTAGGGCAGCCATAACTTGACTTATTCTGGGTGAGTGTGCTTGAGAAGTGGGGGTGATATTTGTAATAGAGACTGGCTGCTTGCATTTTTCCATTGCAGGGTGGAGTTGTGGATCTTAAGCTTTGGAAAACTTATTGCCCCCTCCCATGTCAGATTCTGATCTGAAAAGAAACACTCAATACTCAGTGACTCTTGGGAAAATTTTCTGGCAATCATCTTCAGCCATGACTAATTTGTCCCCTGCCTGGTAGCTGTCCTGGCACCTGAATTCTTGTGGCGATCTTAAATAGGACAGTCTGGAAATCTGGATGGTTTTCATCCCCAATTGCTGCTGCATTTATTTTAAAAATATATTCCTCTGTCTGGGCAATGATACAAAATGCAGAAGGAAGGATTATGGTGGTCAATTCTGAGAAGGCACTTGAGAGAAAATTGAAAAGACCAGGCAACCAAATTAGTGGTGGGGAGAGAGGAGAAAGAGGAGGGACAATGGGCAGGGGAGCACAGCCTGGCTTTGTCTAAGCTTCTCCCAGGGAGGTGGGAGGCAGAAAGGAAAGGAAAGAAGGTGAGTAGTTACCACCACCAGCTGGGAACCTGTGCATCTGTGTTGTTATAATGGTTACTTAGTGGAGTTGCGAGGTGGTTTTATTTTTTCTTATACATGTTTTTCTAAATTTTCTCTCACTAATGTGTATTTTTTTAGATGATAAAAGTAATATGTGTGTTCCCCCATAATAATTTGCTCTATGCTATGAATGGGGAATCCATTATTTTTGGTTGTCGTTGGGGACTCAGAAAAATAACATCTGGCCTGAAAGGGGTTTGTTATTTTGTAGGAGACACACTGACACGGACTTTTAGGACACTTCTAGTGAACGGTGATAAGATGTCCCTTACATAACTACAGCTGAAACATTGCCCAGGATTACGTCATATATACATTAGGCATTTGATACTTTAATTGTGTGATTAGAATAAATAAATTAAGTAAAAATATATAACTAGCAGCACAGAGAAGCATATCCTGTAAAAGAAACCTCTCTATCTTCCTGGTCATACTCGGAATATAAGACATGAGAAACTGCTTCAGACCACAGCTCTTTCAGCCCACAGCCCAGTTCCTGGGCTGTTCCTGGTGGACGTTTAAAAGAAGATGAAGTCTCCTCTGCAACATTCACCAAACTTTTGAGCTGGAGCCCCAAACCAACAGTTTCTTTAATGACTTGTTCCACCTCATTTTTTATTTTTAGCTGAAATCACTCTCAAGATGCAAGTTTATGTGCATTGACTAGTAGATGCGTCAAGTCTCTCAAATTGTGTAAAATTTTCTTTAAAAAGTAACGAAGTTTTAAAATAGCTTTACTGTTTTGAGATTTAGTGAATAACATATTCTTGTTCCCCCCCGCTTCATGTCTCCTTTGTGATTTTGAGGATATCTGTGCTTGCTCGGGGGAGTCTGTCCCCTAGATGAGAGGAAGGCTCCACACACAGTATGGGCCTCCCACCCGGGGCTTGACTAACCCTGGCTTCAAAGAGCTCCCTTTATATAAAAAACTAAATTTAGTAAAGACCAAGTTGCCAATTAGCTAGTGCCTTATTCTGGGCTCCGCTATTCAACACACTGGCAAGGGTTCTTTAGGGATAATACAGAAGCTGAGTCATCCTGTTGACCTTGTCAAAGACTTCAGAAATCTAGTAGGAAAAAAGGAGGTGCTGAAAAAAGTCAGGAAACCTCGGATCCAGCACTTTTCCTGCACAAAACTGGTTCCGTGACTTTGGACAAATACTGAAACCCTCTGGGTTTTGATTTTCTTGCCTGTCAAGTGGGAAAACAACACCTATTTGCAAACCTCAGTGGATTTTGAAGATCAAATAAAAGTCAGGAAATGTGCTTTGAAAAGCACAGGCCCTGCTCAGATGCAAAGGATGACTGGGATGTAGCCGCCGGGAAATCCTTTTATCTCTGTGTCCTCAGATCGACCATCAGCAAGGGGAAGCCCATCTCCTTACCGACCTCCCAGCCCCTTCACTGGAGGGCAAAACCACGCAGAGGCCGCTCTTGGGGTTTGCCCGCTCTACTCTGTCAGTCTCTACTCTTAGTGCTGCCTCCTTTTAATGCAACTTGCTCTGAATCTTTATGTAATTGGGCAAATACCAATATTAACTTGCTTTTACAGCATGCCACTTATTACTCTGAAAGTTATTTTTATGAGTCCTTTCTTCCCCCCTGTAGAATAGGTTTTGTTCCCAGTCATTAAGTGTGTAGACTCTCACGATTCTCTCTAATTACTTTGTGTCTGTGTATGTATCCATTTCTTGTCCTCTGATAATGGAAAAATGGCCTCTATCAGAGGTCAAGTGTGTTTTCTGGTACCTCATCATTTCATTTCACCCAGCACCCAACATGGGGCTCAACACCCTCTATGCCCAGCACCCTTGAGCAACATCGGCATGACCTCCTTTCCTCTGAGGTGCAGTGCCACATCCCTTGCATGGCAGCTATGCCTCTTAAAAAGCCATCTCCACTTAACTGCTACCTTCAGTCTAGCCAGTGCTTTCCTGTACCCCCACATATGCCCACCTGCACATCTTCACCCATCTCCTGCCACACTCACTCACTACACATCCACTCTCCAAGGTTCAGCTTCAGAATTTTGTCTTTTGAACACTATTATCTTTTCTGATCCTGGATCCCTCTGGCTTCCATTGTTGGCCACTGAGTTAGCATGGATTAAACTTGGTCTGCATTTATTCTCTGGTTGTTTTACGTACGTTAGCTTAGTCTCCCTTTTTTTCAGTGTAGTATAAGGAACTTGAGGTCAGGAGCCTTTTCCTTCTTTTTCTTTTCTTCTAGTCTCCCTAACTGTCTTTGGCACTGTATTATATGTTTAGTGTCACTAAAGAGCTCCCAACCATTCTTGAGACTGTAAACTCTATGAACCAGCATATACATTTTATTCCACAAAATAGTAAAGACCTCTGGAGAACCAAAAATTGGGTTTTAGTTTATATACTTTGCACCTAGTAAACATTCAATAAACGTTCCATTTACCAGAACTTATAACCTGGACTGTTCCTCTAGACATTCACAGCAGCTCAGCCAACACCCATGGTACCATAGAAAGGAGCTGTTGAAAGTTTTCATACAATCATTACCAGCATCAAAAACTAAGTGCCTATGTGTCTATTGGGCAGGAAAGGAGAAACCGGCCTGGGATCTCTTTCCTCTTTAAATACTGTAACCTTTACCTTTTTTTATACCTGGCCTTCATGGAGAGACAGAATTCTGGCATTTTCCTTGTGCTCCCAGGACTGGGGGATCTTAGAGTTAAGACCTGCTGAGAATGAGTGTGCCACTTGCTATCAAGGGCTGACTACAGAAATAAAATCTCCTTAGAAACTGGAACACTATTAGAACCACAACAAAGTTTCGCTTTCTGCACCTGCAGCCCCCTTTCTCATCATCCACTTACTCAATTCTTTGCCATCTGGATTTGGCACACAGCCTATCACACCCTAATGACACGAGGTATTGAATGCAGAATCTTTAACTTTTCTGTTGCCTTTAGAACCATTCATACGTTCACAGACATTGTCATCTTCCAGGAACTCTCTGCAGCTTCTGGTCTTACTGGCCACCCCATTCTTCTTAAATTCATCCTTTTTTGACTCCTTGGTTCTTCTCTAACATTTGTCATTCCTTCTCTGCATTTTCCCTAATCCCCTCTTGTTCTGCTTCTCTCTTTAAGGTGGGCCATGGGGTCCTCTGACAAACCTCTAGCTCTGAGCTCTGTACAGCATGGCCAACTGCTGCCTTAACAACTGATTTCCTCTCACACCAACCAGATTCTCTCTTTGATTTCTGTAATTCTGTTCATGTATCACCACTTTTCCAGTTGCCAGGGGCGAATGTACTGGAATCATCTTCGACTTTAGGTAGAGAGGAAAAGATATGAATCAAAAATGACTCTTTACTATTATTTTTTGCTTGAGAATCTGAGTAGATAACGATGCCTTTATGATGCTTATAATCAAGGGTGTGTGTGTTGGGGGCAGGGGGAGGCAGGGAGAGGCAGGATAGTAAGTACGATCCAAACAAGAAATGGATAATTACAATTTGAAGAATGCAAAGATGGGGTAAGTTTGCCCAACGCAGACTAGAGGAAAGAAGTGGTCAGGGGAAATCGATAAAACATAATTTGGTCACCTCATGACTTTTGCCAGTTTAAACAATGGCTTCCCACTGCCTACTGAATTAAGCACAAGCCTAAGTGACGGAGAGAACCCTCTAAGTCATGAACACAACATACTTTTCCAACCTTATCTGTCATGATACCGCAACTGCAGATTCTAACCTCAACAGAACTAAACACCATTCTCCAAATGCTTCTTGGGTATTTCCACCTAGATACCTTTGTCTACATGGCTTCCTTTTATGTGTGTTTGCCCCGCTCCTCCCAGCACCAATCACACCATCTTCGCTCTCTAAAAGCCTCTTCCATCTTTCAAGACTCATCTTAAATTATAACTATTACAAAGAAGCAATTCCTGGTCCCACCTCTCCACTCCCACTGAAAACATGGCAGTGGCTCCTCCTTATTTGGAAAGCCCTAGCACTTTCTCTATGACTTTCTGATGGGCCTTACAGTCTGCCTTACAGTATCAGTTACATCTCTTTTCCTCTCCCGAGTATAGACAAGAGCCTTCTGGATTGTAACCTTTTGAGGGCAAAAGCATTCAGTTACTCATCCTTGAATTCCTCCCTCAGGACTGCACAGAACCATGCATGCACTTGGCATTACGCAAATACTTTAAAGATTTTCTCCTGTCTTTATCACTTCCCTTGAAGTTAGCCAATGTTCAGTAAGTGCCATACGGCACAAGCCTAGGCCACAATCCTAACAAGTACTCAGCCCCATCACTTGTTTATTTATAGAGTGAAGACATGGTTTTCCAAAGGCACCATCCTTATCTCTGCCCAGGGCCAGGCCGGCCTGTGGACGCATGCTTTCCTGATTTCTCTAGCCAAGAAAAGCTCCACGTTGTAGCAAAGCCAAGTCTGTTGAAATTGTGACTTCTCTGCACCCACACCTGAATCTCCATAATTCTCCAAAGCCACAGAGGTATAAATAAAAACTTTCAACAGGACAGGGGAATGTTTGCCAACTGTGGGAAGATAAATGGCCTGGGGACTTCATGCTCCAAAGGCAGAATGGCTGGCTTTCTTATTTCAATGTAGCAAAAGAGATGCTGTGAGTCTAAGGTTTTTCTTTTTTTTTTTTTCATTGCCATAAAGTTATGGGTCACAACATTTAATTTGATTAATTCCTAGTTTCCAAAAGGAAACCTTAGGAGGCTCGATAAAATAAATATGTGCAATTGTTAAGACAGGAAAGGAAAAAAAAATGACTTCCATCAGAGCCCACAAAGACCGTTTCCAGTCCCAAATACGGGTCCCCAGAGATAGCCTGGAAACCAAATTATTGTCAAAGAGATGCTAACCTTTTACAATAGCTCACAGCAAAAGAAAACATATAGCTTAACATCTCTCCTATGACTCACCTTTCTAGTTTTTTTTTTTTTTTATCTTTTATTGTGTCTCTCTGTCTCCCAGATGCTAAGCTCCCCAGTCTTCCCAGTCTAAGCTCTTCTACCAATTAGATATGCATCACTGAATGAGTCACTTGACCTTCTTTAGCCTTAGTATGCTCATCAACAGAATAAGGTGTTTATACTACATTATTAAGATCTTTGTACTTCTGAGTCTGAATATAAATGCAAGCTCCCATACTATTTGGTCATATTAGTGCTCTAATCTATTCGTTTATAAGATGATGACTGGTTTCAGCCTACACAAGGAGCAAGCTAATCTGTTAGTAGGCATCAGATAAGAGGAGTTCCACCTTTTGGAAAGGTGAAGTTAAATGGTTAAGCCAAAGGTAAATGGGTGAGTCACACAGATTAATAAATGGTCCAGAGGAATGTATTCTGAAACTTCATTGAACAGCTAATTAATTGCCCAACTTGGCCAATATTTGGGCATTTTCTTCAGAACTGCCCAATCTGTGTGTGTGTGTGTGTGTGTGTGTGTTCATATGCAAATTCCTTTGTATAAATTAGAGACTTTTATAATCCTAGGTTATCCGGTCTAGTCAGAACCTTTATTGTCATAGTCTCACTTGGGAAAACTGAGACTCAAAAAGATGAGGTCTTTCAGCTGGTTAGTGTAGGAGACAAGACTGGGGCAGGTACTCATAATCCCGATAAACCACACAGCAGCCATCGGCTAATCCATCTTTCATTTCTTCTCACAGGATGACCCAGAATTCCATTTGGATTAAGGTGAAACAGTCTACACTACACCAACTTTCCATTTTCCACTGTTTCTTTTTTCCTGGTCTTAACTTTCTCCTCCCACGAGTCCTCTTATTCCTTCTATTCCATTTTTAGAAAACTTTCCTCACACATTTTTTTTTTTTTTGTATAGCTTTCATGGCATTTCATCCATGCGGTTAATTCCCTAATCTGGATGACTGCTTGGAAGAGATTTCTGTATTATTTTTGGCTTGGGCATCCATTTCCTGCCAGTGAGTGACAGCAGAGACTGCCTCACAAAATGGCCCATAGCGCTCATAAGAGGAGCTGGCAATATGCTAGAAAGAAGCCACATGAAGAGGTGGAGTTAGCCAGGCTCAAGGGAATCCAGCTACCTTCATGTCAGGATTCTGATATCTGAGAGGTGAGCTAAAGATTAGTTCTCAGCATCCATTCATCATGAAGAAAGTACTTGACATTTGGAGACTCTGGATGGCTACCTTGACAAATAATAGTGTTGGACTAAGAGGTAACACATGTAAATTTACTTTCCTCACTGCTTCTCCAACATGTGTTGGGAACCTGGACAGCAGTGGTCAAGATGTCTGAAGTTCCTGGCATGATCTGAGGTCAAAGTATGCAAAGATTGTTTCCAAGTGGTCTGAACAGGAAAAACATCACTCACACTAGAGACCTCGTCCACTGCCTTATGAGAACTTGGCTTTGAGAGCACATCCTGACTATATATTGTCAACCTTGGACAGGTCTGCTCTTCTGGGAATCTGCTGCATGTCAGCCTGTGCAAGATGGGAGAGATGCCTGGTGGGAGAGAGGCACAAATGAGGACTGATGAGCCGTCTTCCAATGCTGAGGGTGGATTTCACCTGCCTACTATTTCTCCATTATTTGGCCTCAGGGAAGCATTTTTATAAATGGAGATTTAGCAGATGGTATGCATTTAGAAAATAGGTCAAAAGAGCTACTGCTTTCTAAAACCAAAAAAAAAAAAAAAAAAAAAACCCAAAAACAAAACACCCCGCCCCCCTGCCCAAAACAACACAGAACAAAACAAAACAGAAGGAATAGAATACAGAAAAGGAGTCTATGTGACTTCTAAGCTCTAGGTGTATTGTAAGGGGGCTCACAAAACAAGACATCCATCTGCTGTGGCAAGGAGATGGAGAATGAATGATTTTCCAAGTAGGAAAGAGAACATGGAGTGTGCAACTGCTGCTATTGCTAACTGGGGTATCTACTTCCTCTCTCTATAATGGCAATGACTTACATTTGTATGGTACCTGTCAGCTCTGATGTCAGGGAGCACGTGAAGTCCTCTCTTGACTAAGCTACTAACTCTGGTCTTCAATAGGCTAAAGGCCATCTATAGGCCATCTATATTTATGCCATATCTATTTTAGAGAAGACTATCTCACATGAAATAGGACATCGAGATACTATAGAAATGAATCCAGAATGGAGAATAAAAAGGTGGAGCGAGAGACGTGGTGGGAAGTACAGATGCTCATTTCCAGTCATGACCCTCAGTATCATCCAGCTGAACAGATACTTCGACTCAGATAAAGTCTCTGAAAGATCCGAATGCCTCTGGTACCCTCAGCCTCATCCCACCTGCCTCACATCTTTCAGTGGGACCTTGGCATTCTCTGGATTCTATTAGGTGAACACTCTTCAGGGAGTCTTGATAAACTCTGACATTAGGTTCCAAGTGCTACTGAAGACATTTCATCCCTGATGTTTTCAGGACCCAGCAAGAGAGGGGGCATTTGGGATATAAGCAAGGGGAGGCCAAGGGCAGAAGGGAGAGGAATGATAGGGAATCCAGTCTGTTCCAGTAAGACATTCAACAAGGTGTGTAGGGACAACAGGCATAACGCATATAAACATAGAGGCCACCAACAATCATGATTCACTAAAATGTTGAGGAAAAATAAACTCATATAACACAGAGATAGGCACAAAGCAGTGGCCAAAACAACTCAGAAAACCAGATTTCAGTAAGGACAGAGATAGAAGCTCTGTCCATATAGATATTTCCAGGTTGCTATTTAGAAAAGGTCGAGATGTAAGGAAGCCTTCCTCATTGGTTGGCTGCAAAACAAATACGAAGATGGGGAGGGGGAGGGTGGATCTTAAATAAAGTAATGACCACCATGTGAATGCAAACGCAAGGAAAGTTGTATGGCTAGAGTGTAGGCACACTCAGAGACACACACAGTGACTAGAGATGAACACTTTGATGGGGAATTTCAACCAGCACCGAGCAATACAGTCAAATACAAAAAAACATCCCAGTAAGACTGATGAGAAACTCAATGAGAAAACAATAGCTGGTTTTAGCTTCCAAGATCTTCCAAGATCAGGTCTGTTAAGTTAGGAGTCTTGCTTGTAGGTTCTCAGCAATAACACGCCACCATCATTTTCTAGCTAAACAATGTCAAGAAAATAATAAAAAAAGAGAACACCCTCTGTCCACGACTAGCTTTGGTCCTACAAATCAATTCCATCATGCTAAAAGAGAAAGCAATAGTATTCCTCATGTGAAAGTTTAATCTAGCAACTCCTGCCCAAGTGGGCTTACCTTGGGCTTTGTACACACACAAGAAAAAAAAAGCACCTTCAACAAAGTCTGATGATGAGAAATGAAAAGCCCAGATGAGCACATCCGCTTTGGGCAGACACAATGTGTGGGCCATTTATCATCTTGAGCAAATGCAGGGGACATGGCTGCTAATTGGTCTCTTCATTAACCCAAAAGAACATCTACCACTACAGCTAACTCACAAGCTAGTGGTAATTTGGTACAATCGTTAAGTGGCTTCTAACTCATAATCATATTTCTTCCTGAATTCTGCTGGCCTAGAAAATGTCTCTAATTCCTCATGAATAGCCTTCCCTCGTCTTCACTAATAGTAGACTCCCTGGGAAGGGAAAGGACAAGTACAGGGTACGCATCATAAACAGAGGTAAAACACTACACCCAGACTTTAAAAAGGAATGATTAGTCCCTTAAAACCAGGCTTCGGCCAGGGGTTTTGTATGACCTGAGCAGGGGGAGCATGAGAAATCCTTTTTAGCTTTTGCAACTCCTAAAAAAGGAGTTTCCACTCTTTTCCTAGTAAGCTTCTGTTCTATTCTATAGGAGTCTTTTCATCTTTGTGATGTGTGGACAGGGACAAAGGGATACTTATGAGGAAGTGTGAGGCTTCCAAGGCAAAGAAATTTCATATGGGTGGGCAGGTCAGCAAGGAAATTCTGCCAGCAACTGATACGGAATGAGCTCTTTCTAGTAGCCTCCAACACTTCAGTTTAGAGATTAGTGGGCAAATCCCATTCCCAGTGGACAAGCCAAGAGACACAGCAGTTAAGGTCCCCTTGGGGGTAGGAGGCTTGCAACCCTTTTGGCCAGGCTCCCTCTCCTTCATGCACGGAAATGACAGTGAGGTCTTCACTCTGGGGGCCTGCCTAGGGTAGCTCATCAAATGTCCATAAACAAAGAGAGGACAATCTAGCCTGGGGCTGTGGTTCCCTTATCAAGTAGACTTCAGGATTTCAATGACTGGGCTATAGGATTCTCAACCTAGAACATGTGACTGGTAGAGAAAGGAGGTCAGATAAACTAGATATTCATTCACGTCCAGCTTTGACATTGTTGGGATCTTGCTGGTATTCCTAGTGAGTTTTATAAGCTTTACCCAACCAGCAAACTGCACCTTCACATCAGATAAGGACCTAAGAATGGCACCCTTAATAAAAAGCCTAAAGGCAGTGGGTATGGTTGCAGAGCTACCGGGGCTGCCTCTGGGCCCGCGGTTCACAGGTAATGGCTCCGAGAGAGGAAAGACATTAAATAACCAAGTAAACAAAGTGTAAAATGAGCAGCGGACCCAATGTGCAAGTGCGTTCACGTGAATAGCCTTCTCTGCTCCTACCTCTCTGCAAACCAGTGAACACAGTGTGCCAAAGAAGGCAGACCTCAAAAGTGCAAAGCCCAGCAATTAAGTAGCAAGTCAGTCCAACTTGGAGGAAAAATGTGGCCTTACCCGGAGATATGGAGGAGTCGTAAGAACTTCTTTCCTTGCGGTTCATCTTGAAGGCTTGGATGTCCTTTTCCCTGTACGTCCCAAAGCCTTCGTAGCTCCTCCGTTTACTCCCACTCACATCGCTGTCCCACTTGTCGTTCGAAGGGTTCAGTTCACCGAACACGTCCAGGCTCTCCGGTCTTGTGCTACCACCATCACTGCCACTGCCAGAGTACCGTTTTGTGCATGAGTCCGCAGGCTCACTGCTCAAGTCACCTTTGTCCTTGGCCTGCGTCCAATGCTGGGCATCAGAAAGTGACAGTGTAGACAGGGTATCCACCTCAAAGTTGTTCTTGGAAGCTTTGTGGCTGGCTTCACTGTGCTGGTGCTTCTGCCTCTCCTTATGCTTGTTCTTCTCACTCAACGGTGGGAGCTCTTTGTCCCCGCTGCTCAGTCGCTCGCTCAGGATGTGGCTGGAGAAGCCGGTGGCTTTGCCTGCAAAGAGACCGCTCAGGTTGTCGTGGGTCCCCAGGATCCGGTCTTCCTTGTGCTTATGCTTGTGTTTGTGTTTCCTCTTGTGGAGCCGACCGCCCGACAGACTGGCACCGCCCACCTTGGGAGGATTCAGGGACGGCTGCATGTCACCGAGGCCCATGCCAACAGGTCCCTGCAGGTGTACTCCATGCTTTGCTTTATGCTTAGCTGTACCGGACATCTTCATGTGGGAGCTTGTGTGGAACTGAGGTGGTGGCACTGTTGGCCTCATGAATGGGGAAGCTGCTCCGAGCGTGTGCGACAGGTACAAAGGAGCTGGGTATTGACTGTAATAACCAAGGTTCATCATAGGCATTGATGTGTAAGGCATTCCATAGGGTGCATAGTAACTTCCACTGGGAATAGGGTAGCTGAACCCTTGTAAAAAAGGCACCTTTGTCATGGTGTCATTGGTTTTTGCAGGCCTACCACGCTTCTTCTTTGACTTCAAGTCTGAAGTCCTACGAAGATAGAGCAACGGGTCATACTGGATATATGGCACCGGGTAATAGTGATCAAAATTAATCCGAAAAATGCTGGGATACGGATTCTCGTGGTAAAAGGTGTAACTCCGGTGGGAGATCCTGAACACCTGGAACTTGGTGATGAGCTCTTCTAGGTCTGCCAGAAACTGGAGATCATCACGGTTCTGCAGGCTTTTCCGTTTCCTCTTGTGCTTTGGCTTCTTGAGGCTTTCGTGGGCCAGAAAGTTGTCCACAATGAGATGCTTCTGCCGGTGACCATGCCGGTTCTTTGTGCTGGTGTCAGACGGAATGGCCTCCGGGTTGTCCAGGGAGCAGAAATCGAAAGAGTACCTCCGTCGGGATTCTGAACTCTTTTCTGCTTGGTCAGACGTGCTGTTGTTGTCTGTCCCGATGCCACTGTCGCTTGGGATCGTCTCCTCACTGTGTGACTCGCTCACAGGGGACAGCGTTATTTCCTTGAGTGACCCAATCTCGCAAAGGTGGGAAGGTGAGTTGGCCATCAGCCTGGGTGGAGAGAGCTTCCAGGTACCACTATGTATGCCCTTTTGGGTTTTGGTTGGAAGAGCACTGATGGGCTGGAGATTTGGCATAGTTTTCAACTCTGAAAAACTGGTTTCAGTGCTGGCGGGGCTCAGGTTGCCATTGGACCCACCTAACTGTGTAGAAAGTGGGTGCATAGCTGCTGGTGAAGACGCCACAAGTGACTGAAAGTTGGAAGGCACGGCTGGAACGTCCGGCTGGCTAGAAACAGGCCTTGGGTGCTTGATGGCTGTTTTGGGTTCTTCGGATGGGGGCGGCAGCTCTGCTCTTGGCTTCCTGCCCCTCTTCTTACCGATGTAGATGGTTCCCCTCTTGCTGACATTAATCTGCTTGCCCAGTTTGCTCTCAATCGCTGCTGCCCCAGGGCTGGTCTCGGGCGGAGCTTTAGCCTTCAGAGCAATGCTGCTGGAGCAGGACAAGATCTGGTTCAAGATATTTTTCCTCTTGAGTGTTTTCATCTTATTGATAGTTTTGATGGTCTTCTTATCCAACACCCCAAGCTTTCCAACTTTTTTGTGAAATTTCATCTCGCTCATGGGTTTGTCCTCTCCTGGCACTAGTTGGGCCAACTTAGCTAAGCTGCGTCGTCTCTTTCTCTTCTTGGTGCCAGGAAACTCCCGGCTGATGGGACTGACTGGACTGGTGGAAGTCCCCTCATGAATCGTCTCGACTGTGAGCAAAGGCTGCTTCTTTGGTCGTCCCCGCTTCTTTTTGACTGGTGTGATGACAGTAAGACTGTCTGTGTTGGTGTACAGAGGGCTGGACGGGGTGATGGGATAAGCAGATGGTGGCTCCACCATCAGTTTATCAGTGGAGGCCATGACTGCCTCCCGAAGCATACTGGTGGGTTTTGGTTTGCTGCACGTCCACCTCCGCTTTGCAGCAAATTTTGGATGCTGAATTTCTGGCAGCTTCCTTGATGGAGAGTGATCTGTGCATGTTGGAGGTGTCATGACCATGGGTGGCTTCCGCTGCTTAGACATACCTCCTGGGACAATTTTCTCGGTATTTCCACCAGTTTCAAGGCCAATCGAGGGGGGCTCGCTCTCTATCATTTTACTCAACTTAGGGACACGGGGATCTTTCTTATTTCCCTCAGGGTTGGAAAGTATCCTATTAACTACTTCACTGCTCATAGCGATTCCAGAAGCCAGGGCTTTCTCTGGAATGATCTTTTCCACCACTGCTTTGATAGACTGTCTCTTTTTCCTCTTATGGCTGCTTGGATCTAGACAGGGTGCCTT
The DNA here is from genome assembly GCF_000151845.1 of Pteropus vampyrus. NCBI lineage: Eukaryota > Metazoa > Chordata > Mammalia > Chiroptera > Pteropodidae > Pteropus > Pteropus vampyrus. The sequence goes on from NW_011888784.1 coordinate 7,230,144, forward strand.
GATCGGGATAGTAATCCGGACATGACTTGGGTCATTTTCAGGATTACTGACGGAACTCACATTCTGTCTGGCTGGTGATGCCTCTTGGGCATGATCTACAGAGTAGCCTTCCCTTTTCCCATCTGTATTGTCAAATGCTTTCTGGGCATTCTTGACCCAGTCCAGGTCTGGGTTTGGTATGGTTTGACTTATCACATCTTTTTTACTAGACTTTTTCTTGCTGCTTATAGTAGGTGGTTCTGGGGTCTCCTTTGTACCTCCTCCATCTTGATCGACCAAGGGCTGAAGCCCATTGCACTCGGCAGAGCTGCTGGGTGGGGCTGGTGAGCTGTGGTTGCTTGGGGATGGAACCACGCCTCCCAAGAGCATATCTTTGCTACTGTTGGATAGTTGACTCCATGTGCTCCCCGCACTGCCTTTCTTACCCTGGGCCTTTGAAAAGGAAGCCATGGGCTCAAGAGCTGGGATCTTGCTGGTGCTTGTAGTTTCTCTGCCAGATTCTGGACTGATGAAGCAATTCTGAGTGGCAGGTCCACTGTCAGAGTTGGTGGACCAGTCCATGTGGTTCTGGCTGCTGCTTTTTTGCTGGTGCTTTGGTTTTAAGGTGTCACCGGTGAAGTCCTGTGGGAGGCCTGGGTCATAATGGACAGCTGAGTGTTTCTGTGGCCGCTCGTAAGCCTAAGGGTGGGCGGAGTAGAGAAGGAGAGAGAGAAAAACAAAAATGAGCATATTGGAACTGCTTAAAATTTAACGTCAAAAGGCGTAATGATGTGAAAGGTAGAAACAGCCACCTTTCATTCCAGAATGCTTTACAGAGGGTTTCTCAATTGCAGTAATAAAAATAGGGTGCACTGATTCTGAACATTAATACGGGCGCTTTAATCACTGTCTTTCCCCTCCCCCACATAACAGAAACTTTAACGATCTTGGTTAAATGTGATCTCAGAATAAGAACTGTTTAGAGAGAGGAGGGACCCTACAGGGCACTTAGCTCGGTGCCTGTATTTTACAAATGAAGAAGCTGAAACTTGAACAGAGAGTCTTGCCCAAGGTGGCAGAGTCCAGGAGAGAATCTGAACTTCCTTAGTCCCTGTGTTCTTTTGCCCAGCTCGAGCTGCCTCTTATTTCTGTCCAGGCTTCTCCTCAAACACACGTCTTTCCCTTGCTTTCTCCTGTTGCACTTTCTGTTTACACTTTATCCTGGATTTCAACACCTCTACTCAAACAAGTAACTCCTTGGGAACCACTGCAACAAGAAAAAGCAGCACAAGTTGAGGAATTCAGGGGGAAGTTTGAAGACTGTGTGGGGGTGGGTGGGCAGAGTGCCAGTCAAAGGCATGGAGAAGAAATGGAAGATGGAAAGAAACAGGGAAGAGCTTTCGAATCTTTGCTGGCTGTAGGAGTGGTGCTGTGTTTGGAAATTAGTCCTCTGAGGCATTCTTAAGCCCACATTAGGCATTGACTGCTCTCTTGAGGAAACTCTTGAATATTCTCAAAAGGAACCTTGAGTCTCTTGGACAAATGTGCCAGGAAAAAAATCATTATCATTCAAGATCACTCCTGTGAACTTGTCAGCTGTGTTTCCCCCTACGTTGATTCTAAATAACTGTCTTTGACTCTGGCACCTTCCTTAGGAAAGGCAGAACCTGTGCTAGAGGCAAAGCATTAAGTAGCGTCTATAAAGTCACAAAGGGAGTGAATAATGAACATATCATTTTGAGCTGTTAAAATGGTTTTTAATATAGAGCTGCTTATTGTTCCAGACAGATTTCAAGCCATGCTACCAGTACACAAAAGCATCCTTCAAAGCTTATTATAAGTCCTGTTTTACACATAGAGCAGTAAACTTAAAGCACACACTGCCCTAAGATTTGTTAAAGAAGGAAAAATATTAGTAAATTAAAGGAAGCTTTGGATAATATCTCCACTGAGAATATAATTGGTTTAGTGAACTTAGGAAGTTTTAACATGTAATATTTATCTGTCTTTTTATCTATCATCTATCTGTCATCTACTCATTTTTATTTGCCATTGATGCTATAAGATTTATATTTTATTAGAAAACACTTTTTATGGTCCCTACTAAGAGTCAAAACACAGAACATGGGAAGAATTACAGGTAAAATTTAATGTAATAAAAAAGAGTTTCCTTCATACTTGTTCCTGGAATCCCTAGGCTTATTTTCTGCCTCCCTGATTTTATGAAATCCTTCTTATACTTCCAATACTGGACTATATTTTTTAAGAATCATGAGAGAGTTGTCCTAAGCTAAGCTTGGAAGTGCCCAGGAGAAAATTAAGAAAAATAATTTATTTAACTTTTTCTTCATCATGTAGTTAACAGTAGACATACCACCACATCATCAACATCTAGAGAACTAATTCTGCCACTTTGTTTACTAGGTATTTCTGCTGTGAACATAGGATGCTATCCCATTTTTTGCAAAAAAGAGAAATCTTATTCACGGCATAAAATATTAAACGCTATTTACTCATCTATTATGAATCAGGGCTTTGTTAATTTGTCATTTAAGCTTTGGATTTTGGTTGGCACTACGTGTACACTCACAGAATGACAGCTCTAGAGAGGGCTTGAAGACAAAGTTTCCAATTCCTTACAGTGACAATATAGTTGATTACTTATAATAGAGTCAGTGGTGTCACATATTAAAAATGATAGTGGGACAAAAGATGTAAATTATTGTTTTGGACCTGGGTAAAACAGAACTTATAGTCACCCTCTTTCCTCTACCCCCTGCCACCAATCCCCTTCTGCTTTTCTAGACCAGGACATTGAAGTCCACAGAGGGGCTTCGCGGGGAAGCTCAAGTCTTGGTCACTGATCTCCACCAGTTTTTCTCTATTGCTCCATTTTCTTATTCTTGGCACCTAGCAGACTCCTTAATTAACTCTTTCTTTATGTTCTAATCTCAGCTGAATCCTAGGAGGCACTCTACCTTATAGAAATACTCTTAAAAGATTTTATAATAAAACCATAGATCTCAATTTTGTTGTACTTATCATAATTTTATAGTTGATTTGTGGACTAATTGAATTAATGCCTATCTCCCTTTTTATCCTATATATACGCCATCACAGAGGTACCAAGCACAGTGCCTGGAAAATAGTAGGCATTCAATAAACATTTATTGAATAAATAAAGAAACATACATTTCACTATGGGTATTTTATTTCGTCAACAGTGAGATTAATGATGTGTATATTGCAACATATTGTCTGCAAACATAATCGCCCCCTCCAGTCTAATTTCTTATGCCATTCCTTCTGTATGCACCACTGTCTCTTATAAAGACACCTATCACAATCCTTTTAACTGCTATATGCCATTTATTTCTGTACTTTTCTGTCTCTCTCTCTTAGACTGTAAGTACTGTGAGGTCAGAGACTCTCTCATTTATCTTTTTTATCCTCAGTGCCTACTGCAAAGCAAACCGTACAGAAAATTCCCAATAAATGTTTGTTGAATGAATAAACAAAATAATGTTCGAGGTGTCAATTACCATGACAAAACATACGGCTGCACGCAAAAGACAATAAGCCGCCAATCGATTGTTTGAGAATGGCTCATAATGAAATTGGAGCACTCAAATGCATTAGGTGTTGAACGAAAACATCTTTCCCAAATACTTAAGGACTGAAGACACTCCCTTCAGTGCAGTTTTTATTGTAAGTCCTCCCCCATCCCGTTAAATTGTTTCACTTTCCAATTAACTCTGCCTTTGAGGAAGGCCACGTGACTGTGACTGTCGGGAGGGTGGATTTTACTCGGGCAGTTGAAAGGTGGGGCCCGCTCACTTACACCCAGGGCAGATCAGCTGAAAGTAATGTAGTTAAGCATGCCTGGTTCCCAGTGCTTCCATCTGGACCCTGCCTGATCCCATTGTTCCTACCACATCAGCTGCAATTTGCCCTGCTGGGAGAGTGAGGCAATCAAAGGGCAGAATGGACAAAAGGGAAGCACAACAAAGGATCAGGAGTAATGGGGGCAAATGGTCCTGTAAATGCTGCACTCAGATGGGCTGAGGTGAAGGGGCAGAGAGGACCTAGAAGGAATGCTTTCTAAGGGGTCTGGCAGAACAAGGCTTTCTTCCAGCAGTGGCTGATGGCTATATCTTGTTGCATTTCAAGAAATCCCATTTCTTCATCTGTCAGCCATGACATATTATATACACAATGGTGAGGCTGTCAGTTCCAATATGTCCTTCACTGAGAATTGAGCACTTACTCCACTGAGACAGAGACGGACATGGCAAAACAGGTCGCTACCTTAATGCTGGGTAAGTGAGAGAAGTACAGGCTCTCTTTCCATCCTTCTCCGGTGGTTTGGGGCTAAGAGTCCCTGTGAGGATCTTCAGTAACCCACAAGCACATGTTTCTATCTCCCCTTCTGATTATTATTTTTTTGGGGAGGATAAGACCTGAATCTTTTAAGGCCTTTATATCACCCTCAGCCCTCAGCAGGATCATCTCCTGAAATGGTTAATGAATAAGGGAAGAGCTGATGATATTCTACATCGGGCTAGTTATTTTTGTGGAAAACTTAATACCAACTAAGCTCAGCATGTCTCTTGGCTGCTCCCCCACCCCCATGACTTGACTGTGGAACTCATCATAGTCATTTTGAAGGTGTGGCTTGCTTTTATAAGAACAGTGCTTTCCATGCACACTGAGCCCAAGCCAAATGTTCGGCAGTAAAACACCATCTTGAAAACCTTGGACAGATTTCTCTCCTAAACGATGTGCTTATGGAATCAAGTCTTTTGGTAATGTGAGAATTCTTTGGTAGACTATCCCCTCCCCAACAAACAATGTATACATCATATACATTTAAACTTTGTACAGGTCTGATTTCTTTTTAAAAAGCACTTTATTTTCATCTAATTTTTAAACTGAGCGTTATTAGATCACTGCATACAAACTTAAAGATCTATAAAAAAAAGGGGAAGAAAATGAGTCGCCGGGCCTTATCTCAGGCTTATCTACAAAGCAAGATTTGTTGCAATGAGCGGAGAAGATGGCGTTTTGGGTCTGAGGAAAAAAAATCATATAACTCATAAAAAATCAAGCATGACTTGGTGGGAGATAAACCACTTTTTGGGTTAGCTGCGTTCATGCTACTGTCTGCTGACGTCGATAATTTAAATTTACTGTTTGTGAGATATTTTCCTTTACATGAGAGCAGGAAAATACATCTGGGCATGAAGAAAGGAAGGAGCTTTTTTACCTCTTAATTTGGCACGTGGTACTTTTCAAGACGTGGTCCTGAATCCTGCATCAGAACCACCAAAGGTACTGGTTATTGATACAGATTCCTGAGCCCCATCGAGATCCAGTATTGGCAATCTTCCAGGGTGGGACCAAGGAATGTGCATTTTAACATGCTCCCCAGATAATTCTGATGTACAATCAAGTTTTAAAACCATCGATCTAATGTTTTAACACCATAATTCCTCTGGAGTGGGGCTCTTCTGTGGTTGCTATGATATCTGGAGCACTTTTCGGTGGTAAATATGCAGAACAAACCGCCATAGGCCTGTTAGGATACGCAATTTGGCACCACTGAGCATTCCTGCTTTGCTCTCTGAACTCTCTGCAATTTACATAGTGAGAAACTGTAACCTGGTCCCCTGTTTATTCCAAGTATGCTGCCGATGAGGTGACAGAAGAGTCAATGATATGGATGGATGAGAACATTGTCTTCCCAGAAAGGACTAGGCATACAGGGGTTCATGACCTCCGCCCTGGGATTTCTATTTCTCCGACTCATCCAGGCCAATCCCAGAGCTCTGGGAAATACTGGCACTCCATCCCTGAGGCTTGAAGCAAGTGTTCAAGCCTGAGCAAGAGCTAAATGTGGGAGACAAGAAAGGCAACCGCAAAGTGTGTGATTAAAGGTTCCCAACCCTGGCTGTATGTTAGAATCATCCAGGAAGATTCGTACAGAACACCGTACCTGGGATCTGACCCAGACCAATTAAATCGACATTCTAGAAGTGGGGACTGAACAGTAGTACTTTTTTCAAATCTCTCAGTTATCCCAATGAGCAGACAGAGTTGAGAACCACTGGATTATATCAAAGACAGGGGTCTGGGTTAGGGACTAAAGAGGCTCTGATATTACCAGAAGATATTCCAGCTCAGTGGTTTTCAAACATGTTCCACAGAGTCCTAGGATTTTGTAAAGACATTTCTGGACTGTAGCCAGTGGATTGAGCAAGAGAGAAGCTCCAGATCATTCTTTTAACCCCCAAGTGAACAGAACAGCCTTGTAAACGATTTCATTTAACAGAAGGGAGGTGGAAAGAGATGGTTCTGTCACTTAAGAAGATATTTTGAAAATTACCATTTAAACTCAGGGATAGGAAGAATGCACATGTCAGCTTCCCTTGAACTTGCCCCTAAACATCTCTCAACACAGTTCATTCCTTCATTTACTAACAGTAGGTATTTACTAATGGTAGGTATTTACTAACGGTAGGTATTTACTAATGGTAGATATAGAGGAATGTCATTAAGTAGCCTCTTTAAACCACGGCTTTATATTCCTCTGATTCCATAGAATTCCGTGAATGTTTGTGTCCCTTCAAAATCCATATGTTGAAATCCTAAACCCCAATAAGATGGTATTAGGAAGTGGGGCTTTGGGAGCTCAGTGTGATTAGGCCAGGAGGGTAGAACCTTCATGAATTCAATTAATGCTCATATAATAAAAGAGAGCCCAGAGAGCTCACTTGTCCTTCTCCATGTGAAGATACAAAGAAGATGGCCATCCATGAACCGGGAAGCAGGCCCTCACCAGACACTGAATCTGCTGACACCTTGACCTTAGACTTCTCAGCATCTGGAACTGTGAGAAATAAATTTCTGTTTTTTATGTCTCTCAGTCTATGGCATTCTGTTATAGTGGCCCAAACAGACTAAGATAATGGGACCCAGAAAAGCTACTTAGCTCCTAAATGGACATGAACTTTCCAATTACATATGTACAGTGAATATGTCATCATTTCCTGTCCCATGAATTGCCCTGGTAAATCACCTCAATGTGGTTCCCACAGGAAATACTCCTTACTTGCTATTTAGGGGCTGTAATACTTAAAAAAAAAGAGAAACCTCCTTTTCCTGGGGGTGCTAACAGCTCATACAAAGACAGAGGCCACTATCATATGCTTCCTATCATATGCTTTTATTATTTCTGCATAATAAAAATAATCAGAGTTGTTTTCAGCCATAATGTGATTAATAGGCATTAGACTTAACCTTTCAGTGGAAATAAATATAAAACTTAACAAAACATATGAAGCAACTGTTTTCAGGCATTGGACAACACACAATATGGGCTGTGAATTCCAGAGAGAAGGGAAATTCATGAGGCTCCATGGCACCCTAAGTTTTTTGTCTGGGAGAACTTTCTAAACCTGGGCACAGGAACCCAGAGAGCTATGATCTCATTGGATGAAAGAAACAGATCAGAGTTTGGGGCTCCTGAGGGGACTGGAATTTGAGAAGAGGGAGCTATATAGAAAAGGAATCCCGGAGACCTTAATAGGGATCCCCTATGTCTTTAGCCAAATTTCAATCTGCACTTGAGGGTAAAACTCCATGAAGTCCAGCAGCGATTTGCTACTAGGGAGCTATAAGCTGAGTGTAGAGTTCTGAGGCCACTTAATACTGGGCAACGTTGGATTTCTGGCTAGCCAGAGTGAGGCAGCTTTAATGACTATCCCAGATATTACAGTGATATCCCATTAATGGTACTCTTTAGAGTAGTAATACTCTGGCCCTAGAATAAAAGCTATTCTAGTTCCTCCCTAACAAAGTCTAAAAAGAATCCACACCAGGATACAGCTAATCTGCCAGTAAATTAACTGCTTAACAGAACAAAAGTCTTTAAAGACTTTGATCTTTAAAGAAAAACAACAGATCTCTACAATATAGTATCAATAACATCCAGGACACAGTAAAAAAATTTTATTAGATAAGCAAAGAAGCAGGCAAATATGACCCAAATCAGGAGAGAAGATATAGATCCAAGGCCCTCAAAACAGCCATTATGAAGATGTTCAAGTATTTAAAGGAAAAGATAGGCAAAACTGATAAACTATGGGGAATTTCAGCACAGAGATGGCAACTATACCAAAATAACAAAATGAAAATTCTAAATTAGAAAAACACAACATCTGAAATGAAAAATTCACTGGATAGGCTTAACAGCTTACAGGATACCGCAGAAGAGAAATTCAGTGAACACGAAGAGAAGATAGTAGAAATTATGCAAACTGGGAGGGGTGAGGAATAGAAAGATTTTAAAAAATTAAAAACAAAACAAAACAAAAAAATAACACTTTAGTGACCTATGGATGAGTATCAAGTGGTCCAACATACATATAATTAGAATCCCAGAAGTAGAGGAGAGAGAATAATGCATGTGGATTCACATAGCTAAGAAGTTCAACAATTGCTAAGCAGAATAAATAGCACGAACCCCCTCCCCACATCTGGGCATAATGTAAACAAACTGATGTAAACCAAAGATAAAATTTTTAAAGCACCCAGAGAAATAGACACATTTAAAGGGAAGTTCGACAAAAATAGTGTCTGACTTTTCATCAATAAAAATCAAGTCAGAAGACAATGAAATAATATCTTTAAAGTACTGAAATGAAAATAAATTTTTATATCCTGTGAAAACATCCTTCACAAATGAAGGCAAAATAAAGATATTTTCAAATAAATAAAAATAGAATTCATTGCTGGCAGACCTGTATTACTAGAAATGTAAAAGGAAGTTCTTTAGGCTAAGGGGAAATAATACCAGATGGAAACTTAGATCAACATGAACAAATGAAGAACATGAAAATGGTAAATATGTGGAGTTTTATATATATATATATATATCACTTCATTCTTGGATCTTCAAAAGGCAACTGACTGCTTAAAGCAGAAATAACAACAATGTATCAGAGTTTATGACATCTGTAGAAATAAAATGTACAACAACAATAAAATAAAGAACAGGAGGGTGATATATGGAAGTATACACTTGTAAGGTGCTTACAGTTGAAGGAATGTAATATTAGTTCACGGTTGACTGTGATATTTTCAAGATGCATAGTGCAATCTCTAGAGCAACGAATAAAAATAAAACAAAGTAGTGTATCTAAAATACCAAGAGAAGGAAACACTGAATATTAAAAAAAAAAAAAAAAAACTTGATTAATCCAATGAAGGCGGAAAAGGAAGAAAAAGAATGTAGATGGAACAAATGAAAAAGTAACACAATAGACTTAACAGTATCAGTAATTACATTAACTCTCTATATACTAAACACTCCAAAACAAAACAAAACAGCAGCAATAACAAAAACAAGGGTAGACTGTCAGACTGAATTAAAAGGTAAGACCCAATTATATGGCATTTACAAGAGATACACTTTAAATATAAAGACATAGATGGCTTAAAAGTAAAATGATGGAACAAAATACCACACAAACACTAAACACAAGAATGCTGAGTGGCTAAATTAATATAATGCAAAATAGGCTTCAGAACAAACAGTATTACCAGAGATAATTTAGGGACATTTCAAAATGATAAAAGAGTCAATTCATCAAGAAGAGACAATAACACTAGATTTGTTTGTACCTCATAACAGAACTTCAAATACATGAAACAAAAACTGGAGAATTAAAGAGACAGACAATTCCACAATTAAAGGGATTTTTACACCCCTCTCTCAGTAATTACTAGAACAAATTGACTAACGAATAAAAAATAGAAAAAATATACAGAAGATTTTAACAATACTCTTAACCAAGTTAACGTCACAGCTGCAAAATACCTTCCCCAAAATATGCTGGGCCACAAAACAAGTAGAAATAGCCAGTAAGCACATGTCCATGTCTTCAGACATCATTTGTCATCAGAGAAATGCCAATTAAAATCACAACGAGATACCACTACACACCCAGTAGGGTGGCTATCATTGAAAGAGATCAAAAACAGCAAGTGTTGACAAGGATGTGGAGAAACTGAAACTCTCATCTATTGCTGGAGGAAGTGCAAAATGGTACAACTTTGGAAAATGTTTTGGCTATGTCTCTTAAAGCTAAATATACCCTGTGACCTGGCATTTCTACTCCTGTGTATTTACCCAAGAGAAATGAAACCATATAACCACAAATAGATTTTTATAGAAACTTCGTAGCAGCTTATTTAGAGTAGAAAGCACCGTGAAACAGCTCAGGTGTTGAGCAACATGAGAATACACAAAATCACACACACAAAATCATGCTCAGCTAAAGAAGCTAGACCCTGTCCCCCAAAGTATGATTTCATTTAAAGTTTTAGAACAGGTAAAACTAATCTATTAGGACAGAAATCAGAACAGTGGTTGATTATACAGCTTTTTAGGGTGGAAAGAGGAGGGAGGGAAATTTCTGGAAGTAATGAACTTATTTTGTGTCATTATAGGAATATGGGTTACACGGCTGTATAATCTGTCAAAATTCTTTGTATATTTAAGATCTATACATTCCAGTATATGTAAATTTACCTTAATTATGTTAAAAAAAGAAAAATAGATCAAACAATAGTTACTGACAGCTCCCTATGTTTAATGTGTGCATGCGCACGCACACGCGTACACGCACACACACACGCACAGCCACTCTGCAGAATTTAGGGATGTTTTCTCTCCAATCAACACCTAAGGCAGCCAGCAACTCGTTTCCCTTCCCCCAGTCTCCAATCTCTTCTCTGCATAGGGACAGCTGACTGAGTTGATCCCAAAACAAAGGAGCCTGAATCAAGGCGGCAGGTGCCTGTGGCTTCTGCAGGGCCCATTCTCGCCTTTTCTCATTCTTGGCGGCATCCCTGACCTGGGCCAACAGGTAGAAAGGTGAAACCCGCCTCCAAGCCAGCCGCAAATCCACCTTGTTCGAGGTAAGGAAGGAAGCTTGACAAGAACCTGCTCACAAATCAAAGTTAATGCTGCCCCGCCTCCTCTGTAAATCATGTGAGATCCATCTGGGTAATGACTCCTCCAGTGTAATTCCCTATTAAGAGGCTTTATCTAGAGAGATAAGCAGCTGGTTTCCGTGTCACTAATTGCTGTCTGCTGTGATTTTAAAACATCTGCACCATTGTGCTCTTCATTTTCATATTCTAATCACCCTGAAACTTGAAAAAGGTACATCATTGATTGTTTCTATGGGTTAATTAGTACACAGTCTCCTTGTAGAGACAATTTAGAGACAGCCAGAACCTCAATCAGGAAGTTTGTTTTAAAAATTAATAACATCGGCGGTGG
>NW_011888784.1:7242157-7264384 GCF_000151845.1 Pteropus vampyrus
GCATTCCTAACAAGCTCGCAAGTCGTGTCCAAGCTCAGCCATCTGAGACACACTGTTCCAAATCCGCTTTTCTCCAGCCCTGACCGAAGGCACTATTCCTGAGATCCCAGGGTGGTGGGAGGCCTGGGTCCTGCACAAGTATCCGAGTCCCGGCTCCAAAATTAATGGAACAAGCCACATGGCCTCTCCTAGCTCAGCTTCCTCATCAAGAAACTAACAGTGGAGCCTACCTCAAAGGGGAGCCGGGAGGATCCGAACGTGTTGAGTATGACGTGTTTACCACAGTTCCTGACCCAGAGCAGGTACTGTATAGTTATTATACTCATGTATTTTTTGGTAAAATGCTTTTCTGAAAAAGCAGCATCCAGCAGAAAGGAGTAGAGACACTAATCAGGGAGCATCTCTTTTAAGCTCATATACTAGTGTCTTGCAGTCACCCTTTCTAGAGAGTGTGGCCACCACCACCCTCAACCTAACTCAATGTTCGGAGCTCAAGGTCTTCCTTCATAGCTTCCTGGGGAGCTACATGCAGTTCTGGGAACTCATTTCTGCACAAGATACACTGTTCTGTCTATTAGAGTGCTTTCCTGTTTTGATCTGGAGTCTGTCTGCCCTTGGAAAGTTCTGGCAAGCAGAGGAGACAAGCATCCCTGCGCGTGCTGGCCTGCGTCCAAGGACCGGGCCCCCGCAACTGAGAGCAGATGCACCCCTGGAAGGAAGTTCCCAGCCCCTACCGCTTCCAGCTGTCCTTAGTGGACTTCAAGGGGCTTTCCCCATGGGTCTGGAAATGTGCTATTGTTAGGGGAAAAATGATAAAAACTGTGCTTTCAATCGCATGACATATGAAAAAAAAAAAAAAAGCCTCTCAGTAGAAAAGGTGGAATTCGACTTAAGAAAGAAAATACAGAGAAAGAGAAAATAGTGTGGGAGGCAAGGCAGGCACTGACTGGGGAGCAGCAATGTCACTGCATCCTCCCAGGAGAGCCATGGAAGCCTCCTGATTGAGCTAGTCAGGTGCGAGGACCTGTCAACATGGCCACTGCTGCCCTGTTCCGGCAGCAGGCTTTGCTCTCTCTGCCCAAGCTTCTCTGGGCCTCCAGCTGGTCCTGGAGACCCAGAAATAAACCCAGTCCTGGCCTTGGACACATTCTCTAGTGAAGGCGCTGAGCAACCACCGCAGACTGGTCCTAAAGTGCAAGGGCTACGGAGCAATAGTTAGGTTTTCAATTTCGTTAGCTACTCTCCCCTGTGGATTGGTTCTTCCTTTCACTCCCTCAAAAGAGGAGAAAACAGATATTCTTTGAGAATGCCTCTTCTTTGAGAATCAACAGCATATAATGAAGTGGCAAAATGAGTGGGGTGGAGTATTAAGGTCTGAACGTCTATTTATGAGAGGTATAAAATCTTAAGGGCATTCAGAAGCAGAGCCATAATGGCTGAGGATTTGGTAAGGCTGAAGGAAGCTGAACGTTTAAGAGGAGTATATAGTTAATCTGGCCAAACAGAGGCCATTTTCTAAACTTGCCTGAGGATAAGAATCACCAGTGGCATCTGTAAATACACTGCTCACCAGGACTCTCTCCTGCAAGTTCAAAGTCATGATTCTGGACTGGGGCCCAGAGATCTTTACTTCATTCAAGTTTGGTAAACACTTGGTAATGTAAGGGTTTCTCCAAGGAATGGGGGTGAGAATCGGTCAGCTCTGTCCCAGGGTGGAGGAGTAGCAGAGACCAGTGTGAGGTCACTCAGGCTAGTATGTGCAGGAAAGGGCTCAAAGATTAAACCCAAATATTCCATCTAGCTTCGCTTATGAGAGGAGGCAAAAATAAGATGGGAGAGGGTGGAGGAGAAAAAGTATTTTTTTCCCCTTTACCTCATATTTCCTTTTTTCTTTTTTATAAATGCTTTTTAACTGCACAACTGGTGCTTTTTGCCATTAGAGCTAAAATAACCGTTGATTATAAATTGAGTCTAAAATGTCAGGAAGATGCTGAATTCGCCTGAAAATCCAGCTTTAAAAGCTTCCCACAAACACTGCAAACTGCGGGCATTTGGGGCTTCATGCATTTAGCATGAGTTTTGTCTGGAAGAAGACGCTGCCTTCCTAAGGCCAGGCAGGCAGAGCGAGGATGAGGGGCTGGCCTCGTGGGTGGGAGCTGAGGGTCAGATTCCTACGTGCTCCTGCAGTGCTGCAGGAACAAATTCATGTCCTGAGTGGACATGAATGGACACCATGATGTTCCCGTTGTGGCAGTCATGTGGATCCCCACGTCAACTGCTGTTGATTGCCCTTGGAATCTCCTATTTAATCCATGCTCCTTAACTTTCTCTAGAACGCTTCCTGTTCAAGGTAGCATGGCGTCTGTCACTTGTGAATTGTCTTCTATCTTTCCCTGAGAGGCAGTGGAACAGAACTGTGTAGCAGCTAGGGGTACAGACTCTTGAGCTAGGATGACTGTGTCCAGACTTCAGCTGAGTCTAAATCTTATGAGTTGTGTGACCTTGGGCAAGTTGCTTAACTTCTCTGTCACCCAGTTTTCTTACTTGTAATATGGAGATAATAGCATACTTATCTCCTAAGGCCAATAGGCAAATCAAATATGTCAATCTATATAAAGCATTTGGACCAGTGCCTGGTGCTGAGTCAGGGCTGTCCCAGTGTTCACGACACAGTGGGGAATCCAGTGGCCATGCTCAGGCTCAGGAATCAGAAGGACCTAAGTTCAAATCCCAGCTTTGCCTCTTGCTATCTGTGTTACCTAGGGCTTGTTCTCTATCTTCTCGACTTCTAATATGGGAAAAAATAACACAGCCTACCCAACAGACAATGTTGGTAAAAATGTTATCACAGAACACGTCGTAAGCGTTCAACAAATTCCAGTTATTACTAACATTAGAATTTTATGACTATTAATTGTTCTTATTACCACCCATCAGAAACTCAGTTCCTTACTATGAGGGGCCAAGGAATGCTATACTCCTCCCTAATTATCCCCTCCTTTTATCTGCACCTCTTTTGACAAGCATTCTAGCTCAGATTCTTGGGGTGTAATACCAGGTCAGGGAGGAAGTCTCTGATGACCACAGTGACACTAACAAGTTTGAAGGAGAATCCAACCCAAACAAACTCACTGGTCATGATTCTACAGCGTTATTCTGAGCCAACTAGCTAGCTTTGGTTTCTCCAGCTGTAGCTGGTGCCTTCCTGGAGAACAAATACCTTAGAGTGTTAATCACTAATGCAGAAGTTGTAAATTGGTACCGATTCTCCTCTTTGCCTTTGACTGTCATGATTTAGCTTATTAGGGGTTATAGGCTCATTTTGCATCAAAGCAGAAAAGCCACACATTGTATAGAGTTCTTGTTGGGGTGCTTTGGGGTGGGGGTGCTGCTATTCTATAAAGTCAAGGGGACAAGATGTACCACATATTACCTATAAAGAGTACTGGCATCTATCTGTGGTCACTGGGTGTCACTGGATGGTGACAGGGAAGTTTGGATATGGGCTGACACTGTTCATCCTGGAATCAATCATTCATTAAGCAAATATATATTTGGTGACACTAGACAAGGCATGCTGCTCTCACAAAGCTTGGAGAATCTTAGAGTTAGAGGATGTTGGAGACACTTATTTTATAGATCAAGACACTGTGTCTTAGAAGACTAATGGAGTGTTTAAACTCACACAGATAATCAGGGCCAGAGTTGGTCCATTGTCTCTTGACCCCAATATCCAGCTGCTCCTTCTACTTCCCTTGTGAGAACCTCTTCCGTAAGGAAAAAAGGTGCAAAGCATTGTAAGGAAACTTACTTTGACATTACTTTCTGGGTACATGCAAGCTCGTGTACTTTGCCAGGCCTCTTTGCACCTGCTGGACCTTCCCTCATAGCTCTGGATTCTTAAATTGGTCTTCAGGGCGAGGCCTATCTGAGGTTTCTGCCCCAGCTTGACTGATGGACTATCAATCAGAATTTGTGCCTGCCTTTCCTTCAGCTCTTTGTCAACTTTGGTTAGAGAGCTTGGCCTTGATCATTCCACTTGCTTAAGAGCAGGTCCCTCCTTAGACACCTGCCTCACCAATAACTGCTCTAACCACAGTCTCCCTGAAGACTTCCTTCCTTGGCCCACTGGCGTAAGGCCAGGCAATTCTGAAATGGTTTTCAGCAATTACCTGCCTCCAAGAAAAGACAGGGAATGAGGGAGCCAGGAGAGCCCCTTGGGGACCACCATGTCAATCAATGGGGGCCACTGCATACAAGAAAGGGGAAGCACCTTAACCTGGTGATATGATGATCTGATGCTAACCATCATGCCAAAATCATGCAGTGAAAAGCTTTCTTCTGTGGCCTCGTGATGCTTAGCTGTGTTAGGTTTTTTTTTTTCCTGACTTTGCTGATGATGCACCAAGGCCCATGATTTTTAAAGACAAAGGCACATCCCATTTGCAGGCACAGGTCAACAGAAACCCATCTTCTATAATATTTATATTCAGACTGATGTCTTAGCCTTACCTTTCCCACATTCTAATACCCCAACTACTCTCCACTTCCCAGGTAAGGATCTTAATTTTATTTTGTCTTTATTTAATTAATCTGGATTTCAGTTTTCACTCAACCCTTAACTAGTGTTGGGACCTTGGGCAAGTAACTTAACCCTCTGATTATCCATCTTTCTTTCTGTAATAGAGAAATGATCGCCCCAGGCCTGCTTGCCTCTCCAGGTTGCCCTGAGGATTTAACAGATGTGAAAACATTTTGGAAACCATAAAGCACTATATAAATGTAGGTTATAGCAGTTGTTTGTTATTTCTTGGTTGAGAACTCTTCTAATATTTTGGAAAAGCCAAGAATGCTGGACACACTCCCTGTAAATTCAGCATGAGATTCAGGGATGAGTTAGGATAAGTTTTAGAATAATTTTTAAAAATCATTTCTTTTCTATACACTTTCTAAGGACTCCTAAATCTCACCACCCATCTTTCTTTGGCTCAGCTGAAGGGGAGAATGGAGGAAAGAAGTAAGGAACACAAAACAAAAACACCAGCCCTCCCTACTCTGGCAATAAACTTCTAGCTCTAAAGCAGGTTTTATTTAGTGTGCCATAAAAACAGTCATTTCTCCCATCATAAAAGGAGCCTGACTGCCCAGCCTCGTTTTTTTGCAGCGAGTCTGTGGGTTGAGTGGGTCCCAGTTCTGGAGCAGGCTACAGCCTGCACTCTCCTCCTCAACCCTACTTTCCCTCCCTCACAACCCTGTAAGTATCGGGAAGTGAAAGGCAATTTTTAAGTATTTTATTATGTGTGAATTTACAGGGGAAAAAAAGTATACATTTTTGGAGATGAAACTAAGATTTTTAATTGTCCCTCTGTTTTATGATTACTGCCTCATGGGTATGTACCAGACAACTTGGGCACTGTGGTTAAAAAAAAAAAAAAAAATCCAGGCGGGATTGTAGCAACTTCCCCAGCCATTAAATGAGCCCTGGAAATTTTAGGTCATTCTGAAGGAAAAAAAAAAAACAACAACCCACACAGTCTGAAGAAGAAAAAGAAGCATAGTGGGTTCCCTAAGCTGCACCACTTATCTCTCATCTTCTGGTGTGATCTTCTGTTCTGGGCTTTGAGAACGGACTGTGTTCTCCTGAATCACTAGGAAAACATCTGGTGCCACATAGGAGGTAATTTACTAAATGGCAACCTAGATGAATCAATCCTCCTCAAGAGGAGTGAGCAATGTATTTTGGAAGTCTTGTTTGTCACCAAATAAGCAGAGGAGTTGGCATTGAGACACCCCTAGAATTGTGAAGTATTTCCACGTTTCTTCTGAATGAATGCATGTCTACCCAAGCTGGTAAAGTTGGCTTTTGGAATGCAAGGATAGTTCGAGCCACAGTGGGCATAAAGCATCAGAGTGAGCATCAGGAACCCTGATTTCTAATGAACATGCTCCTCCTTTGAGCCTCAGTTTCTCCATCCATAAAACAAAATAGCTAATGCGCTAGAAGACTGTGTAAGGCTCTTCTGAGCTCTAGCACTGTAAACTCTAAAATACAATTATTCTTAATTTAGGATTAAAGATATAGGAGGAACCACATTCTTGAAAGACCTAAATGCATCTGAGGTAATTTTCCCTCTCTAACCTTTTCTTAGAGAATTTGCCTGAAACTCTAAGCTGTGGATGGCATCTGACTCCTTGATCCCATAGGCTGTTTATCAGTGGGAAGGACAGAGTGACAGGAGCCTGGGGAACCAGAAGCTCAGAGGTGCCTAACCTCCAACCTGGCACCATTTATTAACTAGTTGGCAGTTGCCCTCTTAGTACAAGTTGAAAGGAGGCCATAGTCTCAAGGGTCCTACATATACAGCTGGGTCATCCTGAAATTTTCCTGTTTGTGACTTCTCTACAACTAAACAGAATGTAGGCTTGCAAGGATTGTCTGAAAAGCAGAAAATTTGGCAGGAGAAAGATTAAAAAAAGAGTCTCCCTTGCAGGTGTAGAACTGCTATAAATGCATCTCAAAACTTAATTTCTTCCCCTGAAACAACCACCATACTGGCTTATTTCCTTATGGGCATTAAAGATACTTCCTGGTATCTGCTAGATTGCATTAGTTCTTCCAGGTAGCACTAGGACATGATGGAGAGGCATCATGGGTTTTTACTTACTAGACATGTCATCTTCATTAAAAACAAATTCTCAAAGCTCTGATTTAATCATTAGGGGAAACTAAGGATTCAATCATATCCATAGATAGAAGAGAAGAAAAGTGTATCAAGATAACAATTTAGTGTTCAATGCTAAAGGCTCCATGCTCAATGTTGTGTCAACCAGTTAACTTTACTCAATTTTGCCACCAAATGTAGTAACTCTGACTTACTAGCTGGTTCAAAAATGCAAACTCTGGGCCATCAAGATAATTAATTTAAAGGTCATGGTTGGCTCAGGACAAATTCATCTCAAGCAAATGGCTCAAAAATTGTGAGTCAATGCTACGCAAATGCTACGTGAGTCAAGAGCATCAGGATACCTGCCTGCTGATACAGGGTGCAATGCTAAATCCCTGGTGATCTCAGGCACACATTTAAACTCTCTGAGCTCATTCTGTCCCTGCCTATCTAGTGCTCAGACACACTGTGCAGGAGGAAAGGAGTTATTGTCACAGAAATGGCACTGAGCTAAAATTTACACATTTCTGCAGGAGAGGTTACATATCCTTCAGATACCCTTAGTCATACTCTTTGACCTTTAGTGACTCACTTCACTTCCCTATATGTTTCCACCAACATAAAACTATGTAGTCAGCTGAGATGATCTCTAAAGTTCTTTGCAGGATTGCCATCCTAGACAACTACAACATCTGGGCACCATAGTTCCCTGCTATACATTAACCAACACGGCAGCTGGCCGATGGCAATTAGGCAAGTGGCTCTTTTTCAAGATTGGGTTAATCCATGGTTTAAGGATCAACCTGTAGAATCCCTGAGCTCTGGGTCAATTACCTTAACGAGGGGTCCCTGACACTCTTCTTCGCGTCATTTAGAGGATATTGTCTTCTCTGGTAAGTGCTTATCCTAATGCTTCTGCTTCTCCAATATTTTACAACTGACATCATCTTAAGATAGAACATGTGCCATGTAATTAGATTTCCTTGCCTTATGGATGTGGTGCCCCTTCAGCTTGAAAGAAGAGAGACTCTTCACCCAGGGATGAGAGCTGAGTACTGCTCTGTGTCTACTCGCTAGGTTCACTTCAGCTGGGCAGGGAAAACGCTGTCATTAAAAAGGGGCCTTTGTCCTTTCGACAGCTGCTCCAAAGAACTGGAGAAAGGAGATTTTTAACTGGGCCACACAAAGCTAAGATTCTAATCCCAGTGACTTGAGGGAGGGTGAGAGGAGATAATTAGTCTAGCTCTTTATAAAGGTAATTTGCAACATCAACACTCTGCTCCGACAATGGCTGTAGCTCAAATGGTAACATTAGATGGAGCAAAAAAACATCTCTTTTCCTAGGATTTCAGTGAGGTTCATGGACAAACCTAGAATATACTTTATTGGAAGGACCATCAGTTTTGTGATTCTGCAGGTTCAAGCCCTTATTCAGCTCTATAATTACGACATGTGGGATTTGGGGCAAGTCATTTATCAGAGTTTCTACTTTTCTGTTTGCCCATGTATATAAAATGGGCATGAGAATGATTAGAGTGAGAGGAAGAAATGGTACATGATTAGAGTGAGAGGAAGAAATGACATACTGAGAAAGCAAGCTTTTATTTCTTTTTTTCATTACTTCACATGTATGTGCTCCTTACTAGACCAATCTATGAGCACCTGGAGAACAGGAAGACTACTTTTAAGCCTCTTTATTTTATTTTTACATAGCCAAGTCACTGAAATAGAATGTTTGAGTCTCTCTTACGCTTCTAAGTCTTTCTGGTTACGCTGTGACTCATGAATAGAGTTCAAATTCTTCGGTCTGGCCAACCAATCCTTCCAAACCAATATCCTGAAAACCTGTGCCATAGTAGACTGCTCAGCATCACAAAGGACCCTCAAAGTGTGACAGCGGCCACACAATCTAGCCTGGAAAGTCATTCTGTTACCCCTGAACACCTTGTTTCCATCTGGCAAGAATAGCTCTAATGTCACATCCTCCACTAAGCCTCGTACTGCCATTTAGCCTTCCATCCACTGGGCTCCCATGATATTTGTTCTGTATGGTCTATGGGGCTTTTGCCCAGTCAGCCTCATAGTAGCTACATGTTACAGTTCTCTCTCCCGGACTGCACATCTTTTGAGGGGATCTCTTACAACAGTTAGCACCTGTACTGGCTATGGTTATGTAAAAAAAAAGTAGAGACATTTCACAAGTTGCAAAGTACTACCAAAAGCCAACTGTTTTTGTTCTTTTGATTGTGAACCATCTCTAGCGCACCAAGCTTAGCTGAGAGTGTGACACATGTCCCTCCTCTCTGCCTTTAGCCCTGCTATTCTGGCTGCTCAAAAACCTGCTGCCACTGGAACCCCCACCCACTCCCATAATATAGTGCCTGGCCCCCTGCTCAAGGCCTCAGAAAACTTTAGCCCTTGATGCCCACCAGTCAGTGATACTGAAGACCACTGGGCTAGCAGTAGGAGAGCTCAACTACCTTCTTCAAATAGCATGGGCAAGATTTGCTAGCTAGCCTGGGAACTTACCTGTCATTTCCTGCATTGTCGGTAAGTTCTTCACAACTGGTCTGCCAGCAGACTTGAAGAATTGCTTCCATTTATAAATCAAGGGTTGACTTTATTATGAACAGAATTTGAAGATTAATTGGAGAATTAAAGTATCTTAAAATTGATGTAGCCCAATCACCTCCTATTATGAATAAGGAAACTGAAAACCAGAGAGGTCATCGCTAGTTAATGATAGAGCGAGAACTGAAACCAGATCTCAGACTTGTCAGTTCAGCACAATTTTCACAATATCATGTCCCTATTATTAGTAATATTTTAGTAGACATGAGAACAAAGGGGAGAACTGAAGCACTCTGGCTGGGTAAGCACGTTGTTTGCAAAAAGTTTAGATGACTATCTTAATGCTGGGAACTAGTTTCTAACTAATTATATCTTAAGGCATAATTCTGGAGAAGCCTGAGCAGAGGTGCTTTCCAGATTCCCAGTAAGCAGCTGTTGTCACTGGCCACTAACACATGTGAGAGGGGCTTTCATGGCTGGTCCTGGAAGAAGCTGTAAACCACAGTGGGCAACCACTGATGACTGCCAGCCACCCATGTGATAAATCAGCACAGAAATTATTATTATTAAACCACTGGGCTCTTGCTATGCTCCTTTTTACTAACCTGCTTTTGATATTGCTGCCCCTACATCTGCAGGATTCTCCCTCTCCTGTCGAGCTTAGCCAAAATGTAATCAGTCTGTAAGACCCAACTCGTCTATCTTGTCTCACAAACCTATTTTTACTTTCATTCATTCATTCATTCATTCATTCAAGAGATATTTTTTGAGCAACTACTATATGTCAGGCCCCATTAAAGGATCTAGTAAGGAGAAGAAAGAGAAGCAAATAAACCAAAAAAATATATTTATATCTCCATATGTGTTTATACATACATATACATACATATATGTATATACAAGTACATGTAGTATATACACATAATGTATATTAATTAATCAAATGACATTAATTATTAAGAAGAAAGTAAACTAGGACGTAAGAACAGTTTTTAAAAATGGGGGGGGGTTGACTGAGGCTGACTAGTCAGGGATGCCCTTTCTGAGAAAGTGACATGCAAGCAGAGACCTAACTGAAAGCAACACTTCTCTAAACAATAGAGTCAGAACCTTATGGTTACTCCCTTCATTCCCTTAGTGTATCATATTTTGATTCAACAAATATTTACCAGGCACTAACTACGTGAGATCCTGTGGCTAGAGGATGGGTACACAGAGGAGAATGAAGTGGGCCTAGCACTGCTCTCATGGAGCTCATGGTCAAGTGCAGGGACAGCCATCAGCAAGCAAACAAACACAAAACAGGGCACTGGGAGCAGCTATGCTGCCCACGCCACTTCTTCGTCTAAATCCAAAGAAGGGCTGGCAGGTATTAGGTCCCAGCGGGAGAATCGGTGGATAGCTGCCATTAACCCAGCTAATTGCTCCAGGAAGTGAAGTTTCCATTAAGATTGTGCTGAGGCCATTTGTGAGGTCTAGCTCAGCAACACTGTACCTCAGATATCATTGACAGGTATAAAGCTGATAACTAGAATACAAACTCTCACATTTCCATGCCATATTACAGTCGAGTATTTCTGACTCATAAAACAGTAAAATATTTTTACACACATCATTTTGTTCATTCTAACAATTCTGTAGATTAGGTAGAGTTGAAAAAAAGGAGGCCAGAATTGGAAACGTTCCGATGGAAAGAAACGTTGAGGCTGTTTGATCCAATCTTTTACCCACCGTTGGGTTCCTTTCCTTAGCATTTCAGAGCAATGGCCAACCTTCCCTGCTTCACTATTTCTAATGACCTGGCAGCCATGACTCTCAAAGCAATCGCTTCAATTTTTTGGCAGCCAAATGGCTTGTTAATGGTCAGGTGGGATAACTTCCATTTCCCCTGATTCCCAGTCAAGTGTCATTTGCACTGGGACCCTCTCCCAGAAGGACGTGCCTTGGACCATGAAGGAAGCTGAGCTCCAGATCCCTCCAGCTGAGTCTGGGTGCCTCTTCCTCCAGCTGAGGCTCTCACTCTACCCTGGCGGACCCTCCCCACAAGTGCATGTCCCCAGGAAGCACAACCAGAACATGATGACCACATCCAAACACAAATGCACATTATGCAGAGGTACAGGCTGTTCTGAGGATAATTATTTTGAAATAGATTGTGTGGGGGGTTCATTTAATCAAATCGTCTGACAACTGTTTATTGAGAGGAAAGTATGGATGGCTCAGCAGCACTGGGAAGGATTTTGGCTTTCAAACATCTAATCTACTTTGCTGAGCCCTCCAAAAATACAAACTAAGGGCAGCACGCTCCAGGCAGGCCATGGCGAACAAGTCCATGTAAGGGCACGTGAGCACCATGAGGCTTTCTAGGCGAGACACAAGCCTGCTGCAGCACGGGCTGACACGTTGAGGGCTGCCTTTCCTCTCCTGCTTCTTTCTCTAAACCTGGCTCCTAAGAGTCACGAAAGTCATGCTGAATGCTTCAACCTTCACCTGGAAGCACAGCACCCCAGAGCCCTCAAGTGCACTGGCGTCGAGTGCAGAGGTAGAGAGCATGGAGGTCCACAGAACCTCACAGTCTCTGCTGCAGGAGGCAGACACCAGCAGCCTTGGGGGCAAGCTGGAGAGGGTTGGGGAGAGTGCTAGGGTACTCAGAAATCCCTGAAGCTAAGAGTCAGAGCCCCATGCCTCCTGCTGAGGGTGGAGGGGGAAGAATCAGAATATTGAACCCCTTGTACCTACACATGCACCTACTTACTCATTAACTGGATTACAGAACCAGAAAGTCAGGCATTTAAATATTACCTGGCCCTGTGCTTAAAACAGTTTTTTAAAGCTTTTAATCCTCGATTTAAATGAAATCTCAGCTTGGACGTAAACAAATAAAGACAGTAAGAGTTGAGCCATCCTGGGATCAAAGGCTGAAAACACTCTTAATTATCCTGCACCAAACTACTGCTCCTCAGGCAGTGACCCTGAAGTGGGCTCTACAGAGCCCTTGAAGAGAATCATTCAAAAAGCACAAAGTCAACTACTCTTCATTTTACAAACAGGGAAACTGAGGCCTAGAGAGAAAGGGCTGGTGCACAGCCACCCTGCTGGCTCAACTGGCTTACAGCTGTTCTGGTCCAAGCTATTCCTACCCCACACGGCATCCTGAGGAGAGTGTCTATCCTCTGATGACCACTCAGAGGGCTATTTGGGAGGGTCTCTGGGGAATGGGACTCTATTAATTTCTTCCTTTGATGGGGTCCCTAGTGTCAGTTAACAGAGTACTGTGTAGTCAATGAACTGGCAAGTTGGCCAGTAGCCTTGTATTGATGAAGTCTGGGAAACCAGGAAAGCGTTTCATTCAGTAAGTACGTGTCCCTAAGCCCTGGGTGGTCTATACTTTCTGGAACGGTTTTCACATACATTATCTCTTATGCCTCCAAACACTCTTATAAAGTCCATAAGAGAAGGAATTAGTCCCATTTTATACTTGAAGAGAGTACAGCAGAAAGGGTTCAAATGACTTCTCGGAGGTTGAGAGATTAATTTTTTGGAGGTTGAGAGCAAAGTTGAGAGTTAAATATAGATTTCCTGACATAGTTTTGGGTTCACTTAACCTCATTATACCGACTGCTCTGAATACGCTCTCCATGTCTGGGCTGCTTCTTGGACACCTTATCTCAAATCCCTCAAATAAGGCAACATCAATTCATGGTTCATCTGCAGGCTTGAGGTGGCATCTCAGTATAAGATGCCATTGTGACCCGGACCAGAATAATATTTATACAAATTATGTTTAGGAAATTTGAGTGCTTGAGAAGGATTTCATAAATATTTGTGGAATGAAGGAAAGAAACATTCTGGGGCAGCAGGCAGAGGATTTTTCTCTATGAGAAAAGTACGAGGAACTTTTCATCATGGGATCAGGATTCCTGGTCACACAAACTCCAGTCAGGCTGGAAATTGGAAATCAGAAAAGGGACAGGTGTGTATTTGGTCTGAGAAAAACATCAATAAGCGGGATGATTGGAAAGGGAAAAAGAGTGGTTGAGAGGAAACCTCTAGGAGTCATCTAGTTGTATGTTTGGATCTTAACTCATACTTACTTGCTGGATACGGAATAGTGTTTAGTCTCTGTGCCTCATTTCTTCAACTGTAAAGGACTATAATAGCTATCTGATAGGGTTATCACAAGGAGAGAATGAGATAAAAGCAGTGAAGTGCTTTGCCCGGGGCACTCCGTAAGTGGGAGCAGGCGCCCGTGCGTGACTTCTCTCAAGCTCCCCTTTTCTCTGCTTTATCACATTCTGTTCAAGTAGAGCCCAGCTCTGGGGTCTCACTGATGGTCACTCTGGATTCTTTATCGTTCAACCACCTCTTATCTCATGTGTCTAACACCTGATTGCTTCAAAGAGTCGATACTGAACCTGTGAGCCCTATGATAGTTACTTTTGCATTCTAGCTAAGGGATGCCCAGAGAGCTGGTAAAGCATTATTTTTGGGTGTGTCTATGAGGGTCTTTCTGTAAGAGACTGGCATTTGAATCCGTAGGCTGAGTAAAGAGGATCGCTTTCACCAGTGTAGGTGAGCATCATCCAGTCTGTTGGGGGCCTGATTACAGCAGCTCCCCTTATCCACGGTTTCACTTTCCACAGTTTCGGTTACCTATGGCCAATCGTGGTCTGAAAATATTAAACAGAACATTTCAGAAATAATTCATAAATTTCAAATTGCGTGCGGTTCTGAGTGGCGTGATGAAATCTTATGCTGTCCTGCTCTGTCCCATCCCGGACATGAATCATCCCTTTGTCCAGCGTATCCACCCTGTATATACCACCCACCCGTTAGTCACTTAGCAGTCATCTCGGTTATCAGATCGACAGTAGCGGTATCACAATGCTTGTTTTCAAGTCACCTTTAATTTACTTAATAAAGGCCCCAGAGCACAAGGGTAGTGATGCTGGCAATTCAGATATGCCAAAAAACTAGCCATATAGTACTTCCTTTAAGCGAAAAAGTGGAAGTTCTCAACTTAATACGGAAAAAGAAAAACCTACAACATGAGGTTGCTAACATTTTCAGTAAGAACGAATCTTCTATCTGTGAAATTATGAAGAAAAAAAGTAAACTCATGCTAGTTTTGCTGTCACACCTCAAACTGCAAAAGTTATGGTCATGGTACGTGATAAGTGCTTAGTTAAAAGGGAAAAGGCATTGGGGGTGGAAGACATAAACAGGAAACATTCTTATTGATGGCAATGTGTTAGCGAGAAAATATTGAGCCTATATGAAGACTCAATATTTTGTCCAATATCCCTAAGATCCCCTGAAACAAGTTACCATATTCATGGAAATTTTTATTACAGTAGATTGTTATGATCCATCTATTTTAGTATTAGCTATTGTTGTTAATCTCTTACTGTGCCTAAATTAAAAATTAAACTTTATCACAGGTATATATGTATAGGAAAAAATATAGTACATACAGTGCTCTGTATTATCTGCAGTTTCAGACATCCACTGGGGGTCTTAAAACGTATCACCCATGGATAAGGCTGGACAGCTGTAGAGGCTTACCTCGGAGATATTGTGAGTTTGGTTCCAGACCACCGCAGTGAAGCCAGTATCACAGTGAAGTATATTATAATCTTTTTGATGGTTGAGGGTCTTGCCTTCAATTTTTAAAAATCACACCCTCTGCGAAGCTCAATAAAATGAGGTATGCCTGTATAACAGAAAGGCAGGGGAAGGATGGATTTGCTCCCTGCTTGAGCTGGGACATCCATCTTCTCCTGTCCTTGGACATTAGCATTCCTGGTTCCCGAATCTTTGGACTTAGACTGAAATGGATACCATTGTGTTCTCAGGTTCTCAGGCCTTCGGGTTTGGACTAGAACTCCATCCACCACCAGCTTTCTTGGGCCTCCAGAATGCAAATGGCAGATCATGGGACTTCTCGGCCTCCGTAACCACCAGATGGGAAAATTCCTCATGATTAACTCTCTGAACATTGATATATATTCCATTGGTTCTGCTTCTCTGGAGAGTCCTGACTAATATAAGCCCTTAATTACTTACTATTATGTTTATATGTTTGTCTTTTTTTCTTATAAATAATGCTCTGAGCCCTTTGGGAATCTGGGGAGTCATGTTTCTCTCACAGTCCCATGGTATTTAGCATAGGCGTGCTGTTAAGTGCCATGAGTACACTTATTAATTGACTCACTGGTTAGCTGAATAACTTGTAACGTCCACTTGATACTAATGTCCTTTTGAGAGAGGAAAAAAAAAAAAAAGATTCCCCAAGTCACCAAATGAAGCCTTATATATCCTTTGGGGTTTATTTCTGAAGTTGCGATAACTGCTCGGGGAGCTCATTCTAAACATAATGGAGTGAGGGGAAATTCAGTGGGCAAATGATTCCCATGCTTTCCTCTGAGGACATCCCATTATATCAGGGATCTTTGGTTGCCAAGTTGGGGATGACGTAGACAGTATCTCTTCATCAAGAATTTCTATAAATACATTCAAATGAATTTTAAGCACATATTTACAACAAAGTAATGATATCAGTGACAACTTACACTGTTAAATTAGTCAATTTTAGTATTTTTTAAATGGATTCCTTTGCTGTCCATGATCCATAAAAGAATTAAAATAGGCCTTGATTCAGAACATGAGAGCCCACTACAGGAGCCAGGTGCTCAGGCACCTTTTCTCAGAATGTGTGTCTGCGTCTTGGTATAAAAGCACTTAGTAAAAGCTTATTGCCAAGAGCTCCGGTCTGGGATGAGTCCTGGTTTCAAGTCCTATTTCTGTTACTAAATTACTTTGTCTATAACATGAAGGGGTTGGTTCTTTCCAGATCTTAATGTTCTAAAAAGAGGAACTTACTTTGATCCAAACCTGTCCTAGTTAATAACCTCTGATGGCGCCCACCCTTGTCTCTCCCTATCACTTGCTACTATCATTTGATTATATAGACCCTTGGAAGAAATGTCTTTCCTATTTGAATCTAGAGGGTGATAGTCATTCAAAGAGCAAAGATAATGTTGATTCCATTCATTCACTGCCAGCCTTTGCCTGCCATATTTAGAGTGAATGTGACCTTGATCTTGCCCAGGGGTGGGCAAAAAAAAAGCTCAACTCAACTCAACTAAAAATCAAACTTCAAACCTTGGTGTTGAAATGGCAAAAAAAAAAAAAAAAAAAAAAAGTATGATTTCCACAATCATTCAAATGTACTCTGCGTGGCATAAGAATATTTCCTAGAGGGCAGGGCTTTCCCTCATCAGTCAAATTCTGTCTTAGGCCAGTGTGTTACTAATCAACAGCTAATGATGATCCTCAGGGTTTGGTGACAAATATTCTCCTCCTAGGTAACTCATGGTACTGCAATCTACTTTGAGTTGACATCTGTGCAAAGCCTGGGGCAAGTAGCAAAAGGAAATCATGCACAAAGACTATGAAAGCAAGGCCAGTCTTGGGCTGGGGTAGGGGAGATGAGGGTAGCTTCTGGAGCTTAAGATACTCTATACTGAGGCTGGGGTCTGTCCTCCATCTAAGGACAAAAGCTGTAGACACTGAAAGGCCAGGTCTGGGAACCCATCCTGAGCCCTGTACTATTTTGTTAAGCTCACCAGAATGGAATGCAGGTCCTCTATTACAGAAAGCTGAGAAAGGGGTGGATGGAGGGTAGAAACAGAAGATACACCAACAGAACCAAGCCTACTGACTATCTAAAAATGGAATGGGCCAGCCATAGTTTGGTGTCACCGTGACCTTTACACAGCCAGCCGGCTGTGGTCACCGTGGGCCATTCAAAGATGTCTAAGAGAGCACGCTGAAAAGCCAACACACACGCAATTCTGAGTTGACCACAGCACAGATGCACACTCCACTTATTGTTAAAACAGCACTAAGAGACTCTAATTTGGACAGGTGGGGGCAGCCAGGGAGGACCCATGGTCCAGCTCTAGCCCTGGCTGAAGTAGAGGCAAACTACTCTCCTTACTGTTCAAGCCCTTTCCAAGAGCATTCCCTTCTGTTTTCCAGGTCCTTCCTTGTCTACCTGTTCCAGTCATATCTACCTTTCCGCCCTTACCCACTTCTATTCTTGATCCTCTGTGAAACTGACCCTACACACTCCACGTACTTCTCTCTTCTCAGGATACCCACAGCACCAATAGTTGGAATGAGAGAATTTACACTTGAATCTAACAATGAGGCAACTTGAGTATGGGAGCCTTGATCTAAGGATGGCAGAGCAGAAAACAGAAGACGATCAGTCCCTGGTAATAGGGCGGGGGTGCCTCACCACCAGTCTTCTTATCTCCAGATTTCCTGAGTCAAGAGAAAACTCAACTTCTTTCTTGTTAGAGACTTGTTCTGTAGGTTTTCTGTTATGAGAAGCTGAACTTAATCTTCCTTGGTACAGATGCTCATCAACTTGTATTTAAGGAGGAATATGCACTCCATGACCTGGATTCAGGCAAACCATATCTTATAGCTGAGCCAAAGTGGGCTTAGAGCAGTAGGTTTCTTCAGATAATATATTCTTCCTTCTCCAAACATTCAACTTCCTAACTCCAGAAGCTTTCATTCTTGTGGGTTAAAAGTCAAAGCACAAGGAAGCTTCTTGTTTTGTAGTTGCTGATGGTGGAGGGCCAGAGGCAGAAATCCTGAGCACTGAGAAGGCAATGGTATCACTAGTCCTCACTGGTTTCTGGATTATAATTGAGAGAAAATGTAGGGTAACCAGGAAAGAAGAGAGAGGGAGGAAGGAAGGAAGCAGAAAAGAGTGACTAACAGATCTGTGTAAATGAGCATGCATAGAGGAAGGGGCTGAGAATCCCTGAATATGGAAGCTATTCAGAAATCTGTATACAGATGTGTTCAATAAGCATCAAGAAATAAAGTACGTTTCTAGAAGGAAAGCAATCAGTAGAATCCATTTCACACATATATACTCCCCTAAAAACTCAATTCAATTAAATTTCATTGTTACTTGAATAATATTACCACAAATTCTAGGCAAAGCAGATAAAATTCAATACTTCAACAAACATTTATTAAACTATCGCTATGTGTTATAAACATGGTCCCTGTCCTTGAAAAGCTTCAAATTTAATAGGGAGTCAAGACTGACATTTATCAAATAATAAGGATATCAGAAAAAAAAAAGCTTTTATTAGTAAACCTGACCTATACTTTGAAGGGAAATTAATGGTGCTTTCTTCAGAAATAGATTCCCTCTCTTCCTCCCTGCTGGAGGTGCTCACTTCCCCTTCAAAATGCCCAGCATTTTTTTTATATCTGTCATATATCAGTCATTAGCTATGGCTTTGAAGTTTGTGCGTGTGTGTGTGTGTGTGTGTGTGTGTGTGTGTGTGCGCGCGCGCGCGCGCGCACGCGCGCACGCATGCGTTCATCTCCTCCACTATTGTGTACATTCCTTAATAAGCATTAAGTCTTACATTGTGCCTCCTCTGTGACATCTGTCTGTCCCTGGCACCTAGTTAGGCATTAGTGAATATTGGTTAATCGTCTATTAAAGAAGAGATATGGGATGCTGAGCAGCATAGGGCAGGTATGATGAAGAATTTCACTGTAGAGCTCAGTGATGCTCTGTGGTGAGGTCTGGCTGTACCAGTAGAAATTACACAGATGAAGCAGAGTGAGGAGAGCATTACCACCTAATGATGGGAGTCCCAGAGGGTGGCATTATTTTCACACTTTTGTTGAGATACTGTTGAAAGTTTGCAAGTTAAACAATGCAATTGCTTTGTTAGGAAGATAAAGGTCTTTGTTTCTGAACCCACTCAATTCCAAAAAGAGGGTCTGAGAGGAAGCTAGCTTGGGGCAGGAGCCACCTTCAGCCTGAATGAGGGTCTCCTAATCTGTTAAGAATCAAAACAAAACTTATAGGTGTTTTGGAGACAGATGGCTGGTAGGAAGCAAAAGTAGCTGTTGGGTTCTAACCTGGATTATGTTGAGAGTCTTTGAAAGTCACTCATTTTCCTCATTGGAGAACATTATTTGTAGGACGAAAGAGCAAAGCAGTGGATCACTAAAGGCCCTTTAAGCTCTCAATTCGCTGCCAGATCTAAGACAGGTTCCACTTAAGGAGCTTGGTGGTATTTCAATAACTGTAGCTTCAGTGAGCTAAAGATACACCGGAGAACACGGGGGTGATCATATTAGACTAAAATGCCTCTTGTCACAGATACAAAGTTTCTCCTACCCTCACCTCAAATTCAGGACCAGGTCCAATGGCTCTTCGATTTTATGGAAACTCTCTTACTGTTCTTCTCTTTCCAAGAGAAATTACACTCTTGGATAGCCTTGTATTACAAAGCAGTAACACAGGTACGCAGGCAGGGATGTGAGGAAACCTAAGTGCTACACTGACACAATTTCCCTGGATTTCTCCTTCCCTATAACTTCACAGAGTGGCAAATAAGAACAGTTTAGGGTAGATGGTAAAGGAGTAAGGCGCCGGAGGCAAGCCTGAGGACTCTAAACCAAACACAGGAATCAAAGGCTACACAGAATTCCCTGTGGAGAGGCACTAGATGAGACCTAAAGGTAGGTCTTTTGTGCACGCTTACAAAACCAACCAACCACCCAACTGAAACTGCCAGTTTTAGGTCTGTCAGGGCAAGAGATTTAGTTTCCTCTGGGCGAAGAGGTTGCTAGTGAGAATATGAAGGTTTTATTGTCACAGGGACCCATGAAACTGACCTTGGCAGGACACTTGAGTTCATTACTGATATAAGAACATTGTTTTTAATAAACATAGGGCAGTTTCAATTCAGTTCAGTTCACATAGGGTGGAAATTGTCAACAGGAGTGTGTGCTTTGCATTGTTCACGAAATAGCTTCTTTCATCTTCTTAACTCCATCAAAGGCACAAAGGGAAAATCAGGTTCGGCCCAAATAAAGCTGTGAAGGGAGGACAAGTGCCTCAAGAGCTCCTCATTTTACCTGGTCTTCCCTCTTCTCATTCCGTCATCAACTCTTCAATGAGTCTTTTATTATTGGCAGTCCCTGAATGGCATCCCATTATTATAGGATGATAGTGGTGTTGATGATGGGTTACATCATGAAAGCCATAGAATTAAGTCAGCCTGTCTTTACTGAGAGGCTACTGCTCAAGAGAGCAAACACTCTTGGAGAAGACGAGGTACTGTCTGGGCATCGTCAGTGACGCCCGTAACCCAGAAGGCAGGTGGGTTTCAGCCTTCAGATTCACCCAAGGTATGTAATGAATTGCAGAATCAGTGCTAACTGCTTATGAAACGCGAGGGATTTAGAGAGAACATACTGTGGTCTGGAGAAGTCTTGAAATATGCTTCCTTGGAATGATGGGATTAAGCCATTGCCCTTGAGGGTCTTTTAATTTCTGAAGGCTGTAAATTGATTCTGTAATTGCGAAGTATAAATATAAATAAAATTCCCTGTAAGCCAAAAAGGTAAAAAAAAAGTAAAAATAGCTGACATAGTATAGCATAGATCAATCCTAGACACCCCTTTAAATCTCTATATGTTTGACAAAGATATAATCTGTCTGTGCCTTATTTTTGTCATCTGTAAAACAGGGATAATAAGAACTATAGTGACTTTATAGGGCAATGGTTAAAACTGAATAATATAATGCATGTAAAACACATAACATGATGTCTCACCTTTAATAAATTTAGCAAGTATAACTGTGAGAGTAACATTAGTTAGAATAAGAAGTAGGAGGAGGAAGGTGGAGCAAAAAAAGCTGTTGTCGGATTCCTCTAAGCTTCAAGACACTCTGAGCCTGGTAGGAGGAGGTCTCTAATACTCCACCCAAGTTCAGATGGAAAGTCTGCATGAGAAAAGCCTTGGGTCTTGACCGAGGTCTCTGGTCTCTTCACTGCTCTGCATTACATTTGGAGTCTGCCGGCAAAATAAAAAGCAGCCCAAACAGACACCTAAAGATGAGAATAGATTCTCATCTATTCAAGTAATGGGCTTCCCAGTCAGAAGTGGAGTGGAGTCTGTAGGGAGCAGGAATATATTCTCCCCTTGGCTCTGCTCTCCAGATACTAACCTCTCAAGTGACAAACCCACATCTGGTCTAATTCTCTATGCACTGCCAGCAGCCAAAGAGGTTCTCTACTTCTTATTTTTCCTTTCCTCCAACTGCTCCTCCCATCTCCCTTTTCGAACAGTGACCCCATCCCACCTTCAGATAGGTGAGGCCATTTTCCTCTACAGACTCAGAATTCTGTGATTTTAACAGGGGACCCGGCAGCATCTTGGTCCTTGTGTAAACTGGAAGACACCATGATTTCACTGGGTCCAGAAGCAGAGCGACGATAATGCTAGTCATGACTTAGCAATGTGAGGTTAATAAAACAGGCAAAAGCAGATTTTCTGAAAGTGAAATTTAAATTTAGTTTAGTATTTTTAACATTTAGGCAGGTTCATGTTCTTTGGGGACCCCTACAAGAACGCCATAGGGCATAGATCATCAATCTTTTTAAACACATGAGGAAACAGAGGCCTAAAGTATCTAGGAGAGCCCTTTTTGCAGAAATTGATGAGCTGATCTTAAATTTTTTTGTGTGTGTGTGTGGCTATTCTGAGTCTACGGCAATGCCAGAGACTCAGAATAGCCAAAAAAAAAAAAAAAAAAATCTTGAAAAAGAAGAAAGCTGGAAGACTCACACTTCTTGATTTCAAAATTTACTACAAAGCTACAGCAATCTAGAGAATGTGGTATTTGCATAAACAAGTCATACAGATCAGTAGAATATAACTGTCCAGATTAAACCTACACTTATTGTCCATTGACTTTTGGTAAGGGTGTTAAGGTAACACGACGAGGAAGAAAGTCTTTTCAATAAATAGTGCTGGGACAATTACATATACACAAGCAACAGAAAGAGAAAGAGAAGGAGATGGAGGAGGAGGAGAAGGAGGCAGGAGAAAAAGAGGAAGAGAAACTAGTAGTAGTAGTAGCAGTAAC
>NW_011888784.1:7264434-7264783 GCF_000151845.1 Pteropus vampyrus
AAAGTGAAATTTAAATTTAGTTTAGTATTTTTAACATTTAGGCAGGTTCATGTTCTTTGGGGACCCCTACAAGAACGCCATAGGGCATAGATCATCAATCTTTTTAAACACATGAGGAAACAGAGGCCTAAAGTATCTAGGAGAGCCCTTTTTGCAGAAATTGATGAGCTGATCTTAAATTTTTTTGTGTGTGTGTGTGGCTATTCTGAGTCTACGGCAATGCCAGAGACTCAGAAAAAATCTTGAAAAAGAAGAAAGCTGGAAGACTCACACTTCTTGATTTCAAAATTTACTACAAAGCTACAGCAATCTAGAGAATGTGGTATTTGCATAAACAAGTCATACAGAT
>NW_011888784.1:7264833-7285259 GCF_000151845.1 Pteropus vampyrus
GAAAAAGAACAAAGCTGGAAGACTCACACTTCTTGATTTCAAAATTTACTACAAAGCTACAGCAATCTAGAGAATGTGGTATTTGCATAAAGAAGTCATACAGATCAGTAGAATATAACTGTCCAGATTAAACCTACACTTATTGTCCATTGACTTTTGGTAAGGGTGT
Organism: Pteropus vampyrus; assembly: GCF_000151845.1. Classification (NCBI taxonomy): domain Eukaryota; kingdom Metazoa; phylum Chordata; class Mammalia; order Chiroptera; family Pteropodidae; genus Pteropus; species Pteropus vampyrus. The sequence goes on from NW_011888784.1 coordinate 7,265,003, forward strand.
TAAGGTAACACAACGAGGAAGAAAGTCTTTTCAATAAATAGTGCTGGGACAATTACATATACAGAAGCAACAGAAAGAGAAAGAGAAGGAGATGGAGGAGGAGGAGAAGGAGGCAGGAGAAAAAGAGGAAGAGAAACTAGTAGTAGTAGTAGCAGTAACAGTAAACTCTCTATTTTATATCATATACAAAAATTGATTCAAAATGGATCAGAGACCTAAATGTCAGAGCTAAAGCTATAAAACGTTTAGATGGAAATAGGAGTAAATTTTCCTGACCTTTGGTTAGGCAGAGACATCAAAGCACAAGTAACAAGAGAAAAAATAATAAACTAAACTTTGTCAAAATTAAAAACTTTTGTGCTTCAGGGTCACCATTAAGAAAGTAAAAAGATAGTCCACAGAATGGGAGAAAATATTTGCAACTCAAATATATATTTGATAAGGGACTCGTATCCAGAATATATAAAAAATTTCTACAAAACAATAAAAAGACAACTCCATTTAAAAATGGGCAAAGGTTTGAACAGAAATTTCTCCCTCCAAAGTGCATGTGGTCAACAAGAAATAAAAGGATAATCAACATCATTAGCCATTAGGAAAATTCAAATCAAAACCACAAAGAAATGTCACTTTATACCTACTAAGATGGCAGAAATAAATAAGATGGACAATAGCAAATGTTGGTGAGGATACGGAAAATTGAATTTTTACACATTACTAGTGAGATTGTGCAATGGTACACCAGCTTTGGAAAACAATTTGGAAGTTCTTACACATAGAGTTATCGTATGACCTAGCAATTCCACTCCTAGGTATATAGCCAAGAGAATTGAAAACACATGTTCACATAAAAAAAAAAAAACAAAAAACAAAAAAAAAACTTGTGCATGAATGTTCATAGAAGCATTATTTATAATAGCCAAAAAGTAAAAACACCCAAATGTCCATTAACTGATGAATGTATAAATATAAGTGGTACATCCATAAAATAGAATAATATTCAGCCATGAAAAAGAATGGAGTACTGATACATATGACAGCGTGGATAAACCTTGAAAACATTATGTTAAGTCAAAGAAGCCAGACACAAAACGCCACATACTATATGATTCCATTTGTGTAAATTGTCCAGAACAAGCAAATCTACAGAGACAGAAGTAGATTAATGGTTGCTAGAGACTGAAGAGAGCAGAGAATAGAGAATGACTGCTTATGGATTCAGGATATATTTTGAGGAAAAATGAAAATGTTCTGGAATTAGATGGTGGTATGGATTACACAAATCTGTAATATACTAAAAATCATCAAACTGTATACTTTAAAAGGGTGAATTTTATGGTGTGTAATTATACCTCATTAAAGCTGTTATTAAAAGCAAAAAAAACCCAAAAAAACAACAACAAAAAAAACCTGAGAGAGTTACCAAGGTCACCCTATCATCCACCTGACAACCCAAACAGGATTAGTTAGACTGGTCCAGTTACTTTATATTCCACTTTCTTTTCTTTTTCTTGTATCTTTTCATTTTTCCTATCTTGTTGAGTTTTGTCTATCTTTGAAGCCATTTAAAATCAATTCTAGAACTAGGAGGACGATAAATAAATCAATACATGAAATTAATCAACACATGAACTCAATTTAAGATACTTCCTATTATATTACATGTCTTCCTTCTCATAAGAGAGAAGGACATTTCCTTCTGTGCCCTGGCAGTTTCTCTCTTGATGAAAGTGAGATATGAAGAGTAGTTGCCTGAAATTTTATCTTCGCTGGAGTATTTTCTTCCTTTAAGTCTCACCTGGTGATCAAATACATAAAAAAGTCACTAAGAACATGAAGAAAGCTAAGAAAAGATAGAGTGGATGCTAGTCACTTTAGTTGTTACTAAGGTCATTGTTAGAAAAGGGAGAAGGTGGCCTTTGGTCACCTCCTCAGAGCCTTCTCTTATTTGAACTTAATCGCATAAGTTCCAAGAATCACCACCAGTTTCCAGACTCAGCTGGAAAGGCAAAGATTTCTAGTGCTTCCTCGACTCTTGGTGCTTGTGACCTCATCTATGCAAAGCCTCAATATCTTTTAAGTAAGTTTCAGAGGTTTCATTATTCGACAACTGACCCTTGTGGTCCAGCAGGATTGTGGATGGGACATGTGAAAAGGAAAGGATGCCCATCAAGTGATTCTGACCATTGGCTGTGAGAGGTGTGTGGGTGGGTCAAAGTTTGTAGACATAAAATCCTAAACATAGCCCATGATAGCATCAGGTAAATCCTGGCTAGGAGGCAAGGGCCTGGGAAGAGTTTTCCAAAAGTTATCTTCTAATTCTGAAGAAACAATTCACCTGACAGATTTCAGGTCAATTCATTTCTGTGTGATTCCTGATGATGACTCCTGATGATGCTGAAACCTACTGTGACACAGCCACCTCTATAAAGTTTAATGTAAGATGATGAGTCCTTGAATCAGAGGTGAAGGGACCTTAGCGTACGGGATACTGAATGCTGTGAATGCTATGGCTTGTTGCAATGTCCCTGTTCTATGGCTGCAATATTCCTGATGGATTCAGCCAATTCCTCAGTGCCTTTGGTGTCAGAACCCCTTACTTGCAGGGAATTCTCCTAGGTACCAGCATTAAAACTTGGGTTCTGCTAAGTAATCAATGAATTAACTCACATATATATTTACTGAATGTCTAAGATGTGTTAGGTCATGCGCTAGGAGCTGGGAGCTGAGGAATAGATTTTGCTTACTCTCTTAAATTCTACAGGAGTCAAAGGATGCCAACTTCCTTTTCTAATAGACCTGTAGTAACCACTGACATGGTCCCATACTTCTCCTGCCCAGGACACATATCTCTAGTTTCGCTCATCCTTTCTTCCTAGAAATGCTTTTTATTCTGTCGCTCTCTGTTCCAGCTCTGACTTTTCAATGTTCTTCTTAAAATGTAGTACCCAGACACTGCTAGATTGGTATACTACCCTAAAACTTAAGGCCTCTCCTACCATAGACCCTTATATTTCTGTTCACAGGGCCTAAGTTTTCCTTTTATCGTCTTCATTTTAAACTCACCTAAAACTCTGTGTCAGAGATTGCTAGTTCTTCATGAAAAATCTATTTCTTTTTTGGACATGCCGCTAGGTGTGGCATTTCAGTTAGATGTGGCTACAAGAATGGATTCTAGGCAAGGGGCATGTGAGCAGAAGTATGTGCCATTTCTCAATCAAATTTTTGGAGAAATGGATGTGCATTGCCATGCATCGTTTTTCTGTTTTCCAACTTGACGCAAGAAGATAAGACCCTAGCAGGTGGCAGAGCTGTGAGATGCAAAGAGCTGGGGTCCTTGAATCACGACACGGAGAAATACTGCTTACTGACCAGAACACATCCTAGACGTTCAGTAAACATTTGGCACTGAATTGTCACATATTTTGTCACATATTTAGTCAGTCTAGCCTACCCTGATATAAATAACCATGTCTTCTCTCAGATTAACTGTTATCAAAGCAGATCCATTACAACCTGTGCTTGTACACGTAGCTAATTTCAAATCATTATAGGATTTTGCATGGCTAAGTCCATGCAAATAGGTTTAAATTTGGGGAGGATTTTTTTTCTTGGTAATACAAACTTCATTTATAATTCAATCTGGCATTTTTGAATATGAGAAACACACTATAAGGAGGACATTTAAACTAACACTGTCACACTCACAAGGACAGGGTATTCCAGGCAAAATGAACACAGGCTACATATGCCTAGAAAACAAGGAGGAGCAAACGCTGAGCCCCAGGCATGGAACAAGAGGTTTCTCTGTGTTGGTGTCATGTTTTGTATTTATGTGTTGTCAAAAGTCCAGAAATCTTATGCATAAACAAAAAAAGTAATCAAAGAAGGGTCATTCATTCTTATCTTTTAAAAAGAAGTGTCAAAGATTTTGTAGCATGGATCCACACTAAACCTGGTTTCTAAAGTAATTATATTTCCTGCTTGTAAAATTCGATTCTGCTTAATTCATTCATTTATTCATTCATCCATCCATTCATCCATTCAGCAAATGTGTATGGATAGCCTGCCATAGACTCAGCACTGTAGCAAGTTTTTATGTAGGATAATAAGAATTAAAAGATACAGCTCCTGGCCCAACAGACCTTATAATTTAATGATGAGACAAGCTGTATATAAGGAAAAATAAATTAAATGTCAAGGATTAAATAACAACTTCAGATCATCAAATGAGCAGTACAGATATTAAGTGTCAAAGAGTTTCCAGAAAGGAGATTGATGAATCAATTCAACGTAAGTAATATGGTATTTATTGACCACCTATTATGTGACATTAGGTGAATTTGTTCTGATAATTGCTTTGAGATTTTGATTTCAATAAACATTCATTCTGTACCTAGTCAGTGAGAAGCACTGTGGATAAAGATGCTGCAGGAACCGGACTAAAGAGAAAAAGAGACGACGTGATATGTATTATAATAACAACAGCAATGGCATTTGTCCAGTTCAAAAGCACTGCCTATTTCATAAAGTCTTTGAATGCAAGAACTGCTCCTTCCATTTCTTTTTTTCTCCTTCTCATCATGTGAGTCATCCCGAAAGTCCCCCTTGGACTCCCTGTAGCTTAGTTTACAAGCTCTCTCGCAGGATGTCTGATAAGTAAAAGGGATCCACATTGTCAACACTATCACATAGAGATCTACTTCTACATTTTCCCCTTGACATCTCAGGGCAGCCGAGGGAAGATAAAATCTTCTGCACTCCTAGCATGGGACAGCAGGTGCATATATACATAGAGATAGGCACTGCCCAGAGTAGAAGAGAAACAAAATCCTCGTGGTGCACCTAAAATTCATGTTTTACTTGACAAAGAATGAGTACAACTGAAATGTTTAGTGAGAGTGAATGCTTAATTGGTGTGTGATTAGTGTTCATTTTATGTGTGTGATAATGGCAGCATGCTTATGTAAGGGAAGGTTTAAGGCGATGCATAGTGAAGTAGGCAGCAGTAAATGGTCATGCTGCCTATGGTCTACGTTTCAAATGGGTCAGCAACTTCGATAAATTTGACAAATGTTAGTGATATTTGAATCTAGGAAGAGGGTATATAGATTTTCATTGTATTAATCCTTTCAAATTTTTTGTATTTTTCAAAATTATCAGAGTGACAAGTTGGTTAGAAAATGCCGATCTACTATGTGTGATTTGGGGCACGTCAAAGGCCTGGTTGTGATTATTCCCCCCGCCTCACACACCCCCAGACCACTCAACTCTGCTTTCTCTTTCACTAGTTCATATTTGAAAACTCACTATGAAGAGCCTCAACCCAATTTAGCTAAAGGTTTATTCTTATTAAATTGTACATATTCTAAATGGCGTTAATAATTAGTCAGACTATATGTGTACACATAAATACATAATACAGAGGCTGGTCAGAGGTGATGGGAGGAAAGAACATGAACATTTACAGGGGACCCCTGAGAGAGAGAGGTGGGGGGAGACATAGAGCTACAAAGAGGGACAGAAAGACATAGAGGGTAAGAGCAGAGCTCTAAGGCTGTGCTGTTCAACACAACATTCTGCAATGATATAAATATTATGAGTCTGCACTATCCAATATGGAAGCCACTAGCCACATCTAACTGTTGGGTACTTGAAATGTCTAGTGTGACTAAAGAACCACACTGATTTTATTTAATGTTAATTAATCCAGACTCATATAGCCACATGTGTCTTAGTGGTGACCACACGGAACACTGCAGCACTATACAGACATAAGCCTAGAGATGCAGAAGAACTAGTTTCTTTAAGTGAGTTGGTAAATTGAATAAAAAACATTTCCTATGGGAATTAAAAAGATATGTTAAAATATATTATTGGTGGGGAGAACATAAAAGAGGAAAAGCAATGGTTCTTAACAGTACATACTACTAAAAATGCTTATCCCTGGGTAATATTTCTAATTGGTCAAGTCATAATTATTGCAGAGTAGATCTGCCCAGTATTCAGCCTCTTCCTATAGCTTATCCATGCAGCGCATTTATGCACTGAGTCGATAATGATGGGCTATTACGACAGGAAAGGTGGATTCCAGGAGGTGAGATACAATAGATCACCGAGATCTTTCCAGGCCCATTGAATGAGTTAAATGCCACAGGCAAGGGGTCATGTCACCCATTTCTTCACCTTCCATACTCCCATCCCAACCCAAAGCTTCAACTGAAAGAAAAAGGATGCCTCCCACGTGACTAGGGGCTGAAGTGCTGCCCCTCCACTGGGCAGAAGTCACTCACTTGCAGGCAAAGATAATGATAAGGACACAAAGAATCAGGAAATGACTCAATCCACTAGATGGGTCTGTTTGGCCTTAAACATTAGAATCTCAAAAATCTGTCTCCTGCTGACTTTATTTAAATTTCTTTCAGCTTTTTAGTATCATTGCTCCTGCCTGAACCAAGGACGAGGTCTAGTCTCATCCCCGAACAGCAGAAAAACACAAAATAGTCAGTACTACATACTACTACTGAGATAGAGATTAATCCTCATGCTGGCTGGGAGGAGTAAGGTAGGAAGGAGGGAATCTATCTAAGTGAGAGGCAGCTAGTTCCCTCAAAAGAAAGAATAAAACTAAAATTAACATTATTAGCTTAAGTGAGAAAACTGAATCTTCTCAGGGTGTCGGATTAAACAGTTTTTGCTCTGTTTTATATATTAAAGACCCATGTGCAGTTTATTGTTTTTGTGGAGTTAAGTAGATTCATATGTGAAATTAAAAAGGTGGGGGACAAGGGGGATTTTGTTTGTTTCTAGTGTTACTTAGCAGAGTATAAGGGGCCCTGAACTCTGAAAGGGAGAGGACTGGGCTCCAAACCACACCCTTCCTTGTACCAGCCAAGTGCCCTTGGGCAATAACGTTTAATAACACCCTTCACTGGGTGTTTGTGGCAGTCTCTTTTAAAGCAGGATTTAGAACTGAGCACAAATGCCCTAACTCAGTGGTTCTCCAACTTGAGTGTGCTCAGAATCACCTGGAGGGCTGGTTAAAACCCCCAGGGCAGTCCTAAAGTGAAGCCTGAGAACTTGCATTCCTAACATATTCCCAGGTGATGTTGCTGCTGCTGGTCTGGAGACCACTCTTTGAAAACAAATGCCCATGGCATTCATTGTATATAACGTATTTTTCTCCTATGCATCTAGAATGGCACTAGCTATGTACCATCTTTCGGAGTATGGAGAAAAACCAGTCAGTCACTAGAGTTATTTTCTGCAAGACTTTACTCTCTCGTAGACCCCAGGCTGGTAGTGAGGATCAATGGGGAGGAAAGATAGGAGGTGCATTCACAACTATCACGCAGCATAAAGACAGAAGCCATTGTAATAATCAACAATCTGTTGATGGAGTCTTCTTAAAATATCTCTTTGCTTTACAAGTTGCCCCTCCTGAATTTCTTTGCTTACGGAGAAGTGGTTTTCAAACATGGGCCATGCATCAGAGTTATCTGCAGGGCTTGTTAAACACAGATTGCTATATGGGTGGACCCCATTCCCAGACGCAGCCTCTGAGGTAAAACCCAAGAACCACCATTTCTAAGAGGTAATAGTTACGCTGCTTGTCCTGGGACCGCACTTTGAAACAAATGGTATCTTGGCTCAGATTTCTTTGTCTTCTATTCTACTTCTCCAGCCTCTAGTCCAGAGGTCAGCAAACTATGACTACCTGTTTTACTAAATAATTAAACCCATTCATCGATTTTTTTTTTTTTTTAATCTGTGACTGCTTTCAAACTACAATGGCAGAGTTGAGCATTTCCAACAGAGACTAAAGAGCCTGCAAATCCTTAAGTATTTACTTTCTGGCCCTTTATAGAAAGAGTTGGCCAATCCAAGCCCTAATCTTCTTTCTTCACCTTAACCATTACATTTAATAAACATTTATTTATCTTCTATAAACATAGAACTTTATATTTTTGTATTTCACCTTCACAATCCTATAAATGGATTCTGGGTCCCTTCTAGATCACAGGATCACATAACTCGCCTGAGGGCTCATGGAATCTGGATTGGGAATGCCTACTCAGTTTGTGGGGTCCCCTGCATAATGAAATTGTGAGCTCCCTTGTTCAAAATTATGAAGAACTGCACGATGATGAGGGCAGAGCATTCAACCAAGTACGAGGCCCTGTGTGACTGCAGAGGTCACACATCCATGACCTGAGAGGGGCATCCAGTCCTGATCTGGATGTCTCTGAGGCTGGGAACTCTCTTCTATGTGGCTGATCCACCAGGCACCTACACCATGGCCAACATGCATTGTCATGGTGAACAACTGCTGTTTTCCTTTGGAGATGAAACTGTAAACTGAGATGAGCCACTCTCATTCAAGGCACCTTTGCTTGTGACCTAACATGACTACAGGTATAGAGATGCCCATTTCATTGTTCCTTCACATTCTTTCTGAATCCCACAGCAAGAATCCACAGTGATCAAGGGCTTTAAAATAAAACCCTTTCCTTCTTGAGAAACCACCCCAAGTCTATTTCCAACATCTCTGTACTAAGACTCGCCATAAACCCCAATTATAATCTCCTGTATTCCCAAAAAAGCTTGGCATCTGGAAGCCACTTCATAAATGTGATTCTTTATGTTAAAAAAAATTGCTCTCCTTGTACTAGAGGAGACTTAAAAATAGTTTTTCAATAAATTATTGCTGAATTAGTAGATACCAATAAAGGCTAAAGAAAGACATTGTAGAGAATACTAGTAATTCTACAAAAGAGAAAACTGAGCAATAAAGACATTATAGCTATTTTGCCATCACTCAGAATTTCATAAACAACCCCAGACTAGGACCCAGTGTCTCCCCACGTGAGACCCAGAGCTGTTTTCCTAAATTTGTAGCAGACAGTATTCACGTTTGGGCATTCCCTCCGTAGTGAGGTGTAAGTGACAGCAGTTCAACAACATGTACAAAGCTGAGCCAGTGATCATTTTAAAGAATGCAGCATCTTATGTTATTTGATCGCTATATTTTCTGAGCATTTAATCCTCTCAAATATTTTGCAATCACTTCCTCTAATTACAGAGAAAACACAGTGGAGTGATGTGCGTGCTCAGGAGCATCCCCCCTGTTTTCTTCTCTATATTTCATCGAGAATTTGAATCACCTTTTAGCTTCCTAATCCTATAATCCTAAAAGGAATGTACGCTGCTCCAAACTCTGCTTGGCAAGACTCTGTACAGTAGAACCTGGAGCTCTTTCACAGAGACTGAGAGAAGAGAGAAAAAAAATCCTGGAGGTGGGATTCCTGGCTTCCTTCCAGAAGCTCAGGAAATAGGGGCCCCTGAAGATAATCATCTTCTAGCTAATATTCTGAAGATATGAACCTGGGAGCCCTGCATCAGATTTACCTGGAGGGCTTGTTAAAGTTCTAACTACTGGGTCTCATTCTAGCCATACTAAATTGGAATCTAGAGACAGGAAATCTGTCTGTCTGTCTGTCTGTCTGTCTGTCTATCTATATTTAAATTTTCCCACGTGATTCTCATGTGTACCAAAAATTGAGAATCAAGTGGCTAGCCGTCCACATCCTCAATGTTTATTCACTGTACTTCTGTGTTAATTCTAGGAAACTCACTAGTGGTTAATGTTATACCCCAGTTTAAAGATTATGATTCAAAAATATATAGGATCAATTAATGGTATAGCTAAAAAAGTCCTTCCTCACTATGGGTTCTTGCTGTGGGAAAGAATGTGAAGGAATAATGAAATGGGCATCTCTATATACCTGTAGTCATGTTAGGTCACAGGCAAAGGTGCCTTGAATGGCTCATCTCAGTTTACAGTAGGTATCTGCTCCTCAGAAGCCTGGGCACTGTGACTATAATGCACCCAACCAGCTTTTCTGCGACAGCCTGTACTTCCAATATGCTGACTTACTGCCTCCAAGTAACACTGGCATATACTAGAAATCTCCATACTTTAATATCCAAATTACACTAATTCAATACACCCAGAAGTGTTAATAAAATCCTTTTTCAGGTCATGGGTCTGTATTTATTGTTCAATGCATATGATTACTGTAACTCAGAGAAGCAGCCCAGAGCTCAGGACTAGACTGTCTTCCCATATTACCTCCATCTAAAAAGATGACCTTGTTTTACCACCTGCACATCTGCTCTTGTTCACATGCTGCCAGTTACACGTCTGCTCGTTCTTTTGTGTTTACTTCATCTCTGTGAGAAGGAACAGTGCTTCCTAGTTTCCCTCCTCTCACAGACACACCTGCAGTGTTTCTCACACAACTCAATTAATGCTATAAACTGGTAAGAGATGATGGCCCCTGCTTGACTTGACGAACTCATCAGTAAAATGAGCCAATGTGTCCCAGACCACATGCCGAGAGGAATACGAATTTGTAACACACCTTCTCATCAGCCCCAGGCTGCTAAATAGGGCAGACTTTTTTTTTCTCAGAGCCTCCATATGTTCAGCTCACATGGATCAATAGAATCACCATATTGTCTTCACAAAAGCTTTGAATTTGCACCCTTTCTTGCATACAGAAAGTCCCAGATTGTTCTTTCTCAAGCACAGTGATGCTCCACGGCGTCAGCTTACGGTCTGGGGGAGTGGTCCACGGTCAGAAAAGACTGGAATGTAACTCAACAATCTGGGTTTTAAATAGCCCCAAAAGGTTACTGTAGAACTCAAAAACAGAGAAATGCAGCAATTCAAGAGCTCAAATGTAATCTCAACCTCTTCAGTGCGTTTTTGCAAAAAGGCAAAAAATTCAGTTAGGAGTGCACAGCTGCCCAGCCAGAAGCAAAGCAAAGTCCCAACAGGAGTGAGCCAACACGCTCTGGGCGACAGCTGGGTAAACATTTCTTATAAAGCCTCACAGTTTTGATAGAAACTTGTATGTGTGTGATGGTACAGTTGGGCGGATTGATAGCTGCTTAAATAATCAAAGAGTATTGAGTAAGGATATTGACAAACTGGAGCAGATGAAGAGAAACACAAATAAGGACTGTTATAAAAGCAATATGATATAACAGGATGAAGAATGTGGATACTTCGCCTGCATCCAATCAAAACTTGGATGCAGAATGGGGAGAGTCCAGGATGACAGTTCTCTTCAAATATGTCAAGGGCCAAGGCATAAAAGAAGGATTAAGCTTAGACTGTATGTATAGTTCCAGTACAGAAACCTGCTAATGGGTAAAAGTTACTAGGAGATAGATTTCAGCTAAACATAAAGTTTTTTGTTTTTGTTTTTTTTCTGAAAATCGTAATTGTTCAGTAATGGAGGGAGCTAATTTAGAAGAGGCAGAATGTCCTTTGGTCAGAGACAGTCCTTTATTAGAAGGAAAATCAGAATAGTGGACTTCCCAGGTACCCTTCAACTCCAATTCAAAGGTTCTGAGTGCCGAGAGCCTGCTCCCCTCCATCTTCCCCACATCGCCCTCCTCATCCCACTTGCCAGGAGTAGTCAGTGGAGTAACGATCAGAGGTGTTATGAGGATCAACTGTTACAGGTCAGTAATACCCACGAAGCCCTGCTGTGAGTATATGTTCCTCTCAAATCCTTTCACTGATGGAGTGAAATGCTCATATCACAGAACGTGCATAGGGTGGGGGTGGGCGGGAGGAATGGGGAATTGATTTTTACCTCACCATCATATAAAGTGTTACACTAAATGTCCTTCAGAAAGGTCTTTGGGATTGCTACTTGATATTAATAAAGAAATAGCTTATAATGCATCCAAACTGTCTCCCCCATCCCCCTTTTGGCTGAAATAAATAAAACTAAATATTTCATTTCCCTGGAGAGAAGTCATTTAGTCCTCAAATTATATGCTCAACACTATGTTGTTAAGTTTATAAGCCATCCTAAAATTCTTAGAAACTTGTCTAGTTGGACGAAAAGACAGTAATTTATGAAGAGATTACATCTTCACCCCACGGCTACTGTCCCACTTGCAAGCAGCATGGTAAGAGCACTCGTTAGAGTCCAACTACCTTCTCCAACAGCTCGCTGTAGCACCTTGGACAGCCACCTCACTTCCGCTGTCAGAGGTCACTGCCATTTTGTACCTCATCAATAATCACCCAAAAGAGAAGACTGAATACGACGTGAATATCTAACTATATTTGAGGACCACACTCAGAAAAGGAGAATAGATTCAAAATTCACGGTATTTTCTGCTGGACTTGATTTTTCAAAATTCTCAATAACTCTGTTAAAGACTTTTACCCACAGCATTTGATATGAAATCACAGTTTTTCAGTTATGTTTTCAACAGCGAGTTGGGCCTAAATGGTTGCCTGTTCTCAACAGCTGAAATCTATTTAGATTCTCTTGATGGCCCTTTTTTGATTCCTGGAGATTTTTATACTGTACTTGCCTCATTCTTAGACATAATTTAATTGAATGAAAGAGGAGAATACATTTATTTTTTTTCCAAAGCCTAAGATGACTCTGGAAATAACCGTGGAGAGTTGGTATTTTTCAGTCTACAAACTACACATCATTGTGGACATAACTGACAGAAACTCTATATGCCTATAATTAATCAGCATAATAATTTTCTTTTCCTCTTTATATAATGATTTTTAACTAAGCACCAAGGGGGCCTTTTCAGCATGCAAATGAAACTTCAGACAATCCACCAAGCTCAATATTACTACCTCAATTAAGGGCACTGCTATGCTGAGGGGTAAAAAGAAAAAAAATGATCCAAGTAAGATCACCAGGAAGACAAGTCTAGACATTCTCTGTTTACTCAGAAGGCAAACTGTAAGCCTCCTTTGGGAGGAATATGTAAAACAAATTTATATTTACAATTGCTTCCTGCATGGATGGCTAAATTAAAGTCATTTTGCCAAGCTTCATGAAGAAAAAGACAGTAGCATTTCCTGAATTCTCTGGCTGGTTCTGGCAAACAGCATGGAGAGAGAGGAAGTCACTTGCTTGAGGTGATGAGTTAAGAATCTCCGAGCTGCTCAATGGAAACTCGATTGTAATTGGAACAGCTTTTTATTTTTTGTTAGCCCTCAATCACCTTTTTTCTCTCTAAGGTTCTTTGCTTAAACTTTCTGCATAGCTGCAAGTCATGTTCTCACTAGCTGCAGATCAAGAGTGGAGTTCTAAAACTTAGGTGTGCCCCTCGATCTCTGTTTAACTTTCGAGTAAAGAAATGAACAAAGCCTTGCATATACAACATATAAGGCATCAACTCTCAAACTGCTTTGACCATAAGAAACAGTTAAGAAATTAATTTTTCATCATAACTATGTATACACATACCAATGTATATTTGTGTTTCACTATAATAAAATGAGTTTTATGAAACAAAATACTAAGTATAATGCACTTTGACCTTCCTCCCTCTCTTCCTTTAGTCGTAACCCACTAAATTGTGCTCCCGATCTGCCAGTGGGTCATGCGTCTCAAATTGGGGTGGAGGGGAGAATCTTATCCAAGGAACAAAAGTGAAAGATTTTTGCCACTACAGGAAGGCTACAGTGGGGTGAAGAAAGAACATGGACCTAGCAGCCAGGAGACTGAGTGTCTATTTCTAATGACCACTGACTGTACACATTTAGAAAGCAGGATGAAGGCTCTGGGCCAGTTTGTGTTTGAATCTCAGCTCTCCCAATTAGAAGTTGTGTGAACTTGAGCAAATTACTGAACTTTTCCATGCCTGAGTTTCCACACCTATCAAATGGAAGATGCACGGAATCTAATTTCAAGGGTTATTATGGGGATTTGGTAAGTTAATATACAGTGCAAATGTCTGACCTTTAGTAAGCAGTTAGTAAATATTATCTAATATTTTTTTAAATTGAGGTAATAGCATCTGTTCTAATTATCCAAACCTATTGGTTAGGTAATTTGTTTTTAAGGATATGGGAAGGAATGGAATGGAGAGAAATGACTAAAGGTTGTTCTGGAGAAAGGACTGGTGATGTCATTTGACCACAAGTCTTTCGAGGTAGCGATGGTTTCTAAAACAGTCATCAGAATCCTAGATTGCAGAAGTTGAAGTAGAAAATTTTAATGGATACGTCTAACAATTATACCACACTACTCAGAGCACATTTAGAATACTGTGTCAAATTCTGAGGACCTTGCTTAGAGTCATGGAGACATCAGACTTATCTATTCTATGGGAAAGTGAACAGAGCTGAGGAAGGGATGGAGACTGTGTCATTTAAGGCTTGACTGAAAAAACAAGAGAGGTTTAGCTTGGAGATAGGAAGATTTAGAGGAGCCTTGATAACTAACTGCTTTCAAATGGTTGAAAAATTATTGTGTGGATGAGGAAGAAAAATTGTGCAGGAGTTATGATAGAACCAGTAGATAGCAGTTTCAATGAAATAAATTTGAACTCGATATAGAGACTAATTTCCAAACAATAAAAGCTGTCTAGCCACAAAATAAGTCGTCCAGCCCAGTAGGAAGCTCTCTGTCACTGGAAGAATTCAAGCAGAGATGAGATGACCTAGGAGGTATGCCTAACTCAATTCCTGAATTAGTAGCAAGATGAAGTCAGATAGAGCCTCTTTTAGACCTAAAATTCTACATGATGACATATATAAACGGGTTTAAAAGGCCTGAAGCTATATACATATGCAAAGTGGCATTATTTTGATGCTGGCTGCTTCTGTCTGCACCCCCTAGAAAGTCTGTGTAAGTCCTCCAGAAGAGATTTTCTGTCCCAAACTTAGTTCTTACACATGACCAGTCCCAGAATTCCCAATTAAAGCAAAGCCTGGGCAGACGCGTAACTCTCCACTGACAAAAGAGCTAGGCTTTGTGCAAGAGAACTTCTTGTGTAAAGTGAAGAGCCGGTGGAGCTTTGTTTGGTTTTGTTTTCTCTTCTTTCAGCCCTTTAATAGCAAACAAACAATTTGGAGATAATTTGGGCTCTGTGTAAACTCCTCACTCCCTCTCATGCCTAAAATCTGTCAAAATGTTTAAATGTAAAAGGATTATTCAGGATTCATTTTATGAGACATTTGAGCTTGATTTCTGTTTTTTTTTCTCATACTAGAGTACCCAGGACCCCCCCTCCCCTCAGTTTGAGTCTGGGTTTCTCATCTCGTAGGTGGGTTTGATTAATATGTCTGTCGATCATGTACAAACTCCTTTGAGAAAATAAAAAGCAATGTTCAAATGTTCAAAAATAATGTCTTTTACAGTTCCCATCTCAAGATGTCTAAGACAAAAATCTCTGTGAAAAGACATGTGACCTAAAGAAGAAGAAAAAAGAAATGTCTCCAATAGATAGAACCAAGATCTCTTGGCATTTCTGAATCAGGAATCTGAAATGGAAACAGAAACGGGGGTGGGGGAATGGAAGCCTAGGCTATAGTCCAGGAAATCTGATAAATATTCACAGCCAATTGGGAACACTGAGGCCTCAAACACATCATTTTTCTCAGGGTTAGGGCATTTGCAGCATGCGTTAACTGCATGGTTATGGCAACCTTGGCTCACTTCAGTGGAACAGACCCACTCATGATGATTTTAGAAGCTGTGGCTGGAGCAGAGCCTCATAATTTGAGTTCTACTCAAGGAGAGGTTGGGTTATAATGAGGCCCAATCTATTCCACTCTTGCCTTATGCTCACTGGTAGCTGGATGGGGAAGAGGAAGACAGGCAAGAAGAAAAGGATTAAGAGAAGAAGATAATTATGTACATAACAAGTAAAATTAAAACTTTACGTGTGCTTCCTTGTTTAATACCTGTCTCTGGCCCTGGTATTAATGTCTATCTCTGTTCCAAGAGACCAAAGTACGCACTGGAATATAAAAAGCCCGCCATGGTGTCTGGCCCAGAGTAGATGATACATATTTGTTATAAAGTCTTTCCTCCTAAGCTCAGTCTCTCTTCTCCATCAAAATCCTGCTCCACTTCAATATCCAACTCGTTCTGCTCTGCCTTTGTACACCTTGTGATCTGACAGCCTCCTGGGAATTCCCTATGGTATAAAATTGGGTTCACATCTGCAAAGAAAATACAAGGGAACTGAACGTTTCTACCTAAGAACTAAATCTATGGAAAGAAAACAAATGAATCAAGACTACATTCAACTGAAGTTCTGTTTCTCAGTCCAGTTTTCTTGAATGCCTTACTAACAGTAGGCACTTAATACAATTTGCTGACTGAATATGTGTGATTAAAATGTCGGTGAAACATAGATGATCAAATATATGAGTGTTTGCAGTGCTTTTGTTTTATTTCTGGTGATGCGCCTCCCCTAGACAAATGCTTAAGCATTTCGTATTTGCTAAGAATCCTAGACTTGGAATCAGAAGACTCTAGTAAATACCAAATGTAAAGATAAGGCGGATGTTATAGTCTGTAGGTTACCGCTTCACCTTTCTTCTGCCAGCTGTAGGCTTAGGCTAATTTGTGGGGGGATCTCCTAAGTTAAAAAAAATAGAGAAAAATGGGCATATTTCTATCAATAATAACTTGATGAAATATCATCTTAATGGGATATATACAAATATGTCAGAATGCTCCATTTTTGACCTTTAAGCCGAATCCTGTGGAGTGGCTTCTCCATCTTGCTAAAGTTTCCCCACCAGGTAGAGCAAAACAGAATAACCTTTTAGATGGAGAAAAACCCAGAATGCAAAAGAATCTAGTACCATATGGAATTAACAACCTCTCTATGTTTTACAAAGCTGTTCCCATCCTAATTTTTACATAAAGATTTATCACTACTGGAAAAAGAACACATAAAATGACAAATCCTCCATTAAATATTGGGAAAAATTATACTATTAAATAAAAAGGGAGAAAATTTTCAGAGAAATAAGAATTTCAGAAGAATTTCTATGGTCAATTATTTGTCAAAGCTGTAGAATGAAGCTTCTCCACATAGGATGGACCATCAATATCTAAATTTACCATGAGTTTTATCTGTCCCTTCTATATGTACATAGACATATAGATACGAAGCCTGTCTTGAATAAATTGTACATAAAAAGGCTCCATCTCAATAGTTTAATGTAGCAATCGCCTAAGACCCTCACAGTAGAATGTAACAAATGAGAATCTCAGTGTGAGCTCTTTTAAGAGGGCAGTCAGTTCATTCACATCTGGGAGACACTGTCACTACCCACTTAGCAATGCTCTGAGGCAGGTCTATAGAGTAGACAATTGTTTGAGCATCTAGGAACAGTATTTCTTATGACTCCAATGTACACTCACCAAGTGACTGAGGCCAGGCTGAGCGTCCAGAGAATTGAAACCATATAAATTAATTCATCAAGTCCGTCCGTCCGTCCTTCCTTCCTTCCTTCCTTCCTTCCTTCCTTCCTTCCTTCCTTCCTTCCTTCTTTCCTTCCTTCCTTCCTGTCTCTGTCTCTCTCTTTCTTTTGTTGTTTACTGGTTTTAGGACAGGCTTAAATAGGGATGATAAATAAGGCTTTGATGATAGTTTTTCAACTTTCAGAGGAAGAATTAACATCTCAGTATAAAGTTAACTCCTCTTTTGATTCTTCTCCTAGTTTGGCTAGAAAATGAAACATTTTTAAAGCCACAGAGGCCTACTGTCATCCCTGGAGACTAATAAAAGAATCAGAGAAATCCTAAAAACATCAGCAAAATTATTTATTTGTTTTGAAATGCTGAAGAGTAAAAAGGTGGGAGGAGTGTGGCTTCGAAATAACAGAAGGAAAAAAATTTGTTAGGGAAGATATTCAACTTTCAAATCAATTAAGGCCTACAGCCAAACAAAATCAGTTTGCTGTGTTTCTTTCAGAAAAAAACAAGTGTTTTTCTTCTAGAACAAAATAGTATGAGAGAGAAACTTCCACTTGCTGGTGCCTGGTTAGGTGTGTTGACATCACACCTTATACCTCTGGGAGAAAATTACTTGGGACAAAGATTAAGCCATCTCTCTAGTCCTCAAGAAGAAAGTCTTAACATTAAAACAATTAGCTGACTTGACTCCCAGGAAAGATTGGTTATCAACTATTACTAGATCTTTGTAATTTTTTCTTGAACCTCCAATTTTCTATTAATCAGTTTCTGTGCTCCAAACATCTGGGTAAGCTGTCAGTGGCATCAGTGTTATTAATCTTCAGTGGCCATGTCGATGACATTCACTGCTCATAAAAGTCCACAGAAGGGATAAACATAATAGAGGGGCATTAGGCCTTGAGTAGACAAGGTAAGTCTGAGGAAATGAACAGGCTGATTGTCGCCGTTTTAATAAAAGCACAAAGCTCCTTTATCTGCTACATAACTTTGTATTTTGCACCAATGGAAAGCCTATTTCTTTGGGTACCAATTCAATTCATAAGGCTTCAGGGAAGACAAACCTGTAGCTAAAGAATAGAGAGAACAGCATCACCTTTGAAGCACTACTTCTTGGGATCCTGTAAAAAGCTTCCTCCAAGCGTTGACCTGCACAAAAGTCCTGAGTGTGCTCTAAAAGTGGCCCATATCTGACATCTGATGAGCTGTTAAGAATGCACCTTCACACAGGAAGAGCCAACTGGTTCACAAGGAAATGAAACCCTTGGTTTGAGTTGTATTAGCTCTACTTCTCACCAACTGAAGTGCATAGTTGCAGTGGGAGCTTCGTGTACAAACTGACTATCTTTCCTGGCAGAGTAGGACCAGAGCTCTGGACCACTCCACTGAGGTAGGGACTTCAGCTGCCTTTCATCTGGGATGAAGACTGGATGCTCCGCTAATGTGTAAGTTCCTTACCTGAGCCCAGAAAATGAATATTCCTTATTTGTTGGTCCAGACCTTTTCTATCTTGTACCCGAGTACTCTAATCTTCTTCCTACTGAGCCCTTGTGTTTTGGAGCCTTAATTCTTCCTGGTATTTGTAATCATATGTCCTGCTGCCGCTCCTCTGTGTGAGCTTTGTTTGACCATCTCTGTTTAGGCCTTTCACATCTCCTGTTCTGCCCCTGCTTGGATAAGCCCAGGTCATCCGGGACATAGTTGGCCCCTGGATCGTTGTATTTTCTGCCTACGCCTTCATCTGTTATCAGTGTGAGAATTTTACCCAGTCTGGGACCTTACACTAGGATAATTGGTCCTGGCCAGTTCCTATTCCTGCCTTCTTATCCTGAGGACCTGCCACAGCCTTTAGCTCAGCCTTTGCACATTCCACCCTGCTTTTCTGCGCTTGAGCATAGTTGAGAACAGGGCAAAATCATCTGTTCTGTCATCTCATTATCAGAGCAGATTTTTCCACCCTAAGGGTAGGAGCATCTAGTCAAGTAAAGATAACTTCCTGATAATCTTGTTCATGCTCAGAATAGCCAGAGAGAGCCGTACACACCTGGTTGGCTGGACCGCTGTGCCAACCAGGAGGCTGGGGACTTCCCCAGCTGAGAACAGCAGCCCATTAGATGAAGGAGGTGTAATTTCTGTGTGTGAATGACTCATGGCCTCAGATGAATGGTGCTGGGCTCTCTTCAGTCATCAAACACTTCCTAAAGGCCCACTGGGCGCCAGGCACTGCGTGAGGTACAAGACTTAAAAAGCCTTCTTTTAATGGGCACCTACCTTGTATGAGGCATTTTACATCGATCGTTTCTAACCCTTCCAGTAACACTCAAAGGGAGTTCACGTCCTCCCTCGACAAAGGAGAAAACTGAAGTTAAGTAATTTTCTCAAGATCACACACGTACTAAAAGGAAGAACAAAATTCACAATTCTATCTCCCCCAAACTCCACATTCTTCCCAAATACCACATGGTAACACTACTCACTCACTCACCAATTTATTCATTCATTCATTTGACAAATGCTCTTGAAAACCTATTGCAAGCCAGGGTTTCGGTTAAGTTCAGTGAAGTGGATCCTTCACCAGGAATTAGAAGGTCATTTTGGAGGAGTTCAATGGGAAGCTCTTGAGGGCTTTAGAAAGCTGTCATTTATATGTGACATCAAATATAATAGCTTCTCTTTAATTAATAATAACAACAATAATAAAACATTCAGTTGAGTAATTTTTCAAAAGAAGTGGCTGCCAAGCTAACGAAACTCCCAAAGATGAGGTTTTCTCCATTTTTCTGATGAGTGCCGAAGTTTATGAGGAATTGGGTACACCTGAAAGGTGACAGGACTGTTCTTACAGAAGGAATCTATGTCAACGTGAGGGCTACAGATTTTAGGCACCCTTGTTTTAAATTAAAACCATTTCTACACAGGCATATAAAAGTACATTACCCAACTGGTAACAATATGGAAGCATCAAAAAAAAAAAAAAA
>NW_011888784.1:7286624-7287688 GCF_000151845.1 Pteropus vampyrus
AAAAAAAAAAAAAAGCAAGGGTAAGGCTTTGATCCAAGTAGGTCGAGGAACATCTTAGACGGAGGAAATAAAGATTTAAGTAGTCAATGCCCTCAAGCAGTGGACTATGGAAGAACTGTGCCTATTCTTAAAAACCATCATTTATATTCTTTACAGCCTCTGGAACTGTGATTTCTACAGGAATGGAATGGAATGAAATGGAATGGAAAAGGATAAAATACTCGAGCTGGGAGGCTTCTTAGGCATCATTCAAGCACATCCCTCCACTTGGTACATAAAGAAACAGACACATGGCATGACTGACAGCTGTATCTGTGGCTGCTGGAGGTGCAGACGAAGAGCTGAAGGCTTATTTGATTCCATTTGCGCTAAGCTGTCATCTGAGGCCATAAAGAAACGGAGACATACACCTAGGCACTGAACTCATGACATTCTGAGAGACTCAGATTACCCAGGTCATTTATTTTTGGAAAGACCTCTTCAAGATGCCAGCAGGGCCTAGCCTAATGGACTGGAAGAAGTTTTATATGAACAAGAGTATCTTCACTGACACATTTTCCATGTATCATCTTTTGGCAACCATAAAAAGTATTTCCCTAATGGCATACTTGTGAATTACTCAGAGTTGCAGAGGAGATTCCAGTTCCATTTTTCCAATGACCTTCTTCTGGTTTCTGAATCCAAAACTAGATTTCAAAGGGTCTGGGCCAGGACCTGGGAGTAGGGACCAGGGCCCCTGGGCTCCCAATGCTGCTGGGCTGATGTTCCCGTCTCGTGCAGAGAGTGTTTGCTTGGAAAAGGGTGGCAGGGGAAGAGGAGACACATGGGAGGCAATGACTTGGAGAAAGGCCAAGCTGGAGAGGTCTTACAGCTATATTTACCGAGAAAGTACGTGGTTCCAGGCAAAGTGCTAGGTCCCTCACATCCATACTTAATCATTCTTAAAACGGGTAAGGCGAGTATTGCTTCCTCCATTGAGGAAATGAGAAAAGTGAGACTCAGAGAGGTTATTTAATTTGAACAAGGTCACAGAGCTAGCAAGTGTTGAAGCTGAAGTTTTATGT
>NW_011888784.1:7288968-7290813 GCF_000151845.1 Pteropus vampyrus
TTGAGGAAATGAGAAAAGTGAGACTCAGAGAGGTTATTTAATTTGAACAAGGTCACAGAGCTAGCAAGTGTTGAAGCTGAAGTTTTATGTCTTGTAGCTGTACCTGCGGAAACCCCTCTCCCATACAACCTTCCCTTCAGATGCCACTCAAAAGCATCCAGAGATTAGATGCTAACAAGGCACGTGAGAGTAAGTGCCTCTTGTTGCTGGGAAATTCTTTCCAAAAAATTGAAAATTTGCCTCTATCAACCAACTCCCATTGGTTCTAATTTTCCTTTGAGGAACAATTAGTTTAGCAAAAATTCTAAATCTCTTCTTCTACAGGTAAAACAAAAATGTATGGAGATGCCACTGATACACAATACCAGCTACCCTGTCATTTATATCTGTGGACAAGAGGGCAAAGAACAAAAAGGGGAAGGGGCTTTAGAGTCAGAGGTCTCAGTGAATCCCTGTTGTCACTTTATCACTAAAATGCTCTAACACTAAAGAACTTTGAGCAAATCACTTAATCTGCCTCAGTCTATTTTTTCTTCTGTAAAATGGAGTTAATTATCATCACCTTTTTCATATGTTTCTGATGCTCACCAAGTATAAGAAGGTATATAAAACTGGTACATAAATATAAGCTGTTTTTATTGTTTCATTTCCTGTATATGGGTTTAGAGCATGACCCTTATTTATTCCACAAGTAGAAGGAACAGAAAAAACTTTCTTTTTTCTTTTTCTTTTTAAATTAAATTTATTGGTTAATAAATTAAATGACATTGGTTAATAAAATTATATAGGTTTCAAGTGTAGTGTACAATTCAATAATACATCAGCTTAAAAAGTCTCTCTGACCATATCGTTTGGTGTATGGTCCTGTACCTGGTGGATATGCATTAATATGTACACAGACATCCTGATTAGCTAATCCAGACTGATATATATTTAAGGAAAGTGGAATCACTAAGCTTGGGTCAAGGTCCAAACTTCTTAAAACACTAGACTGTTTATGGCATATATTTAAAAAAAAAAGATATTATAGAGGGAGATGGGGGAAGAACATTTGCTGCAAGAGGAGAGTTTATTTTCATGGCCGATCTACATTAGAGATTCTGAGATGGGCCAGTCTTGAAGGGGCAGACTCACAATCACAGCCCACTGAGAATGCTTTTGATGAATGCATCCTGGAACACCCTAGTCACGATGGAAGCTGTGTCACCAAGACAGAGCTGTCCTCTGAGTTCACATGTGAACATACAACTCTCCCTACAGACTGCCCAAGTCAGGCCAATGAGGAGGCCAGATGTGGCAGCTCCCTTTGCCACTGGTAGGGGACTAACTGATGCTGAGTACACATGGCACGATTTGATGCCCTCACTTCCATTTAGTGTGTCCTAGCTTATCTTGTGATTTCTGAGGGTCGTTTCTGTCCCCGGGGGTTTGAAGGAGAAGCTCTGCTTCTTATCTGAGAGCCAGGAACGTTATCTAAACAGCTGCTGCCTGCAGAATGGCTGATGTCAAACCAAATGCACTGGTTTAAGTACCTCTTTTAGGGAAAACAAACATGTGTATACACATACACATGTGTGTGTACACACACACACACACACACACACACACACACACACACACTCCTGAAATAAATTAGATGCAAGGCTTCAGAAACCCACAGCATGAGCCCTGCCACATTAGCCTGATATGCTATGGACCTATCCCCTGTCCCGGTCTGATTTCACGCCTACCTTCCTATCTAAAACAGGACCTGCCTTGGTGCTGGTCTTGTGGGCAGGGAGTGCTCAGCAGCAGCTGGGAATGGGACAGGGCTTGTGAGCCGATGAGCCACTCACTTGGGAGGCA
>NW_011888784.1:7290863-7294906 GCF_000151845.1 Pteropus vampyrus
ATCTACATTAGAGATTCTGAGATGGGCCAGTCTTGAAGGGGCAGACTCACAATCACAGCCCACTGAGAATGCTTTTGATGAATGCATCCTGGAACACCCTAGTCACGATGGAAGCTGTGTCACCAAGACAGAGCTGTCCTCTGAGTTCACATGTGAACATACAACTCTCCCTACAGACTGCCCAAGTCAGGCCAATGAGGAGGCCAGATGTGGCAGCTCCCTTTGCCACTGGTAGGGGACTAACTGATGCTGAGTACACATGGCACGATTTGATGCCCTCACTTCCATTTAGTGTGTCCTAGCTTATCTTGTGATTTCTGAGGGTCGTTTCTGTCCCCGGGGGTTTGAAGGAGAAGCTCTGCTTCTTATCTGAGAGCCAGGAACGTTATCTAAACAGCTGCTGCCTGCAGAATGGCTGATGTCAAACCAAATGCACTGGTTTAAGTACCTCTTTTAGGGAAAACAAACATGTGTATACACATACACATGTGTGTGTACACACACACACACACACACACACACACACACACACACACTCCTGAAATAAATTAGATGCAAGGCTTCAGAAACCCACAGCATGAGCCCTGCCACATTAGCCTGATATGCTATGGACCTATCCCCTGTCCCGGTCTGATTTCACGCCTACCTTCCTATCTAAAACAGGACCTGCCTTGGTGCTGGTCTTGTGGGCAGGGAGTGCTCAGCAGCAGCTGGGAATGGGACAGGGCTTGTGAGCCGATGAGCCACTCACTTGGGAGGCACTGGCAGCTGCCTTTGAATTTGGAGAATCCTTTCTTCCCTAGGCGAAGGGGCTTTATCATGGGCTCCTCTAAGGAGGAAGAGGCAGGTTAAAAAATTTAGATGACACAAAGGTTGCTTGTCACAAAGCAGAGAGAAGAGAATAGCTTCCCATTCTCCTCCAGGCTCTGGCCTCAGATGACAGCTGAGCACAAGTGGAATCAAATCAGCCTTTAACTCCTTGTCTGCATCCCCAGCAGCCACAGATACAGCTTCCACTCCATCTGTCAGTCAGGCCACAGCGTTCAGTAAATGCCCATGATTAGCGCCTTCCTCAATTGAGAGAGTAAATGGACAATCACAGCTCACTCCTCAACGTAGCTGGAGCCACACACCCATTAATTTCTACGGAGCCAAATGTAAATAGAAAATGAATGTTCCTGTACACTCTCCAAATTTCATTTCCCCCGCTAGAACGTTGGGGCAGTAGGGATATCTCCCTCTCTTATGATCTCTTCCCATGTTTGAAATAATCTGTAGGTTTGACATCCAACCAAATGATTCTCAAAGGGAGACAATGAAAGCTCCTGCACTCCACCCCCATTTGTCACTATTTAAGGCTTAATAAACTCTTAGTGAGTTCTCTCCTCCTAGAGTTTCATGTTTGTTATTATTGTTTAATGGTAATCTGTCCAATGCTCCAACATTCAAAGAAGCCCTGCTTATATTAAAAAAACACTAGCTGAGTAATCTACAGAGAGGTTTTCTGGAAATCGCCACATCACTAAGAACTACCACACCCAGCTGTGCTCTTTGTATTTAAATTCTGGGCATTCTCCAGTGAGAGCGGGCGCTGTGTCCAGTCTGCCCAGCCTGCTCCTGTCTCCATCTCAAAGATAATCTCCCTCAGCTGTGTATGAATCTGGACTGAGAGGAGGAAGCTCAGAGCTCTAAACCTCTGGGTGCAAAAAAAAAACTCTCTACAAATGCACATCCAGAGTAAACAAAACCCATCAGGCCCCTGCAAGAGTCCGACGCCTGATTGCACTAAACACATCACGATGGAATCTGCAATTGGCAAAGTAATTGGCGTTATTACAGCTGATGGGGAATTTCTGATGCTGCCCAAGCTCTCCTTTGAAATAATACTCAGCCATTTAATTTGTCCAGCTCCCGTGTAGCTGATTGCTCTTTTCTGCTGGAGTTTATCAAGAATGAAATGCGCTGTCTCTCCAGACACCTGTAAGCTGAGATTTCACAGGCGTTTCTTTTTTTCAACATTCTCCCCACTTCTCTCAGGACCCCATGCCTTAGTCACCTTTCACAAGATGTCAATCATGCAATAGGTTGGAGGCGGGTAAATCAAACTTCGATTTAACTCAAAGCTGTGTATTCCTAGTCTCGACTCCAGAGGTACTTGAACGCTTCTACTCTAAATACCATAAAATAATGATGGAAGACAGTAAACCTCCAAAGACAGTAAATCTGCCCTAAAAAAGGCTTATAGAACTTGTTAGCTCCAAAAATAAGACACGCAATAGAGATATATTCATTATAACCGCAAGGCCAGAAGGCATTAGGAAAATATCAGATCTATTTTCACCCTTGTATATACATGCATCCCTAAAATGGGTTCTGCAAATATTTATTGAGCATCTACTTTTTGTTGGAAGCACGCAGATTATTTTTTTATGCAACGTTGATCCCCCTGACCCCCCATTTCCTACTATGGCATTTCTATTCCTACCCAGATGAAGGGCGAGAAGGCCAAAGTTCACCAGCTGTGTTTTCACACAGTGCAGACATGGTGGTGACTGGGCACAGATCTCTCATTCCCATCAGCAGGTTACTTGCCCTGTCAGCATGTGGGTGATGGACTGCTTACTAGAGACAAGAGTCCTGTGGCCAGGATAGCTCTCTCCTGCAGGTGCCATCTCAGTCTGATGACCCATGAAATCCAGAACCCACAGGCTCCTGGAATCCTTGTCTCATTATCAATATAAAAACAACTGAATTTATGGATATGAGAGTCATCAGATAAAAGCCCCAAAAGTCCCCGAGCCCTAATATAATCTCCACCAGAGGCCAGACACTGCTCTTTGAGCCTATCTATTTTATCCTTCTCAAAACCCCACCAGGTATGTATCCTTCTTTCAATAATGAGGAATCTGAGCCACAAGTTCAGTAACTTATGAAGGTCTCACAGTACAGGGCAGACCTGTGATTTTAACTTATCAGTTTGAGTTCACAATTGCAGCTCTTAACTCCTAAATGATGAAGTAATGGGACATGTTCTCTGTGCTAGTTACTGGATACAGCAGAGTGGAAGAAATTTATGTTATGCTACCAACTGAGCATCAATTTTTATTACATATAGTGACAGAGATTACGACGATATCACAAATTTTGTTTTGTTTTGTTTTGGGATATTGGCTTGGAACACCTGTTGGAAACACGGTTCTGCCAGAGGCTCTGATATACATTTTTAGGAATTTGAGAGATGTAGAAGGAAGATCATGTGCAGAGTTGGAGACGGGGGGAAGGGGATGGTCATTATCAGAGAAATATAAGAAAACTGTGGTGGAGGCTGTTTGCAGACTTGATACAGCCTCCAAACACAAGCATGCAGATGGCTGGAAGGCGCTACTAGAAAGCTGCAAAGCTGTTCCACTAAGAGGGGCCCCTCTCTTGTTGGGTCTCTTGACACCTCTCAATCAATCATTTCTTTTTGATATGATGTGGTAGGAAAAGGGTTGGGTAGATGGGTGGTAGGGCAAGAGGGTTGACATGTGAACCAGGCAGTGGGGCTAGAAAGAACTTCAAAAAGCAAGCTTGCTTATTTGTTGGAGAGGTGGGCCTTCTTTCTCAGAAGGAAGGTTTGAAACTATCTTGCTAAAGAAATTGTGAAGAAGACACATTTTTTTCAAGTCCTAAAGGTGGTTTGTGAATTTGCACGTTCTTCATGTGAGTCATTCCTAGACCTAAAAAAATGTATAGAATGAAGGTATGCATCATAGTAAAAATGCAGACACAGGGAAATCTGACACTAACTCCATCCGCTCGTAAATATAGATACTTGAGATATATCATATAAAACATTGATGACCCCAGGGTTCATGTGAGCAGAATTACAGAATTATTTTTAATAAGCTCAAGTTGAGAAAAACAAAAATAGAAAACTAGAAACATGAACATAGTACAAGAAATGACAGAGTAAATGTGTAGGGTCTCAAGGGATCACAGAAATCACCTAATCCTACATCCTTGTTGCTAAGTTTTTTTTGCTTTGTTTTGTTTTTGTTTTT
>NW_011888784.1:7294956-7300877 GCF_000151845.1 Pteropus vampyrus
ACAGTACAGGGCAGACCTGTGATTTTAACTTATCAGTTTGAGTTCACAATTGCAGCTCTTAACTCCTAAATGATGAAGTAATGGGACATGTTCTCTGTGCTAGTTACTGGATACAGCAGAGTGGAAGAAATTTATGTTATGCTACCAACTGAGCATCAATTTTTATTACATATAGTGACAGAGATTACGACGATATCACAAATTTTGTTTTGTTTTGTTTTGGGATATTGGCTTGGAACACCTGTTGGAAACACGGTTCTGCCAGAGGCTCTGATATACATTTTTAGGAATTTGAGAGATGTAGAAGGAAGATCATGTGCAGAGTTGGAGACGGGGGGAAGGGGATGGTCATTATCAGAGAAATATAAGAAAACTGTGGTGGAGGCTGTTTGCAGACTTGATACAGCCTCCAAACACAAGCATGCAGATGGCTGGAAGGCGCTACTAGAAAGCTGCAAAGCTGTTCCACTAAGAGGGGCCCCTCTCTTGTTGGGTCTCTTGACACCTCTCAATCAATCATTTCTTTTTGATATGATGTGGTAGGAAAAGGGTTGGGTAGATGGGTGGTAGGGCAAGAGGGTTGACATGTGAACCAGGCAGTGGGGCTAGAAAGAACTTCAAAAAGCAAGCTTGCTTATTTGTTGGAGAGGTGGGCCTTCTTTCTCAGAAGGAAGGTTTGAAACTATCTTGCTAAAGAAATTGTGAAGAAGACACATTTTTTTCAAGTCCTAAAGGTGGTTTGTGAATTTGCACGTTCTTCATGTGAGTCATTCCTAGACCTAAAAAAATGTATAGAATGAAGGTATGCATCATAGTAAAAATGCAGACACAGGGAAATCTGACACTAACTCCATCCGCTCGTAAATATAGATACTTGAGATATATCATATAAAACATTGATGACCCCAGGGTTCATGTGAGCAGAATTACAGAATTATTTTTAATAAGCTCAAGTTGAGAAAAACAAAAATAGAAAACTAGAAACATGAACATAGTACAAGAAATGACAGAGTAAATGTGTAGGGTCTCAAGGGATCACAGAAATCACCTAATCCTACATCCTTGTTGCTAAGTTTTTTTTGCTTTGTTTTGTTTTTGTTTTTGTTTTTATTTTAGGTGAGAAAACTAGTTGAAAGAGAAGATGAAATTAAAAGTTAATCCCCACTGGTTGGCCTCACTTTGTTTATACTTCTATTTTGAAATGCCGAACTTAATTAAGATTTTTAAAGGCTAAGTCATTTTTGAATTCAGTAGTAGAGATAATTAATTTGATTCATTTGATAACGTGGAAAAGTTTTCTGCATATGAATAACCCCTTCTCTCCCAACACCCATCTGCCATCTATCAATTTCTCTGGCATGTACTTCTGTACATTAGTGTATTTAAAGTTGGGCCAACCTGTACGAGGCCCTCAGGTGATCAGAACATCTTGGGAGAGACAAAATATTCACTAAATTCTAAAGAGATTTCGTATCCCAGGAGAACTTATTAAGACTTCAGAATATTCCACTAAATGGCCAGACTATTTGGAAACACCTGGAGAACTTCTCTTTTCAGGGCCAAATCCCAATGCTAGTTTAAAAAAAAAAAAAAAATCACGAAATTCACTGTCAAGGCAGGAGCTGCAAAAAAGGTACACCTGTAGTATGAAGCTGCAGATTTCATGTAAAAGAAAAGTAATAGTGTCGGTTTGGATTTTAGTGCTGGGTATGTGTATGTATGTGAACAAATATTTTTGTTAAAAATCCTCTACTATTGTCACAGATATCCATGTTTGGTAAGAAAAACAATTAAGTGAGTTGCCTTAGGAATTATGGGAAAAGACCCATGTTTTATGCAGTATCCTACAAATAGCCAGAAAGACATCTTCACGGGTAGAGCCATTTTTTTCGAGGGGAAGGGGAACATAATACAAGTATATTCACATGAGCTCACAGAAGGTTAAGAAAAACAAGAGTCTAGATAAAACTAGGAAACTGCATAACTAGAACAGAGATTCTCAAATAATTTTGGATGATTTTTTTTTTCCCAAGCCATATTTTTGTATGGTTACTTTGGTAAAATACTATAAAGATGAATTAATAGGAAAATAATCACATGCTTGAGTATCATGAAAACATTTAATTGCTATAAAAGTTTCTAAATACTCTGTTTCTAGATGTATCTCGTTGTGGACCCGCAACACACACTTGACAGTCCAGCACTGGTCTGCAGTCCATGCTCTAAATAGTACTGAATCAGAGAGCAAAGATACATGGCAGCTGACAGAAGGCAAGCCTGAAGAAAGGCCTGGAGAAGAAGGCATGAGTCTACTGAACAAGAACCTGAGCAAGGAGGACCCATGAGATCAACCTCATTCCTGAAGTCAGGAGATGTGGTGCATTCTACACGCATTCTCTCTTGGGCTAGTGTCATAAAACTGGTTCTTTTCGGATATCTCTTAGAATCCAGAATAAAAATTGTTTAGGGGTCAAGTGGAGGAGACCATAAACCCAAACACTTTCATTAGCTGGTTTAAAATACTGGGCAGATCTCAACTGTTGAGTG
The DNA here is from genome assembly GCF_000151845.1 of Pteropus vampyrus. Lineage (NCBI taxonomy): Eukaryota > Metazoa > Chordata > Mammalia > Chiroptera > Pteropodidae > Pteropus > Pteropus vampyrus. The sequence goes on from NW_011888784.1 coordinate 7,297,504, forward strand.
GAAATAGCAGGAGATGAGCACAGGCGTAGGCTTTACAGAATTCGTGCTTAGCCATGCTTCTCCTACTGGACCACGGTTTCCTCCTTGGTGAAAATGGAAAGAATAAGGTGTCCGATAAGGGGGTTTTTGTGGGGTTTAGATGCCAGGGGGCAAGTAAAGCGCATGGCACATTCCTGACACAGGGGAGATGCTATTTTGAATGCGGGACCTTTTACCATCTCTTCAAGATTTCTTTATGCTGCAGTCTTCTTTTTTTTCTTTTTAAGAAAATGAGGTTGATTTAGATCCCAGGGAGCTTCTACAAACACTGGCCTCCAGACTCCACTCAGACTGATTCAATGGGGTTAGTCCTGGGCTTCTGTAACTTTTATAAGCCCCCCAAATAATTTCCATCTGCGGTCAAGGTTGAGAACCACTACTCTCTCTCTCTCATTTTTTTCAGTTTTGAAATGGAGGGAGGAGGTAAGCAAGCACCAGTAGCAGGACTTACACAGTCTTGCTTTGGGATCGTTCTTCCCAAAATGGCAATGTAGATATTATGTGCTGAATTCAAAACAAGCCTATGTGTTTCCTCATTGCTGTGTGCCTTAGACAAGAGAATGCACTGCCTACCTCTGCCTCAACTCAGTTTCCTCCTGTGTAGGAGGGGCAACCACCACTACAATTCTCTCATTGGAAGTCTGAAATGGAAGGGAATGAGGACAACAGAAATGCTTTGCCAGGATGGAAGGATTCAAAATGCTGTGCGTTAATTTTGTTTATTACTCTGAGATGTGGGAACTGCTTTCTTCTGGAACCTGGCAAAGATCAAGAAAACTCAATACAATGTACACAAGTGAAGGTGAGGCTTCTTCTTCTGGTCTTATCAGTGGTCAGTCTGGGTTTAAACTTTCGTAACAGGGGATAAGCTCTACCTCAAGATGGCATAGTAAAAGTGGTTAAGAACAGATGTTCGAGCAGACTACCTGGGTTCAAATCCCAATTTTGCCACCTGAAGGCTATGTGACTGTAACTTCTCTGTGCTTATTTGTAATAGGAGAACCGCATTATTACTGACTTCACAAAGGTTTTATAAGAATTAAATAATGCACGTAAAGCTCGAAGAATATTTTCTGGCATACAGCACAATTTCCATAAGTCCTCAGCATATGTACACTCAAGCTGAGACAGCGTGAGCACGTACTAACACCAACCCCTGTTGACTTCAGCAGGAGCTGAATGCTCTGGAAAATCCAGAGCTTCTGTTTCAATCTTTACAACTTGATGCTGAACTTGTAGGCAGCGGGTGCCCTTCTGGATTAGTGTCAAATGATGGCAATTCTGTTGGAAAGACATGATCAACCCAGAAGAACAAGCAACCTGGGTACTTGGGTGTTTCACAATAGAAAGAGAGGAGCCACCTGTCTTGCTACTTCTCAGTGTAGGAGCACCCATCTGTAGCAATCAAAAACACAGAACGTCATCGATCCACAGGTAGCGCTACTGTCATGATCCATTCCTGCCTCACCTTGCCTTTACTGCTGGGAGACTAGCACAGTGAGGATTCTTTCTACTCAGAAACTCCATGGCCTTTCCTTCCTAGAAAGTAGCTTCTTTTCACAAAATATTTGGGATTCTTGCATTAAAACCTTCTGGGTTGAGATTCATGGAACCCAAGATATTTTGCAGATAATTATCTCCCCTGATGATCTATGAATAGAATTGATGGAGGGGCCTAAGGAAATTGAAGTAAGGGTTTGTTTAGGGAGGGCAAAGCCCTCCTCCTTTGAACATGGTGCCATTATCATTCTGAATCCAAGATTGAACACTGCACCTTCATAACCTGCACTTCTTTCTGGCCCCCTTACTTTGGTTAATGGTTATCCCTATTTCTCCAATCAGCCAACCAGCTGCGGTGTCCAACGATTCTGTCTCCATACTTTCTCTGGCATTTGTCCCTTCAGCTCTAGCCCACAGACCCCAGCCCAGCACCAATCCTTGTATTTCTCATATGAACCAGTCTCTCAGGGTTATTGCTGGAGGCAATTTCATCACTTTTGCTTCCTATGGTATAATCTTACATCACAGTTCTGACTCTTCCCTACCCTCAAAACTTTAATGGTTCCATTGTCTTCAGATGGATGTCAGAATCTAAACTAGACCCCGATTCAAACAAATCGACTGTAAAATGGCACGTTAGGATAATCAGAGGAATCTGAATATGAACTAGGTAATAGAAAATATTAAAGAATTACTATTAATTTTTATAGGGGTGATAATGGTGTTGTAATTGTATTTTTTAAAAAAGCTGTTATTTGTGAATGAAGCTTACTTAAGTATTTGTGAATGAAATGACATGGTGACTTATTTAGTATCCACCTTATATTAAAATTAATAGCAAAAGTAGCTGGGAGTATATATGAAGTAAGATGGGCAAATGATCATGATTATTGAGGCTGGCCCAGTGGCGTGCTCAGGGCCAATCATATCAGCTCCGGAAGGGTGACTCTCAAAGACTTAGCGAACAGGTTGTTAAATCATTGGCAGCTTAAAACTGGTCATGGCGGAGATACTCACACCACAGAAATGGGCAAATGCTACAAATCAGGACTTTTATTTTAGCAGTATACCTCTGAAGTTGGAAAATAAATGTAGAAGTTGGATAATATATAGAAATTTATTATACTATTATGCCTACTTTTGGATAAGTTTTAAAACTTCAATAAATAGTTAATGAAAAAAAAAAGTTGAACTCTTTTTCCAGACTTTTACAAACTTCTGCAATTTGGCCTCAACTTAATGTGCAACTAATTTCAACCACACTCCCTCTGAATCAGATTAATTAAACTTCTCAAAGTCTACTGAACCGAGCCTGGCATCTCCACCTTTGTGTTGGCCTTCATCCAGGCTTCTCCTTGCTCTGGAATCAGTTTACCACCTCGCTTCTGTCTCACCTACCTTGGCCCAGGTACAATGATACCTCCACCCGGAAGACTTCCCTGCTTGCCCTATATAGATACAATTGCTCCTTAAATAATTTAACCTGTACATCTCTAACAGAAGAAGACATTAAATTCACTGTGTGTGGCAGACATTGTGCAAGGTTGTTTGCACAGGCATTGTCTCACGTGATCCTCATAAAAATCTATGAGATAAACTGAACAACTTTTTTGCTAAATAAAGAAAATTAGAATTAAAGCTAAGATTAGTGGCAGAACATTCCAGAATTGTCAAATTCCAGGGAAGAGTCTGTGCACAGCAGAAAGCTCCACAGAAAGGTCTCCCTGGGGGTTTGTGAATGAAATGGCAACTCAGTGACTAAAGGCTCTGTTTTCTCCACACTGAAAAACGTTTTCCTGTGTGTCCTCATTTACTCCCTGCCACCCTTTACTATA
>NW_011888784.1:7300927-7305110 GCF_000151845.1 Pteropus vampyrus
GAAATGGCAACTCAGTGACTAAAGGCTCTGTTTTCTCCACACTGAAAAACGTTTTCCTGTGTGTCCTCATTTACTCCCTGCCACCCTTTACTATACTGTATCCTTGGCCATAATAACAATGAACATTTTAGAAATTCCTTATAAATGGCTACCCTTTACAGGACAGCTATGACACTAGCCCCTTAAAATCCTATCAGGAGGCACACTTGAAATGAAAACTCATTTTTCCTAAAAGAAGTATCCTCTTCTGTGTGACAATGGAGAGGTTATAAAGTAAGAGAAGACCAAGTCCTTTCGTCACTGGGGGATGAGTCTTTACAAAATCGCCTTCTCAGCACGATGGCTGCGCATGTGAAACTTACATCTGAGTTTGGGCCCCACACAATGGTTATTTCTTCAACCACATCCCCACCTGGGCCCTTGTAAGCACGTGTACCAATGCCCAGAGGCACACTCACATGGCCGTGTTACCGCAAAGTTTAAGCAACCTTCACATCTCTGCAGGAACTAAGAAACAAAGAGGACATAAATGCCAAGAAGCCTTGGATGCTATTTGTATACTAGATGCGGGCCCTGGATCTCACATTTGCCTGGGACTGCTCCTGGAGAGCTCAGCCTGCAAAAGGAATGGAATGTTTAACAAGAGGGGAGTGGTAAATAAATGATGGTGCTAGCAACCAGACAAAAATAGCCAGCTGCTAGCAGATTTTCCAGTGACATGGAAAGTATGAAAACAAATAAAAATGAAGGCAACAAAAAAGCATATAAAATATGCTTAAAAAAATTTTTTTTTTAATCCATCCATGCGTATGTCTATATTGAACAAAGATTGTAAGACTATACTCCGAAATATAGTTATGTTTCTGGGGTGGAATAACAGGGAATTTCTTTTTCATGAGTTTTTCTGTATTTTCCAAGTTTCCTTAAAAAAAAAAATTATCATTAACATCCGTCACCACACACAGTGATAAATTATTTTTCTTGTGGTGAGAACTTTTAAGATCTACTCTTGTAGTAACTTTCAAATATACAATACAGTATTATTAACGACAGTCATCGTGATGTACATTACATGCCCAGGATCTACTTTTCTTACGCTTGGAAATGTAATTTTTGACTACCTTCATTCACTCTGAACATGTATAGCTTTTATAACAAGGAGAAAAATAGAATAAAAAGAAGCATGGAGAGGAAAGCATATGACTGTTGGGCTTCTATGAAAGGGAACAAGAGGCCTGTTTTTATTCCTTTTCAGGGGTGGAGAGGGGAGGTCGGGGAAGAGAAGAGGGTACTCCCTTCCAATCATCCAAAACCAGGAAGGAGGGACTCAAGTGCTTCACAAGGCAGGACAAACAGGACATTGAAAAATGAAAGGTGTGTTTGGAGGGGGGAACCAAAGGGAAGGTTTAAGTGTGAATTTCAGAAGCTTTTCCATTTATGCCTTTAAAACTTGCTGAGAATAGTAGCCACCTGTCAGACCCAGACCAACTCTAGGAGAAGCTTCTACCCTGTGCGGTCCAGAGGCCAAGCTCACCAGCCTGGAAAGAACTCCCACGGCAAACTACAAGCCTTAGAACCTTAGCATCAGCCATCAGGCTCTACCTGCAGAGTATGCATTTATTTCCGCTTATGAGTATGGATTCTTTGCAAACCAATAATCACGGAGAGAAAGGCAGATAGTCACTTTCTTGCCCTCCTCCTATCTGGATGCAGAAAGGAGGACAGAGACAAAGAGACACAATAGTCCAGCCCAACAGAGTCGCCGTGTCCACATTTTCGAAGCTGAGAGACATCAAAGATTAGTGAGGAGATCATGACTATTTTCCCTAAGAGGATGCAGCAAGATCAGGCATCAAAGGGACCAAAATAAAAAAGAAAAGAAAAGAAAACCCTTTCACCGGCAAGTGATAAAGTGTGGACTGTGTGACAGCTGACAGGCTTGATTACAGTGACTCCAGAGAGGGGTCCTCAGTGAGCTCCCCTCCTGAAAGTCAGTGACAGTTTCTGGAAGGGAGCACACCCATGAATGACTGTGGGCATCGGGATGCGCGGGGCTTGGTTTCACCTGAAATCCAACGAGAGAAAGTGAATATAACAGCAGATGCCAACAATTTGGTGCTGTGAGGCCAGGTGGGGGAGGGGAGGGGCAGGCAGCCCTAAGCGTGTGGGCAGCGTTCTGCTTCTGTTTGGAGAAGCACCCTAAGGGCAGTGGTGGTGACCTGAGACACACTGGACCTTTCTGATTTAGGAATAACACTGGAGAAGTGGCTTTGGCCTGGATACTACACACTGGCCACGAGATCCCAGGGCTTCCTGGCCTCAGGATCACGCATCCTGAAGAGTGAAAAATATGCATTTATGCTTCCAGCCTTGGGGATGACACACGAATGGAATAATGTGGAAAGGTCAGACAGAACCAGGGGAGTGAGCCATCTGCACCAGCAACTGTGGGCTTGTCAGGGGGTGGGGGTGGGGAAGAACAAGGAAGCTGCAGGTCTAGGATCATAGCCTCAAACGTTATGGATGCACCCCAAATATATCTTTTCACTTTTTTTAATAGTTCATTTTAAGTCTACTATTATCTAGAAATGTGGCTCAACAAACATGGAGAGAATATGATCACCTCAGAAAGCAACAATGAAAACACATACCCCTTCCGTAAACTCATAAACCCATTCTCCACTATGTACCCTTTGTAAGCCTCAAAACAACATCATGCAAAGCATTTTTATTTATTTTTATACATTTTTCAGGCAAAAATAAGTCTTTAGCTGGGATGTCACTGTGAGTGAGGTAGGTGGGGAGGTGGGTGGAATATGGATAAATGCTGATTTTTTTTTTGTTTTTGTTTTACATTTCCTGAGCTCCCCTGGAAGTTTGTGTGAATATGTAAATAAGTACCTTAATTAATTACTGGTTTTCCATAGTTGTCAAATAGGCTTACTGATTACCTATTCTAAAACCTCACTGCATCCCTGACAGAAAGATCAACAAGCTGTGACGAAATACCCCAAACTGGCATAAAAATTTATCTTCGATTCTCATCAATGGGGCTCTTTAATTTGTTCATTCTCACCCTGGAACCTCTAACTTCCTGCTTTGTCATTGTCCCTAACTCTCGGTGGGATGTGATGCCACTTCTCACCAGGACTCTGGTCCTCAGTTTCCCCAGCAGTACAAGGGGGCTCACAGAATGTACCCCACATGGGAGAAGTATCATGAGGGCACAGTGAGCTCTCGGATGTGAAACAAATTTAAAGAAGAAAACAGTCCCAAATATATGCAGTCTTTGATATTACTCATTCTACCCCAGAAGGGCTCTGCCAAGAACTAAGATGTATCTCCCCACAAAAGTACGGCAAGGTGGGATCTTAAGGCATCCCGAGGAGAGACAGAAAGGTTCATGCTGAAAGGGGACAGGAGGGGGTACAGAGCACCACGGATCTCACTCTTGGATTTACCCCTCTTTAGATACACGCTCTGTCTCCACTGGATCTGTGGGGAACACAGGGACTTCTGTGTGTCTGGTGTAAATATATACTGGTGCCTATGTGTTTACGTGTAGACAGTAAGTGCCCTTCCAGAGACAAGGAGGCTGATTTTCCATCTTCCCCACTGCCAAGGAGGTCCCCAGAGAGCCCTTGCCTGTGCCCTCTCGGGGTTTGCTCATGGCAACCTCCAAACAGCATTTTGGCCAGAGAGAAGAGTGGCCCATTTCCTAACGGAGATGATCAGCAAAGCTCAACCATCTGTCTGCGCAGGAGTCCGAGATTACCCAGGCCGCCAGACCGGTGACCGCAAGGCAAGTGCACACAAAGGTTACAGAAATGTGACCACCCTGTCCCCTAAAAGAGAAATGCAGGGAGAACCCCAGCCCCACCCCACCCTTGCCTCCTCGGTTTAACCCTTTCCTAAGCTAAGTCGCCCACCACCACACTTTCCGAGTACATCTTGGTCTATATCTTTTCCCTGCTATAAAATATTAAAAGAGAAGAAAAAGGTTGCTTTGATCATGATGAGATGACAGAGGAGCTAGAGGGAGAGGGCAAGCTACCAGGTCATCACCAAGGCTGGCACCTTGAGACAGGGAAGCTGGAAATCAAAAGTGGGAGTTTATGCCAACTTTGCTCATGACCAAACTATGGAACATTTCCCTCTCCCAAACTTCATAAGAGGATCAGAG
>NW_011888784.1:7305160-7307114 GCF_000151845.1 Pteropus vampyrus
CTGTCCCCTAAAAGAGAAATGCAGGGAGAACCCCAGCCCCACCCCACCCTTGCCTCCTCGGTTTAACCCTTTCCTAAGCTAAGTCGCCCACCACCACACTTTCCGAGTACATCTTGGTCTATATCTTTTCCCTGCTATAAAATATTAAAAGAGAAGAAAAAGGTTGCTTTGATCATGATGAGATGACAGAGGAGCTAGAGGGAGAGGGCAAGCTACCAGGTCATCACCAAGGCTGGCACCTTGAGACAGGGAAGCTGGAAATCAAAAGTGGGAGTTTATGCCAACTTTGCTCATGACCAAACTATGGAACATTTCCCTCTCCCAAACTTCATAAGAGGATCAGAGGAACTTACTTGTGGCTGAAATCCTTTGAGGTCACTGGCTGCAAGGTCACTGGCTGTGAGGAGCTGGAAAAGAACAAAGGAGTTTTCCTTAGTGATACTTCTCAAAGTTTGCATACAGTATCCCCAGGACAACTGATCGGCAATGGACTTGCCATAGCTGAGGTTGAGATCTGGAGCTAAAGAAGCCAAATTGCCAAACGTACATGTGCTGTTTCTGGGCTAGGAATCTCACCCTTGGAGCTACCACATCTCTGACTACATTGCCCCTCTCTCCTCTCCTCTCCTACCTCTCTTATATGTGCCACCAATGCTTTGAAGGGTCTTAAATTAGGGATCAAGGTCTATGGATGGATTTCAGCAGGTCTACAGACTCTGAAATTCTAAGTACAATTACCCACGAGTCTGTAGGTGTACACGGCTCCTTTGGAAGGGGGTCCCTGACTTTCTTCCAACTATCAAAGTAGTCTGTCACATCACAGGCTAAAGAGAAAGTTAAAGGCCCATTTCCTCTAGAAGGGCTGCATATTCATTTTTGTTAATCAAACCAGTAAAAATGACCCTCTTCTCCTTCCAGCTACATGTGACTCGTTTCCTTTTATCACGTGTCTTTGATCCTATATACTCTTTATGTATTCATAGCTTATGCCTCAAACTATCATGCGCATTAGAATATGAATCAAGTTTATATGTTTTCTGTATCTGTGTTTAATCAATAGTAAAGTGTAAAGTTAGCGTTTTAATATTTTTGCATCCTCTCCAGAAAGTATTCAATGGAATCATATGATTAATTAATAAAATAATCACATTCTTCATTGTTGCTCAAAAATGCTAGAAAAGTGTGGGGTAGAGAGAAAAAGGGCAGATGGTTATTTTGATTCGAGGAGTGTGACTGCTAGCTTTATTAGGCCTGGAGAGTGTTTGCAAAAAATAAGAAAGATTTTATGTTTGCTGTAAAAATATTTTGTTTGGTTCAAGAAAGAGAGAGAGTCGTGCTGGGCTCCAGTGCTTCCAGCATTCAGAAAAGCTCAACTGGGCTTTTTAGCTTCTCTAAATCACTTTTCCAAAAATGATATGGAAAGTGGTGTCAATGCTGGAGTAGAGCAGAAAGGAGGTAAGCACAGAGTGTAAGCATCAAGCTGCGGACATAAGGCAAGGCAGGTCAGGGTGAGGCTGCCAAAGTAAGCCGGAGTCTGAGCTTGAGCGTTTAAAATGGAAAGGCGGCAGACCCAGGTGCTTCAGGTGGGGCAGTTGGAAGAAGACATGGAAAAAGCATTCACCAGCCCTAGCACAGTCCCCTTTGTATCTGTTCATTGCCGGCCACAGCATACATTAAAGAGGAAGGGAGGACATGGCGATGCACTGAAGATCACCTAGGTGCCCAGCACAGTGGTTGCTGCTTTATATAATTTTTCCTTTAATCTTCACAGCTCCCTCAGGAGATAGAAAAGTATCTCCACTTTATGGCTGGAAAAATTGAGCCTCATGAAAGTTAAATAACAGTTTCTAGGTCACACGGCTAGTGCATGTATTTGGGCTTAAAATCCAAAACTATATTATCCCAAAGCTCATCCTCTTTGTTTTTTAACATGATGCCTCTGATTTATAGTACA
>NW_011888784.1:7307164-7336491 GCF_000151845.1 Pteropus vampyrus
ATATGATTAATTAATAAAATAATCACATTCTTCATTGTTGCTCAAAAATGCTAGAAAAGTGTGGGGTAGAGAGAAAAAGGGCAGATGGTTATTTTGATTCGAGGAGTGTGACTGCTAGCTTTATTAGGCCTGGAGAGTGTTTGCAAAAAATAAGAAAGATTTTATGTTTGCTGTAAAAATATTTTGTTTGGTTCAAGAAAGAGAGAGAGTCATGCTGGGCTCCAGTGCTTCCAGCATTCAGAAAAGCTCAACTGGGCTTTTTAGCTTCTCTAAATCACTTTTCCAAAAATGATATGGAAAGTGGTGTCAATGCTGGAGTAGAGCAGAAAGGAGGTAAGCACAGAGTGTAAGCATCAAGCTGCGGACATAAGGCAAGGCAGGTCAGGGTGAGGCTGCCAAAGTAAGCCGGAGTCTGAGCTTGAGCGTTTAAAATGGAAAGGCGGCAGACCCAGGTGCTTCAGGTGGGGCAGTTGGAAGAAGACATGGAAAAAGCATTCACCAGCCCTAGCACAGTCCCCTTTGTATCTGTTCATTGCCGGCCACAGCATACATTAAAGAGGAAGGGAGGACATGGCGATGCACTGAAGATCACCTAGGTGCCCAGCACAGTGGTTGCTGCTTTATATAATTTTTCCTTTAATCTTCACAGCTCCCTCAGGAGATAGAAAAGTATCTCCACTTTATGGCTGGAAAAATTGAGCCTCATGAAAGTTAAATAACAGTTTCTAGGTCACACGGCTAGTGCATGTATTTGGGCTTAAAATCCAAAACTATATTATCCCAAAGCTCATCCTCTTTGTTTTTTAACATGATGCCTCTGATTTATAGTACACGGAAGATAATTTGCTGATGAGACATGGCACAGGGAAAAAAAGATAAATACCAAACTATTAGTCAAATGAGCCAAAGGCAGTAACATAAAACATGTGGCCTTATGATTGACCCTTAACTGACCCTTCCTTCCAGACATTATTTTATTTAATTGATAATGACCATCCACTCTTCAGATCTTATTAGTACCACCTAGGACTCTAACTCGAGCTGAGCAAGGGTCAGGATGAAGCTGAGGAGGAGGGACAGAAAGGCTGCGATGAGGTACGGGCATGGGAGTGACCTCTGAAAGGACACGGCCACTAACACGTGTTAGCATATAGGAAACGAATCTCAAATTGTCCAGGCCCTGGGAGCCCCGCAGGCAGGGACCCTTCCACTGCCTTTTAAACAAGGTTCACGGGGTAGACAGCAGGAGCGAGGCAAAAACATTCCTCTTAGTTCTTACTCTGGTGCCGCAACTGAAAATCAACTGCAAGGCTGTTCAGTGGTTTTGGGATTGAGAAATGACCAGATCCATTTTTTGACTGGAAATAGAGATATAACATTTTTGGTTATTATTTGTGATGTTCCTGCCTCGACAGAGTGGGATCTATCCCACCCGCCCTAGAAAGCTTAGGTCCTCTTTCTTTTCTCTTAAGAAGGAGGCAGATGCATGAAATTTAGTTCTTAATCATATAAAACTTGTTTTGCACTGTCGTACGTATTTTTATGTTTCTTTTCTCATCTAAGGAGATGATGTCCAACAAGACCATGGGTTCTACTTCTGCATCTCTCAAAATGGTGTAAAGAGTCTGGACATACAATTAATTGTTAAATACTTATTGGTCAAATGACTTAAAGGGAAAGCAGGAAATATTGTCAGCCTAGAGGTGAGGACTAGAATGACTAGATAGTTGAGCGTGGAGTAGAGACGTGTGAGAGAAGGCTTATGACATGTTTCAAGTTGACGAGAGGAAATGGCACTCGGCATCTAGAGCATTTCCTGAATGAAGTAGGCCCTCAACTATTTGAATGGATTAATCAACAACGGGAACAAGCTCTTCTCTCTCTGGTGTAGGTTTTATGAGAGAACACTGGCTTATACTTCATGTAGGAGTCAAAGGTTAAATGGAAGGAAGGACAGCATGAAAGCGAAAATCTTAACAGTGAATGAGTCCACCACCACCACCAGAGAGAGCGTGGGAAAGCCCCTTCCCGTGGTTGAAACGATAAAATAGTCAATGGGTGCCCATCACAGTTCATATGTTATAGCTTATCTGAATGTGGGTTGGGGGAGGCAAGGAGGTGGTGTCAAAAATAGCTATCAAGTAACTTCTAAAACTTCTGAATTCCTTACCTTGGAGATTCTGTACTATTTAATTCACAATCTAGTGTGCATTTGAGGTGTTATTTAACCTGGGAAGCAACCGAAGGCAAGCCTTGTGACCTCCTCTTTCAATGGTTCCCAAAAGAATAGTGTACAGAGTCCACCTTTCCTCATCATCCAGCCCTGAATCCCTGCCCTTTGGTTCCCAGTTTCAAACGGGCTCTAATCTAATACCTGTGCTCTTGGGCAAAACACGGGCTCTACCCCTTGAACACTCCCCTTCTCAAAGCTGATTATTTCTCAGATGTCTACGTATTCTTCACCCAGGTTAAAAAACAAACAAACAAACAAACAAAAAACAAGACTGGCTGTCTGCACTGGAGTATGGTGCTCAGATGTGGATTAGAAATACAGGATGGGAAGTTCTCCTGTGTTTCAAAATTGCAGACCACCTAGATCTAAACCCCAAAAGAGATTTCTAGTCTTACAGAGCGTCAGGAACTGCAGAAGACAGGTGAAGGCTCCTGGGAGGAAGAGGGAGTCATTGTGTCCCCAGAGGGCTCAGGAGCCACCTCTGCTGGAGAACTGTAGCAAGTGAAGGTGGTGTAGACAGATGAACCCCTCCATGTCCTCTCCCTCCCTTCAACCAGAGTGGCTCTGTTTTTCCCTCTTTCGTGTATATAATTTCATTTGAAAACAAATTTCTGCCACTAAAATACATTTAAAAGCTCTAGACGAAGTCCTTACTTTGCAGATAAGTGACTTCTTTAAGATCACTCTGCTAGCTAACAACTAGGTCTGTCCCCTAACCCCAGCCCCTCTGCAGAGACCTCCACTAGTAGTCCAGTCCAACCCGAACACCCAGACACAACCAGCTGCTGGCCTCCATCCTGAAGGTGGGAGAGATGTGTTCAGAAATTCAGGGGAAACTGTGGCACCGGCAAGAAGAGATGAGGGTGTCCCTCCACAAATCCTCTTCCCTAAAAAGCACCAACCCAGGCCCTCTCCAAACCATCCCCACTACCAGACCCCATCCTCATTTTATCCCACTGGAAAATAGTTCCCTGCTCAGAGCAGCCTGGCTCTGTGGGGAGGGATCTACGTCAGGGAGGCAGAGAGGGAGGAAAAAGAAATCTTCCCTGGCTCTGGGGACTTCAATCAGGCTGAAGTTAATGAAAAAGATGTGCCTTTTCCCAGGACGGCTAAATGTCTGCAATGCTCCCAGTGAGAGGGTTGAGCGGGTAGGGGGAGAAGCGCAGACAGAATTACATTTAAAAGGCAAAGGAAGGAGAAAATTCTTTCATCTCCCCGGTGGAGCTGGGCAGTGTTCCTGGGGCCCTGTCTCAGGCCATTCTCATTCCTGACATGTCTTGCTGCTCTCTGGAATGGTCCACATTAAAATATTAGAATGATGACCCTGCTTTCCATTTTTGAGGAGCTGCAGTTTCTCTCTCAGCAAAAGGTTTTTTTTTTTTTTTTGGCCTCTCCAAGCCTGAGGGGCGGGTTGGGGAGCAGGAAGGATTGGAGGAGGATAAAGAAAGCTGTTCAGCCCTAAGAGGAAAAATACTTTTAGCTTCCCAAGCAAAGGCATTCTGTGCTCTCTGCTTGCTCTCCTCCCACCCTGCTCTCTGAATGGGCTTCTCCCTTTGAGTCATTCACCAAAAGTCACCCCTTGGACAGCTGCAGCCAGCATCACCTTGTGACTTCCACAGACCTAGGACTGCCCCTCCAACAGCTTCCCTCCTACCTGCTAACATCTATAGTTTCCAAAACTCCCCTCAAAGGAGACGAGAGGGCTGCTTCACTTTTCTCCTGGTGTCCGCCCCTGCCCCAGAAACATCATCTCCCCTCTGTTGTCTCCTTACGGAAGGGACACTCCACATCTGGATAGGCCGGGGCATAATACATCCCCATCCCTGGGCTGACTCGGGACATGTGCATCTGGGAAGGGGATCACTGACACAAAAGGGGGGATGTGGGTCATGCTGGACATCTGGCCAGAAGGGTCTCGACTGCACAGACATGCACCTGGACAAACTGAAGCCTGGTTGTATTGTGAATCCTCAAGGTCATTTGCTTGTCCCAGCTATATTGTCCCCTGTGGGCCAGTGAAATAGATGATGGCATGTGAGATGGATGGATAGATGAATGGATGCACAGGTAGGCAGGTAGGTAGGTAGATAAAGGAACAGAGCAAATATGGCTTTGGGAAGCATAAATGACCCGTTTTCAAAGTGCTCTTAAAGACATCATCCGTTCAGTAAATGACTTCTATTCAACATGCCCTTCTGCCTCCTTTTCAGTCTGTTCTCATTTCCCTTTATTTCATAAGAAACAGATTTTTTTCTCCCTCTTTATTTTCTGAAGCGTCACTTCCTTCCTTCCTTGGCTATCGGGTGACAGCTGAACTCCATCCACTCCATCTCACCCCAACTCCTCAAACCACAAAAACATTTGGGATACCCTAGGTGGAAAGCAATGTCCCAGGAAGCCGAGTTAAACATCCAATTATACGAAGTTTTTAGAAACTAACTATCCCCACCCTCGACCTTGGCCAAAAGAAAACTGAGGCCCAGAAAGAGTAAGTACTTATCCAATGGAAAATTAGGAACAACAAAGCCAATGATATGTACATAACCCGAAGAAAGTTTTAGATGCCTCAACCCCTGTAGACTGGGGGATTCTGAAAGGGGAAGGGAATTTCGCAAGGTAAGTCAGGAGTAAGAGAGAGAACAGGAAAGAAGGTTAAGGTGAATTTCACCAAGAAACAAGCTCTGAACCCATGATCCATGAATGAGCCACAAGTCTATCAGGACCACAGTAGGAAATGTGGAAAGTTTAATTAGGGGGGGAAATGGAACCAACATGGTACTCCTTCAGGGGGATGACAAATGAAACACTACTGTACAAAAGGGCACTCGTTAGGCTGGGAGGGAGAAAACTCGTGTCCGAGGCCTGGTTTGGCCTCCACTCACTATGTGATCCATTCTGGGCTCACTTCAGCTACTCGGGCTTTCTTTCATCACCTATGAAATGAATTCCCTGTTCCCTCTGGCCCTACACCTCTAGTACCCCAAAGTGACCCTCTCACCTCTGGCATGAGAAAGAGATGGATCAGACTCTCTCTAGTCTCCTCTATCTCCTCTTTTCCAGCAACTGTCCCCCTAAAACACATACATCTAAGAAGTTGTTTCTAATCAAAAGGGCAGAAGAGAAGGCAATGAGGAAGCAGTCTTGAATAGTCTCGAATGGTGCTTCCATTATTGGTATGAAAATAGAAATTTAGACAGATGGTCATTCAGACTGCTACATGGGTTCGCCGCCCCCGTGAGGCTGAAGTCACATCCATATCAGAGCTAAGAGTAAACAATCTTATAATTCAAAAGGCATTAGTTCTAACTGCTAAGGCATTTACGGAGGTAGTGCAGAGGCCAAGCAGTCACCTTCCCACTGTCCTAAGAGGCAAGTTACACTCTTGAAGCTGCCATCCTGGCTGGGCTGAGTGTCCTTTTGCTAAATCCCCTCACCCTCATGGAATTCTAAAGGTTAAATCTGAAACCACTGACACCTCCAGTCTTAGCTTCAGGCTCCTTCCCAAAGAGTAACAAGCATGACTAATAATAACTGAATATAACTCCGAGCAAGCCTGGTCTTGATGGCTTATATTTTTCTTTTATTATTTGTTAAATAATGGGGTTCTAATATTTACAGATGAGATGTGTAACAAGTTCCCCTAGATAGGCAGCCAAAAGAACTTTGACATTAAAAAAAAAATTCCATGAGTATCCTTGCATATATAATAACCCCTGCTGTTATGGTGGTGTGTGTATTTGGTGGCTGTCCAAGTTACGGCTATTCCAACTTCTGGGTGGGAATGCTTTTAATCCTTCTTGCAGATTAGAGCTGAAATGACTGAGACCTAATGAAAGATGAGTCTTCTGAATGCCCTAATCTAGAATTCACTGAGACAATGAGTCTTATTTTATGTTATTTGACCCTGGTGAACCTACAGAAACTCGCCTCATCCTTTTTGAACCTCCCAGTAGAATTCTTTTTAAATGCCTTGCTCCCCAGACCAAGAAAACTGGATTTTATGAAGGGTATCTTGTGCGGTGTTGGGTGAAAAGTTTACGAAAGTAAACCTGGTATAGACAGGTGACAAGGAGGTTCATAGTCCCATTTATTAAGCATTTTGGTAAAAAAAAAAAAAATAATAGCTCAAGAGAGTTAAGTCGTTTCTGAGGCTGCACAATTTGTAGGAGGCAGAATGGCACTGGAGCCTAGTTCGGATGACTCATGTTCCTTTTCACTATATCATACTCTACGAGCTTCCTGCTATTTTTAGAATGTGCACTATTAGAGATTCTATCAGTTCCTCTATGATGCTCTGACACTTTAAAATGAACCACGATTAGGAAACTTACAGAACAGTGGTTTTCAAATTGTGCCTTAAGGAGTAGTGTGGACGATTCCGCAGAAAGGTCTTGGGGATTGTGAGGTGGGAGAGAGGAGCTAAGGTGGAGAGTTCCAGCCCCAATCCCACTTTATCTGGAACAGCAAGACTTTTACTGGTATTTTATATTGAGCTTCCATGTTAAGATCTACTTGATTTAAAACTTTGTAAAAAAGAATTTCTATGAACTACATAAATGTCTAACCAATGTACTTTATACTTGAACGTCATAATAAAAATTAAAAAGAAAATATGAAAACTCATATCTAAAAAGAGAAGGCCCCTACATAGGTGAGGAAGTCATATGTAGTGCTAACAGCATTTACCTGGGGAAAGAGAATTAGTCATCTCATCTCTTTAAAGATGCTAAGAAAGCCGTCTCTTACTAGTTAGCAGAAGAGATGCATAACCAGACCTCACTTTAAGAAAACCACCTTTAATACTTGCCACAGATGAGTTAATCTTGAGAAAAACACTTTCTCTTTCTTTCTTTACCCTTTCTGCAGGTAATGATGTCCGCTCTCTACATCTGAAGTCCGGCAAGCTACATGCTGAAGAAATCATAACAAATTTACCAGGAAAGTTAAGAGCTAAAGATATGTTGCCTCTCAGGAGCCCAGCCTGTCTGGGCCGTAGGTCTTTTCCTTCTAACAAAATGAAGGAATCACATGCCAGCATCTGTGGGCTGTTTCTAAAGTCTGTAAGAGGCCAACAGAGGGGTTCCCCTCATTGAACGTATGTGAGGCAAAGCTGGATGCTGGGGGGAGAATCCACCATCGTCTCCCTCTTCTCATTTACTGAATCTCTGCTTAGAACTGTTCAGATGATCTGCTCACTTGGCTCCAAGACTGGTACTACAGTTTCCTAATGCCTTCCCTTGGCGAATCCCAGGAAAGTGATTTACACCCTTAGGCTCACTGAGCAGCAGAGAAAGGAAAAGTCGGAAGGTGCTCACTTCAGAGAGTATATCTGAGCACTGGAGTTAAAAGCTCTGCACCTCAGCTCGGTGTAGCCAATTTGGCTGAGAATCTGGGTCCCTTGGGCCAAATCTGGAGCAATTAATCACAATTACAGGTAAATATCTAAAAGGGACAAAGTCAAGCTGGACCCAGTGACAGCTACAGGTAGCCACCACTTTTATAAGCCTCAGGTAGAATGGAAGGATCTCCTCCAAAAAGCCTACCCTGAATTCCTGGAGAATGTAATATAAAAAGGACTTGATTTTTCAGGACCTACTTTTGTCTGTTATTATACCAGGTAGATACTTTTTCGCCTACATTTCTCTATCACCACATTATCTATCCAGGATAGTATTATTTTTACCAGTTTATAATTGAACAAACTGAGGTGCAAATTGGTTAACTAATTCACCCAGTGTTATAGATGCCAAAAGTGGCAGAATTTGAATTTGAACATAGCCTTGAATCATGACAAGCCTGGTCCTCTGGCCAAGATACCCGTGACCCCCTCAGGAATCCCTAAATGGAATGTTGCTTTCTTCCTCCCTTCCTCAGGGAGTCAACCATAAACCTAGGGACACTGGTACCGCTGCCAGCTGTACTCCAGATGACCCACCATGCAGGTAGTAGCCAGGTTTCCCATTAGCCCCATGCAGCTCCACATCTAAGGAAACACCCTACTATCTTGATCTTCTCCTCAAATTTCTCTGAACTCAAGTTGACTTTTTTCAAAGGAGTTTCATTCCTGAATCCTGGCTGACCAAGAACTCACTAGAGGCTGCACTGTACACTGCTGCAAACATTGTTAACAACCATAAGTGTCTTCTCTCCCTAACCAAGTTTACCTGCTCTTCCTCCCTCCTTCCTTTCTTTCCTTCCTTCCTTCCTTTCTCCCTTCTTTCTTTACTTCCGGCTAATGATAGCATGGCAAGTTCCAGGCCCCATCACAGATGCTGGGAATCCCCATAAACTACTAAATGCCTTCCAGGGATCATCTCACATCATTAAATCCTCTTAAGGCAATACTATGATTATATCCATTTTATAAATGAAAAAGCAGAAACTTAGCTTTTATAATGACTTATTCAAAGTCACAAGACAGTAATTGACAGATCCAGAGAACATGCTCAATTCCATGCAACTCCAAAGCCTATGTTCATTTTTAACTACTACATATGTGTGGCACTGCCTGCAACCTAAATGCTGTCATAGGTAATCTCAACCACCTAGAAAGGATCTCTGCCCTCTATGACCCAAGCTATGATACAACGAACCAAGTGTTTAAAAAAAAAGAAAAAAAGAAAAAAAGCTAACCAATAATGTGTGAAGGGGACTGTTGCATCCCAAGGGAGAATAATATCATTAAGATCATATATTTGGGCACTTTTAAAAATACAGAAAAGTGGGTAACTCCATTGAAGCCATCTCTGTTACTACATTCATGAAATGTGCTATGATGTAATCTAACATAGCATGAGAACAAGGAGGAGCAAATCATAAGGGCAGTTTGCACCCAACAAAATGAAGGAGCTGGAAAGCAGGAGGTATGATCTTCTGGGAAGAAAGAAAATCATCTTCATCAAAGAGAAGAGAAGTGAAACCTGGAGTTCTTCTCATTTGCAAGAAACAGTCTTCGCAAAACTAAAATTTAAAAGGCAATCTTTGTTTACCAAATACCTCTGCTTATGGTTTCCATCACAAAGACTGCTAAAGTATTTTTTAAAAAGAAAGATCATCAGGTCATTTGCTTATGCATTTCAATTAACCGAGTGGAACTTGCTTGTTTTTACGCTTTGCTATTGGTTGAAATGAAAATCTCTTTGAACTGCTATCCGAAAACTACCAACGTGCAATCTCTTTCACAAGTGGCCCTGCTCTGACATTGCTGTTACAGGGCACTGACGTCATCCTGCCACTCCCCAGCACAGGCGCTCTTTGAGGACCAAGACATTTGGCTGTTTCTAGAATGATTCTTCACCATGGAAGATGTTCTACAGCTTCAAACGATGTTCCTCAGAATGCTAAGCTAGCCAAACTACCTTGGAAAACAAGACTAGATTCCTGTCAAGGTTCCTAGGCAAATACGAAGGAGGCAATGGCACCTTGGAATGTATACATCCTGGTACTTGGTTAAAAAAATATGTCTCTCTTGTATCTTCTGTAGGATTTCTAGAAACAGCTGGTTCACTCTTCTTTGCTGAGGTTGTATATGTATCTGTTTGTGTTTCACACAGTCCTGCCTTGATTACAGTTTGCAAAAAAATGGTCTCTTGTGACTTCACTATCAAGAATAAGATCATCTCTCAGAGGTATCTGGAAATGGAGGTCTCCTTGTCATCAAAATGGCTCAGACAAGGGTGGATTATATTTCCCCAGACCTCTTCTCTGAATAAGATATCCTTTCATTGTTCTCCCTGAAATCACATGTGTGCCTGACTCAGTCCACCCATTTTTGGACAAATCTGCCCAGAATTTCTGGCTGGCTCAGCTGGAGGATGGCTCTCTATACACTGCGACTGAGCAAAACGAATGTCACACACAGATGCTACATCAGCAGGACTGGAAGTAGCTGCTAACTCAGTCTGAGGCCTCTTTAGTAATCACATGCTTGAGCCCTTTATTTATAGCACAAATGAAGGGCCCACCATAGGGAATGGCGATGTTCACTTTTGCAGCCACATTCAGCAACTCACTGGTAGTGTGACCTTGGGCAGGTTACATCCCTGCCTGGCCCTTAGTATGCCCCACCTCTGACATGAGGAACTCCGTATGATCACCCCATGATCTGATAGCCTGTGAATCTTGTGAAGGTAACAGATGGTCCTGCCACCCACTCAAGGCATTATCAGGCTTCATACAAACTACTACTAAAGGAGCTTGCAGCGAGAAGTGACAGAAAAAATGGTGGAGTGGTAGGATGTAAGGAGAGAGGGCCCTTGGCAAAAAATGAGGAGTTGGCAAAGCCTATGTATATCTTTAGGACGATCCGTGCCCTCCACCTCTCACTGGTCTTTCAGAGTAAGCAGTCTTTTGTTTCTCTGCACATCCCTCCCTACTTAAACCTGGTTTTAGGAGTGTCCACTATCAATCAATTACACCATCATCACCGTACAGCTATTCCCAGGATAGCTGTTTGCTATGCTTCACTTCAAACCAGGCCAAAAAAAAAAAAAATTAGAGTCCCCATATCTTTTGATAAAAAGAAATTCCAAATCTCAGGAATTGTAGCTGAGAACGTAGGGCAGAGAGGCCCATAATTTGGAGGGCAGATGACCCATTGCTACATGGGAAGCTATATGAAGCAAGCCTGATTCTGGGGTAAACAAAGGACAGGAGGGTAGGGAAGCCATACCTAGCTGTATCTAACCAGTTACTTTTGCCATATCCAAATAAAAGGCATGTGAGCGTCAAAGCAGTGGCCCAGTCTCTCCATGTACCCTAAGGCTTTCTTCAACCTCATGTTTATATCATGGGATATAAACAAGCATCCTAATTCTAAGACACACAAGCTTATTTCCACATATGACTTAAAAGAGTTGAATTATTATCTTTTAACTATTAACCATATTGGGTACAAAATGGCAGTTGTTCTTCATAGCCAAGTCACAGCAAATACTGCCCTATTTCAAAGTATAAAGTATCTTTATTATAATAAGAACGGTGACGTATGAGATTGATAAAATGCATTTACTTCCTAGACCTAAAAACATTTCAAACGATAATCTCGCTTAATCATCCAATCAACAAAAGGGCCGAGTATCCTGAATTCTGAGGACACATCTATGAGCTAATAAGACACAGTCCTGGTCCTCGTGGAATTCAAGAGTCTAACAGGGGAGACAGCATTATTTTTGAATAACAAAAATAAATGTAATTTAGCATCGTGATAAGTTCAAAGGAAAAAATGGCGAGAAAAAAAGTATGGGTATTACGAGAGAGTGGAGAGAGACCTGATTTAGATAGAATATGAAGCTGCTCAAATGAACAAGGGAAAAAGGAAGGGAGAGTGACTATCCTGCTTGTTTAACAGACGGAGGAAATGAGGCAAAAAATCGGTCAGTGACTTGCCCAGGGACATATTCTTGGCTTTAGAGGTCTTAGTGTGGACGGGATCTTGGGGCATGATTTTCCAGACTGGCCTCCTGCTGATGCAGGAATCCCCTTCTCCACCTTCTCAGACAGATGGACACCCAGCTTGAACACCACTGAGGAAGTGGCACTTGCTATTTTAGTGCCCGGTAACAGTCTTTTAAGCACGTTCTACCTTTATTCAGTTGAAATATGCCTCACTGAAACTAGTTCTGAGGAACAGGAACTAAGTGCTTTTTTATCATTCTGCTCTTCCTGTTACATAGGGAATGTGAACTCCATTTTACAGATGAAGAACAGACGAACTAATCAACCTACTCCAGACTCCATATCTTAAGTTAGAGCCAGATACCAAACTCAGAGGGTTTCAGACTCATCCTCTCCCATACATTCTCCAGTCCTGTCCATGTGTACACTATACTACGTGTAATCCTCCTGCCACTGGCCACCCCTGATACATCTGACAACAGGTAGCATCCCCAGTAGAATAACCCAAGTGCTTCCAACTTTTCCATACATCCCCAGTAGAATAACCCAAGTGCTTCCAACTTTTCTTCCCTGGATATTATTCCCCGTGTCACTACTATCTAGCTTATAAAAGCTTCCCTCAAAATGTGGCTCTTAGGTCTGAGCACACTATGACAGTCGGAGGAGCAACTATTACTACCCAGACTTATGAAGCAAATATTTAATAACTGACTCTTTTTTGAAGGGAAGCCCCAATGTAAGGCATTGGCCAATTTCTGAAATGTAAATACTCCCACCGTGTCAAGCTACCAACCTGAAAGTGCTGGTTGCAGAGTTGTGAATAGATGTGCCCAGCTGACTCTCGCCACCAGGAAATGGCCCCAGCACTCCAGTGCTGTGCTCCTGAGCCTCTCTGCTTATGACAACTAACAACTGGATTGGACCCTGTCCAAGTGACTCATATGGAATGGGATATCCCAACAGCTCAGCAACTCACGTGTCCTCTGTGCAAAACTGGGTGTGAGGTAAGCCAGGCTTTTGAATGCAGAAGTGTGAAGGATGCCAATATCCATCCAATTAAAAGACCCATATGAAGTAAGGGAGTGTGCCACGTGATATTTGGAAGAAGAGCAATCCAAATGGAGGGAAGATAATGTACTAAGTTCTGACATGCGCATGTGGTCAACGTGTTAGTCTATGGTCAATTCTTATAATAGCCAAACAGACCAAGACAGTGTTGAATTTGGACCTATTTTTTTCCCTATCTTGGTTGAATTTGTTAGGTGTGAGTCTCTTCATACTTGTAGACCTAGTCCCCCATCTTGTCGGTTTGCTTTACTCATGTCTAAATTTCAGCTTTGTCTTATTAAGCCCATGTGAGTGCCAAGCACTGTGTATTCTGAGGGTATGTCGGTGAACAAATAAGGTACCGTCCTTGCCCTCATGCAACCAGAGTCTAAGGGGGAGGTAGCATTATTTTTGAGTAACAAAAGTGTAATTTAGAGTTGTGATAAGTTCGAGCAAAAAAGGATTAAAACAAGAGGGGCTACGACAAGAGATCTGATGGAGAGAGACCTAATTTAGAAGTTAGGATTAGTCAAGGAAAGCTTTCTTAAGAAAGTAACAATTCAGCTGAGCCTCGAAGGATGAGCAGAAGTTGCTAAGCAAGAGTTGCAGAAAATGTACTTCAGGGAGATGTGACATCATGCTCAAAGGCCTCAAGCGGGGAAATTATTTGCATATTGGAAGGGATCTTACCATCTAAAATGCAAAAAGAAGTCTACGGCCATGCTACCCTGAACAAGCCCGATCTCGTCTGATCTCGGAAGCTAAGCAGGGTTGGGCCTGGTTAGTACTTGGATGAGAGACTAACTAGGAAGACCAGGTGCTATAGGCTGTCACTTCCTTATTTCTGAAAGAGGTTTAAAAAATAAAAAATAAGAGATTGTAAGCTGACAAGGTCCTTGCAATCTGTGAGTTCAACCAAGGTTTGCCTAGATAGATAGATAGATAGATAGATAGATAGATAGATAGATAGATAGATAAGATGTGAAAAGAAGGCTGGATTAAGGTTAGGGCTCCTGAATTCTAATCGAAATCCTGCTATTACCTAACACGAGGACGTCGTTCTAATCATTTGACCTCCTAGAGGATTTATTTATTCACCTGGGAAGTGGGAATACGGATGAGGCAATGTGCAATGTGCTTGACAGTCAACCAGACCCAAGTTCAGCTACTAAGGCCTTCTATAGCAGCTTAATCTCGAGTCTCTACTTACTTATCCACAAAAGATGGATAACCTTAGCTACCTCATAGGGATGTATGGATGATGAAATCCATGCCTGGAAGGAGCCTAGGAAGTCAACGCTTCATAAACATAAATTGCCTCCCTCTTCCTTAAATTTTTCATGAGCTCAGTAAGGCTCAATTTGAACAACTTAAACAAATAATGGGGGGAGCCTTTTGTACCACATCAACAGACGAGATGGTTGTCGTTAAACTTTGCACCCATTCCTCTCCCTTACCTGCCTCCAAGCCCACGATCCTCTGAAATCCTTTCACATGGGAGAAGTGTGGGCAATCTCAAGGGGCTTTGGCCATGGCTCTGTTGTGGCTGGTTTTTAAGTGGCCATCTCAGCCTAAGGTTGACAACTTGCCTTCCTGGGCTGAGGACAAGGGTGGGCAGGAGGTGGTTGGAAAAGCTGGCTCTTCTGTGGAAGCTTTTATTAGAAACCGGGTATTCCCCTTTGCTCTTTCACATGCTTTTGGCCACACATGAAATGCCTCAAGGTCAAATTTATTAGTGCATCTAACAGCCCTAAGAACTCTTGGCTTTGGTGCTGAATCCCTCTTATCTCCATTCCCTCCCTTGAGCCCTGCAATTTAGCCAAGGCAGCTGCTCATACCCCACAACCCCAAATTGGTTCAATCTATGTCCCAAAATAGACACACACAGGCGGTCACCGCTTTCATGGGGCCATCGTCAGAAACTAGATACACTCAGGATATTCTCCAATGAGGGGAAAGACGAGCTGGTTAGATGATTACATGGCAGAATGACAGAGCCTGGGCTGGTTTCCAAAGCTCCAGAGTGGGTACACAAAGGCCCCTGGGAAAAATCTTTTTACCTGTCTGAATGTCATTTCCTTATTTCTGAAAGAGGTCTAAATCCTGGCCAGCTTGCAGAATTTGTGGGAAAACAAAATGGGAATGGGGGACATAAATGCCCTTCATACTTGTAATACGAAGAAGGCTATTACAGAGGACATTATTATTTCTACTGTCTCTGATAAGCCAGATGACCAGATATAGGGCACGGTTATGGGATGGGGGGACCCTTCGTGGATCTGGCTGCTCCTGAGTTAAACTTGGAACTCATCTCAGAAGAGCAGCTGCTGTTTAACCCAGGGCATTATACCTTCCCTCGTGGGAATACAGAGGGAACAGGCTGCAGTTCCTGTAGCAATGGTGGACAACATGGCTGAACAACTGGCAAAGGGCATGGCGTGCATAGTGGCCGTGGGGGATATGTTGAATGAGGCTGAGAGTGCCACAGAGGCTAGCTGAATTCAGGGCCAGTGCAAATTGCCTTGGTTTTCCTTGTGCCTCTGAGCAGTGTTCCCTGCCTGAAGGTGCCCCTGAAGGAGATGGGATGGGGGCTGGGCACGGCTGATAGCAGCCTCCCAGCCTGTGCCTATGCATCTCATTATTGAGCGGGCCTGAATCAAAGCAGCCCAGTGCAGCTGCTGTCCTGTTTAATCCATTCATAATCAAAAGTGATTAGCATGGATGCCTTGGTGCTGAGGTTATTGTGTGTGCGATCAAAGCCACGGCCCCGCCTGCTTCCCAGAGCCGTCTGCACCTGGGAGGGCATGAAGGCCATGAGCCTGGGGCATGGGGCAGGCAGCCACTGGAAGCCCAGTGGACACTGGGCTCCCTGGGCAGAACCTGGGAGCAGGGAGTGCAGCCTTGCCTGCCTGAGGCTCAGCAGCTTTGGGGAGGTCCCTGGGGGAGGCCCACAGCCCAGGTGTCCCCTTTGGAGACTTGGGGGAGCAGATGGAGCAAGCAGGGCCTGTTCAGTGTTAGACTCATGAGAGATTCCTAAACTCCCTCATTTTATAGAAGAGGACACCAAGACCCAGAGAAAGGAAGCATATTACATGTCTGGCAGGCACTTGTGTGTGTGTGGAGGGAAGGAAAGAGAGAGAGGAAGCAGAAAGAGGCACAGAGAGAGGACTGGATAAAGGAAGTTACGCTAAGTGACGCACAGCTGGCCGATGCTAAGAGAAGGAAGAACACCAGGCTAAAGCAGGAAGGCTGGAATAGCTAAGGAATCGAGGTGATCTGGGTCTTTAATAGTTCACATATTCCTTCCCTCACACCAACTCTGGTAACTTTCTGAGCTGTATCTCCCTAAAAACAGCAAAATCTCAGTCCAGACCTCTTCTTCTATTTATAAGTTCTGCTCCATATCCCACTTCTCTCTGTCCATCCAGATTACAAACATCATTAAGACCGAAACGAAGACTCAACTCTCAAGAAGCTTTCCTGGGCCTCCTATCTCTGAACTGTCCCACCAGTTCTATCTGTACTACCTTTTGACACTTTGCATGTACTGTTCTTCTGATGGCTCCTGGGTTGAGAGTGTAAATAGTTCCTTTGACTCTTAGAAAATGGCCATGACAACATTGACAACAACCACGATGATGAAGATGATTATGATGATGAAGATGATGAGTGTATGAGCCAGACCAAAAGGCCCCAATGGCACCTGTTGTGCAGTGTACTTCAGGACACCCCTCCCCACCTGCTCAGGGGTTGAACACATCCTGGGTCTTTCAGTGGACACTGAGAACCCCTTGAGGGCAGAGCTAGACCTTTATGACTTTGCATCTGTCTCCAGGACCAAGCACAGACCTGTATAGCAGACCTGTAACAAGTGTCTGCCGAAGAGTGAATGAAAGACACGAGGGGTTTTGCATGAGCATGTCCCATGACTTCCTTTTGACATGATGCATGAGGCTGCCTAGAGGTGTTCCATTGCCACCAGAACTTCTGCACCATCCTCAAGGGGCCTCAGAGGGTGCAAGTGGGGTAAACAAGACAAGAGTTGCTGCTTTAAAATAGGTTTCCTAGAAAAAATATTTAGGGGTGCTTCATTGCCATCCCTGATACAGGTTACCACCTGAGCCTGACTAATGGTATGTACACATAACCTGGGTGCATGGCAACACCGGGTGAGGCTGGCCCCCTTGATTTAAGACAGATTCTAATCTCCCCAAAAGGAGAAGAGTCTTTTGGGAGTCGCATGCTTTATTTCCATCCCAATGGGTGCCTGCGATGCAAATTCCATGCTATGTCAAGACTTAATGCTACCGTTTTCACCACTGATTTAGGGAATAAGGGAAAATCCCAGATCCATTTTGTGTACAACATTGTAGGGTCCTTCACACCCAGAATGATCAAGTCTGGGAGGTAAGAGCTAAATGGAAAGATTAGGGAGCGATTTAGAAACATTTACAGTAGAACCTAATACTAAGAGAACTAATCTTTCTCTTGCTGAGTTCTACGTCATGTTGGAAGATAACTAAATACTCCAAAGGCATAAATAATAAATAATAACCCGGTATGGAATGGGTAACTGATGGTAATAACTAGCCTTTATTTAATAGGCTCTCAGGTGTACTGGGTGCTTCATACAAATCTCATTTATTTCACAGTTTTTCTGAGGAGGCATCAGCAATCCCATTTTGAAGATAAAAGACTCTGTGATTCAGTGAGGTTAAGACATTTGCCCAAGACCATATGGTTAGAAAGTGACTGGGCTGAGAGCTGAATTTCTCTCTCAAGTCCTCTCTCTCTGATCCCTAAGCCTGTACACCTTCCTCATGGCCTTCACCACCTCTGGCTCAGTCCCACTTTGGAGAGGCTGTAACTGACGCATCGTACCATGCAGCACAATCAGAGGCCAGGCACCACTGCACCCACCTCCCCTCTCTGCCTTGCCAAATGAGCAAACCAGCCCAGACTCATACTGCTGGAAGAAACATTAGAGCATATTCAAGTCGAATCCTCTCATTTTACAGATTAGTGAATTGAAGCTCTAAAAGGTTAATCACCTGCTTAAAACCACAATGCTACTTTGTGAGAGGCCCAGGCTTAAGCCCCAAGTCTCTGACTCTCAGTCTAGTGCCATTTTTATTGAGTCACAGTATCTGAGAATAGAACAGTGGCTGAGAAGTGGGGACACGGGGGCGCCTGTCTTTCTGGCACTGGCATTACAAGGACAATGCTCTACTTAAAATGCTCAGAGGTATTTAACTAATATGTTGCCAGTAGGGGCACACGGGCCCACTGCCAATCTCCTCCTCCCAGCAGCAGATCGGGATGGCTCTGGCACAGGCATCGATGCGAGACATAGCGTGTTACATCCACGTAGCCTTTACAGCACTGTTATGTGGTACCAGAGACTTAAAACGAAAGCATGAGTCTAGGGAGAGCAGGTGGAGATTTTCTTTCCCGATTTTTAAGAATTCACAATTTCAGCTTAATTTATAATAGATAGTGAGCATAAAGGAAGTGACAACAGGGCTATCAACTATTCTGTCAGTAACACTTGAGGCCATGGCTCTTCAATATGACCAGAGCCAGCCGTCCAATGCACAGAATGACCTTTGGCCCCATCCTTGGAGAAATGTAATACTCTTCATGCTTCTTTCTGTCCACGGGGAGTTAGAAACCAGAGCTGCCAGAATAATCAGAAGGCCTCCTAATGACGACGCTCTAACGAGTGGAGATTACGCATTGTCAGAAATGTAATCTGCAACTCTTCTCATCTGTTTCGCTGTGTTTGCATTTTTTAAACCACCTCCTTCAGGAAGAAATGAGACAGTGGAGGCCCTCCCTGTTCTTATACCTAGAGGTGCATTTATCCTGCTCATCTTATACACTAGGTAAAAAAGAACAATGCGATCAGTTCAGAGGCCTTCAAGTTTTGAGACTTCTAGCCCATACTGTGTGTATACATGTCTATTCTAGACACACAACCAAACATGGATTAA
Source organism: Pteropus vampyrus (assembly GCF_000151845.1). Classification (NCBI taxonomy): domain Eukaryota; kingdom Metazoa; phylum Chordata; class Mammalia; order Chiroptera; family Pteropodidae; genus Pteropus; species Pteropus vampyrus. The sequence goes on from NW_011888784.1 coordinate 7,325,834, forward strand.
CTATGTGCACAGTCTCTGAGACAGCAACGACAGCTACTCTGCCTGCTACTTCCCAGCTTTCGTTGATACTTCTGTAGAGAGGGCACTGGCCGTGTGTGCTGCTCTGCCATGGAGCACTTGTGATGCTCATTACGCCCCTGCTCCAACACTCTGGTAGCTTTCCATCATTTCTAATACCATCTGCAATCCTTACTGGCCTTCAAGGCTCCCCGTAACCCGGCTAATATCTGCCTATCTCTCCCCCCTGAGCCTCCCAGCCCCTGGGCTGCTGGCTCACTCATCTCCAGGCACAATGGCCTTCGTGTTCTTTTCATACAGTCATTTGCTATCCTAGTTAATTGTCCTATAGAATCATCTGGTGAGTTTTACACACGCATGCGCACACACACACTATCCTGGGAGAGGTCTGACCCTGGGGAGTTTTTTTTAGAGCTTCCAGGGTGATTACTATGTTGAGCCAGGGTTGGGGACTGAGGCATTTGCACTTGCTATTTTCTCTTGCCTGGAAGGGCCGTCTGCTCTGTCCCTAACTTCATGCAGGTTATGTTGTATATCAGCTCTCCACTTTGGCACCCCTTCGTCGTCTCCATCATTCTTGATCCCATGGACCTGTTTTATCTTTCTTTGGACATGTATCACTATATGACATTTTATTTTATGTTTGTTAATTCATTGACTGTCTGTCTCCTTTCTCCCACCCCATCTTATCCTACTTTAGTGTAAATTCTCAACGTGTAGAAACTTGTCATGTTTTATTCAGTGCTCTATCCCAACAGTGCCTGGCACATTGTAGAGGCTCCAAAAGGATTTGCTGAACAAAACAAGGCATGAATACCACTGTTCCACCATCAGGAGGGCTCTGCTTTGTGTTCCCAGCACTGGAGATAGGTTTGCATCGAGCCATTCCCACTTCATCATACAACTGCAGATCAAGTTTGATCATTCGGCAGTGGCCCTGTGTACCTCCTGAGTGTTCTTTCTCCGCAGGTATCCCCTGACAAGTGATCCCATGCTCTTTAGCTCAGTAGTCTTAGCTCAGTAGTCTCACCCCAGAAGGCACAGAATGGAGAGTGGAGATGCTAATGTGATAAATGACCATGCAGGTGCCATGGCAGAATTGTGTACGGTACTAGGCCAATAGGCATTGTCAAAGTGTCCTCTGTCTGGGGCTGGCACCTTTGGAAAACAGGAGACCTTAGAAATGGGAAAGCAAGACTTGGACGATTGAACAGATATCACGTATATGGGACCCTAATCTGTGTCCTTCTCATCACTGCGGTCTTATGTCTGTTTGTAACTTCCTTCCTCACAGTGCTTCCAACTCTCACATCTGTTATAGGCTGCATTTCCCATCCTCTTTCTAATGTCAGTCTAGCTTTTGTTCCAGTGCATTCATGAGAACCCGGTACGGCCATTTCAGTTAAGCTCCTCTGAGTGACCAGGACAAACCCTGTCATTCTAGAGTTCTCTGAAAAGGGCTGTGCAATGAGCTCCCAGAACCAGCCTCATGTGAAAAAGTTCTACGCAAGTTGGGTAGAGGGTAATAGTCACTGAGACTCACTCAATTTATTGATTTGGGAAAACAGAGACTACAGTGGATTTTGACTGAGATTTCCATACAGCATTGATGAAAAGGGTGATTGGAGAAATTAGAATAAATCAATTATCTTTAGGGGCAGACATCTCAGTCATACTAGGCTGTGAGAGAGTCCTCTAGAATATGAAGTAGGTCATTCAACAAACATTTCCTAAGCACTTATTGTATGCTAGAGCAAATGGGGTGCCCCTGGGCAGGGCAGGGTGCTCAAATTCTGGCTGGCCTAATCATCTGAGACATTAAAAAAACATAGAAGGCTCAGCTATTTCAATTCACAAGGTTCAGAATCGGGGGTAGGTGGACACATATTGTACAATTCCACTTACAGGAAATGTCCAGAATAAGCACATCCTTTGAGGCAGAAACTAGATGAGTGGTATCCTCATGCTGAAGTGAGGGTGGGGGTAGAAGAAATGGAGAGTGACTACTAATGGGTTTGGGGTTTCTTTTGGGGTGATGAAAATGTTATGGAATTAGAGGTGATAATTACACAGCTTTGTACTACATTAAAACCCACTGAATTGTACACTTTAAAAGGGTGAATTTTATAGTATGTGAATAACAACTCACTTTTTAAAAAGATGCTATAGGAGCATTAAATTAAAAAAAAAAATAGTGAAGCAACAGGACTGGGCATCTAAATTTTTAAAAAAATCCCTCAGGTGGCTGGGAACCGAAGCCAGAGTTGAGAACCACTGTACCTCGCTCCTTAAAACATTTTAAAAGAGACTGGGCTAATGGTTAAGCCCACTCAAGGCAACAGGCAGGAATGTGCGTCTGTAAATCCTGAGCATGAGGAGACCTGAGTTTCTACGTGGAGGCTCATGTTGCCAGGCACCTCCAGGCATCCCCTCTGCTAGGCACTGGGGACACAGGGACAGCCGCATTCAGACACAGTTTGGCACAAAGCTGGATGCTCTCCTCATTTACCCTGGGAAGATGTGCTGCTGCCAACAACAGGCTTTGCAACCTGAAGATCTTGATTGAATTTCTCCATGTATTCCCCACTCCTCACTACTCTCCCCCAAGCAGGTTTCCCTCTTGAGTGTAGAGTGTAGATGGTAATTAATTAGAACTGGGATCCCTGGTGAATATAGAAAAATGAGAGAGCAGCGGTTGGGGGGCTGGCCTTGCCTGGAAAGAGCCTCAGAGAACGCAATGAGCCAGCTTCTCGTGGGGAAGGTCCCCAGAGCAGTGGGGCAGAGCGTGCCATGCCCCTGGCAGTATTGGGTATGTGCGACTGGTCCATCCCTATGGGGGTCTCTGGCCCTGGAGATCCCCAGCTGTAGCCTTCCTCATCTGCATTCAGTGCATTGTGCAAACCAACCGGGAAATTAATTATCCAGAGACCAGAGACTGCTGAAGAGCATCAAGGAGAAGATCTTGGGGCCCTGAGTGGGAATTCAGCTCACGGGTGCCCATGAAGGTTAATGAGATGAAGTGTGAAGCCTCCTGCTCCCTAGAAAGTTCCATGTGTGTAAATGACAGCAATCAGACAGTTCTTAAGGAGCCAGGGGTAATGAGGGGATTAAAAGGAGGCTGGATGGCTGCCTGAGACTCCTGGAGGTGTCCCAGGCCTCTGAAGAACCATGGTCCAAGGAGGCTATTTCGCTGTGGGTGGGAAAACCAACATAATTAAAACAACACCAACTAGTGCAATGACCACACTCAATTGAACTTCTGTTTTGAGTTGAAAAGGAAATGGAATATCTGTCCCTTCTCTAATCACAACTGAACTCTCTGGCAATCGCCCTAGAGTAAATGAGAATAGCCAGGTGAAACTGCTTTTCACCCTTCAGAAAACACTCTCCCTCACATGACCAAACCTCATTGGTCATTGATTCATTTCAAGACCCTTCTCTCCACAAAGCTAGTATCTTTCCTTGTCCCAGGCATAAGTGTGAAAATTACATCGTGTTGGAAAGCAAACTCTTCCTAGGCTAGGTCTACCAACTTCCATGACAACCTCAGCTCTCCACTTGGCCACCTGTGATTGTCTTGTTCTGAAAGCTTCTGTGGGCTTTGATCACTTCTGCAACCATCAAGACCCTCCAGCAAACTTCTCTACTGAACTCTGAGATTTCCATTACTGAACATCATTATGGAGACACTCGGCATATGCTGCCTTGTTGAGTTAGTCAGCTGAGTCATACTTCTATAGACCCCTTCAGCTGGACGGTAAGAGCCTACTGGACAGAGCCCATGTTTTCTCTTGCCTTGTAACATGATGAATGGAGGGCCTTAGAGCAGATCTACCTCGCTTCAAATCCCAGCTCCAGCCTTATTAACTGTGCACACTGGAGCAAGCTGCAAAACTTCTCTCAGCTCATCCTCTCCCACACAGACTCTGTTTCCACATGAGGCCTCTGGAAACACAGACCATCGAATAAAAAAGTAAGACACAGAAAGTGTCTCTAATTGAACTTGGAGCAATGCAGCCGTGGTTTAATAGTTTTTAGTGCCTCTGCATATGTACAAGAGAGAGAGAGTAGAGAAGAGAATGGAGCAAGACAGATCCAACAAAGAGAAGGAAGGACTATATATTTTTGGGGGGCGAGGCTGATATTCCTGATAGAACTTAGACAAACCATAAATCAAACAGAATACAGCTGCTGATATCAAATATACCCTCTTTTGCCCTACATCAAAAAGCTTTAATTAACAACTAATTTATTCGGCTGAGAAAAAAATTCCTTTATTGAAAATAGGAGTATTATAAGTCAAAGAACGGACCCTCCCCTCCCTACACACACATGGAAAAAAAATTTTTAAGAGTGAAAATCAAACCTTTGGGAAAAAAACAAATAAGAACCTGGATCAAAGATGGAAAGAGTTTGTGGACTTGAGAGTTCAGCAGGGCCGAAATGGAGACCTAATTTGTGGAAAACATCCTCTCTCTGTGTGCGGTGGGGACACTCTGATAAAGGTGCTTGTGAAGATTAATTTTTCCTGCATTTGTGGATAATAGTCAAGGAGGATGCAGTGAGCCTCTCCATGTGCAAATCAGTGCTCATTTCCTAAAGCCTACTGTGTGCCCAGTCTCTGGAGAGGCAACATGAGGGACAAACACCGAATCCTCCGCCCTGTTCCCATGAACCTGCCTTATCTACTGCCTCCACATGCCTGAACTTGAAGGGCTTGCCCTCTGGCTGGGGAGAAATGTAACCTGCAAAGAATCACTCTAGGAGAGGCACATGGCTGAAAAGTGTGTGGCCTGAGTGGCAGGGTTTTCAAGCAGGATCTTGAAAACTAGGTATCAGGAGAAATCTGCCCCAGCCACTGCTCTGCCACTAACGTCACCTGTGCCTCCCTGGAGGCGCCACTTCAGGCCTCTGAGACTCGTGGAAAATGAGAGAGGCTACAAATTCAACATGTAATGAGAGTGTGGTGTGTCACCTGGGAGCTGTGGTGAACTGAAAGGACCAAAGCCAGCCTACTCGACTCCAGCTGATGGCTTCCAGAAGCCAAACATCTTACACGGGTGTGACGGGATGTGTTTGTATGTGCATGTGAGAAATCTCCTGATTGTCAAAGGTTGGCAAATTTTCGTAAAAAATTGAGTAGGTCAAAAAAGAGATGTCTCTGGGATGAATTTGGCCCCAGACCCCTAGCATGAGGCCTCTGGACAAGCTTTTGTCAGAAGCCCCTCCCATTTCTCCAATCATATGACTGCCTAGTGAACTGCCCTCCCACCTAAATTCCTGATCGCATATACTATTTCTCAATAAAAGTAAACCAGCTAAAGAAGGGCCAGCTCATCAGGGTCTCCCATGGATTTTGAAACAGCTCTGGGCTGAGTGACTTGGCTACTGTCAATCTCTTTGGCTGACCAACTGGCAGAGCCTGGTTTCCCCATGCATAGAATTAAGGGGCTGCCCTACAAGGTCTCCAGGGTCCCCAGCAGCTCAAGGGTCATGGCTGATGACTTCAGCATCTTCAAGTGGGTTTGACTAAATAGCCAGTGAGAATCCACATGTGAGGATAGGGCCCATCCTATAATGGTTGCTTGATTCATATGGGAAACAAGGGTGACAAATAAACAGGGCAGTCAGACCAAAGCCCGTTCACAGAATTGGAGAAATGTTTAGTTTGTGGTCTTTACTGTCCGCTTCTTTCCCTTTCCCCTCCTGTCTCTGCCACCCAAGAGGCACCTCCACAATAGGGGGCCTAATTCCTACAACCCATGTATTTATTGGTAAGCTAAAGTTTTCCTTTTGGGCATTTGTAGGCTGTTCAGCACCCCCAACCCAAAAAGTTGGCTCTTAAGTGATGGAATTTCAGGGACCCTGCGGGTCCTTGTGAGATACTGTCTGGGGAGAGCCCCAGGCTGGTGCCTTTCAGATCTGACAACCAGGGTAGTCACCTGCTCCACCTGTAGTAAAGCTGTCCCCAGAGAGCAGTGCCGTGAGGAATGAAGCTAGAGGGGTTTTCCTGTTCCAATAAAAATCGACAATTTACTGTAATTTGGTTATGATTTAACAATGCTTTTTAAAGAGGAAGTAAATGGCTCATAAAGCCTGGTGACCTATTCACTCTTGTGTGCTTCATCAGGCCCTCTCTCTGAGCTGGTACCTTCCACGTATCCCAATCCTCCCAGGAAGACCACTAATGAGTGCACGACAGGCACAAGGGGTCCAATCTCCACAGCCCAAGTGCCAACCTGTATGGGTCTCCATCTCTCCCTCTATCCTTCTCTGTGCCATGTGCCCTGACTCTTTCCTTTCCTCTTTCCTACTTCTTTGCCCTTTTCTTTCCTCCTCTTCTTCCTGAACAATGAAAGTTGAATGGCAATGCAAATCTAAGTCTCTCCTCGAAAATCCCAGCCAGGGAGGCAGTGTGTCACCCATATTTATGAGCTTTAAATGGCTTTTATCAAAGTGAGGTCGCACTAAATCACGCTTGAACTGTCATAAATACAAATGACTCGACATAGGCTGCAACAAGCCTTCAGGGAAAATGATATGATGTGCTGTTGCAGTTATGGTATATCACACGGGGAGCTCATATATTTCTGCTGGCAAGGTAATCCGATCCTTTCAGAGGACTCTAATGGGTGAAAAGAGGCAGTGAGTCGGGGTGAATCACACAAGGGGTGGGACGGTCATACACCTGATCTCTGGATGTTGATATTTTAAAGAACCAGCCTGCTCATAGAAAGGAAGGAACTGATGAAATCTTAAATATTTGATGGAGGTTTCCTTATTTAGAATCATTCTATTAATTATGAGACTAGTTGATGGGGCACTGAACTAGGAGTAAAGAGACTTGTAGCTCTGGCACTAAATGTGGTTACACGACTTTGGCCATGGGTGGTTTGAAAATACATCTACAAATTCTTTGATACTCTTCCTTTTAAAAGGTGGAGACAACTCCTAGTCCCCTTCAGTGTGGGCTAGCTTTAGTGATTCATTTCTAATGAACAGACAGTGGCAGAAGTGAGGTGTGTTTTCCAAGGCTAAGTCATAAAGGGTATTTTGGGCTCCTCCTTGGATCACTTACTCCAAGAAAAGCCAGCTGCCATGTTGTGGGGACACTCAAGCAGCCCCATAGAGAGATCCACATGGTGAGAAACTGAGGCCTCCTGCCAAGAGCCAGTGCTAACTTGCCAAGTGTGCAAATGAGGCACCTTGAAAGAGGATCCAACAGCCTCATCTAACCATCAGATGACTACCACTATGGCTGAAATCCTTCTTGACTGCAAGCTCATGAGACCATGAGCTAGGCTGCTCCTAGAATCTTAACCTACAGAAAGTTTGAGAGGTAATAGCAATAAATTTAAACTCTCTAGGTATTAGTTTCCTTATTTTTTATATAAAAGGTGGACTAAATTAGAGGTTCTAAACCCTGGCTACATATTAGATTCACCTGTGTGCTACGTAGAAGCATTTGATGCTCAAGACCAATAGCAGACCAACTGAAATGAAGTCCGTGATGAGGACCCAGCACCGGCATTTTATAAAGCTCTCCATCCAGGTGATTCCAAAAGTACTGCCAGAACTGAATATCACTGAACAAAATGCATTTTATATTCTAAAATACTCTTTACAATTTTACAAAACCCTTGGCAGATGTGGGGGCTGGGGATGTGAGAGATGGGCTATTCCACGCCCCCTCCCTCTCATTACTGCAGAGGCCTGGAGATTGTCCAGAAAAGCCAAAGACAATTCCTTTATTCCAGCTGGTGAAACCTGGCCCAAAACAAAAAAGTATATTTTAAGATGTAAATGTCATTACAATATGGATGAGTCCTGGGGGAACAGGAAAACAACCCAGATCTGAGGAGAGCTGGCATTGAGCAACTCCCTTAACCCATTGCATGAAGAGAGTTAAAAGTGGACCAAGCTTCATTTAGCAGAGTTCTTTTGCAAAAAAAAAAAAGAGTGCCATCAAGCACAGGCTCTCATAGAGGAGCACCATGTCACTGCTGGTCTGGCGAGGGTGGTTACAGTGCTGGACAGCAGTAACGCACTGGAATTTGAGCCAAAAGACTGGCTGCTCATTAGATGTAAAAACTTGGACAGAACAGGGTCTGAGTCTGTAAAAACAGAAATTATGTATCTGCCATACTGACCTTGTCATATGGAGTAATGAGACAATAGAGGTGAAAAGCCTTACAGACAGGACAGGGGAGGTGCATCAAGGTGCCAAATCCCTAAACCACGCAAACCCGCAAGGAGACTTCCACTATAAGCCACAAGTCTGTTTCTCTCAGGAAAAATAAATACTAAATATATAAATACAATACTATAAAATAAAGAGCAATATGGGTCAAGAAGATGATTTGTTCCAAACAATCGGAGAGGTCTTCTCATGGTCTTCTGCTACCGCTGTTATCAAAAGTCACACACTGTACCCCTGGTTCTTTGGAATCTGTGGTGGGACCCGCATCTTCCCATCTCCCATCTTCCTTGTCCAGGTCATTAAAGAGCAGAATAAAAAGAATGAAAAAAAGTAATAGGTTTTTATGCTTGTCCTTCACCTGTTCTTCTAAAGGAGGTGTAAACACCATCTTCCATGTCATTTCTTGATACCTAGCAAATGTCAAATCTGTGCTCTTCCTTCATTCAGCTCTCTACTCATTCGGTTAGTGCTTACAGAGTGCTTACTATACACAGGAACCTTTTAAAGCCACACTGGCAAGGAATGATTATCACATCTACCTTTTATCTCACATCTTCACTTATCTGGATGTACCACTGGGTCCTCTATCCCTTGTTACAGCGTTAGACAGTCTCTACATCCCACAATACTGCACGTTTGCCTCAGTCCCGGTGTTATCTCCAGTGCTGGCAACTCATTTTACACAGCCTTGGGCTCCCAAGGGAATAGAAGATCCATAAGGGCATGGCCACCTCCTACGGTTCTTTGTATCACCTGTAACAGTACCTGTGACTCAGGTAGATGCTCAAAAAGCCATTGTGGGCTGAGACTCCACGGCAGCAGCACCAGGTTGTGCCTGGCATCTTGAATCAATCTCCTTCCTTCTGCATCGGCACATCAGCCTGCCTATCCCCAGGGGCGGAAGGGAAGTAGAAGGGATTAGACTTCCTGTTTAAGCTGATCCCCGCTACCTCCCTGGTGACCTCCTCAGCCTGGATTCCCACACCAGGGACCATAACTGCTGTGGTTCATTCACATGCCTAAACTGTTTAAGATGCTGCCAGATAAGAGCTGCAGGCTCCCCAGGAGCAGTCCTTCCTAGGTCTCTCATCTGTCTATGCTGTAATATTTAATTCTTTGGAAAGAAGCAACGAGAAGGCTGGGTTTTTTTAAGATATTAAGAAAATCGTTCATTGCTGGGAAGTCAAATCAAGGCCTCATCCTTCAAAACGACACTGGAATGTGTATCAGCCGGAGAGAGAGCCTGATTATTAGTTTTAAAGAGCTTATTTCATTCTCTTAAAAATGGGATCAGTTCATCTTCATCACATCTGTCTCTGTGTGGCTCCTGCATGCCACAACAGCTGTCAGCTCCAGGCGTCATGTTATTAAGGTGTAGCAGGTGTATGTGTGGGTCTGCCTGGATGCATGTGTTTTCCAAAGGACCAAACAATGAGACTTAGAACATGAGTCATTAATAGGGTTGATTTGCTCATTTTCATTCAGGAAGGGGCTGGGAAGATCGTTTCTATCCAGCCCATCCCACCCCACACGGGCCAGGGGTGTGGGGAGGAACCACAGCTATGGCCCGCTTATCTAGGCAGCAATGGTAAGGTCTTGGGGTAAATCACTTTACTAAGGGTTACCACTAAGGGAATACAACCGTCATAAGCATGAATCTCCCTGACACCTCAAGGGCCACCTGGCTTTGGCCAGGTGACCCAGCACAACTGCAGCAGGGGTTCCAGATGTCCCCAATACCTGTATAAAAACTTGTTTCATGGTGTCCAGATTCCCTCTCATTCCCTTAACGGATGACAGCAAGAGCTGAGCTAAATTAAAGCATCAGGTAAAAGAAAGATAGAACCTTCTACTGCTTTGCTCTGCATTGAAGCCTACCATTCACATCAATGGGAAGACACTGCACAGTGTCTGTGGAGAGCATGATACTAAACATCAGTACACAGAAAAAGTAGATAAGCGGGCAGAGGCTTGCACATTGAAATGTGATGAATAATACGGACTAGATAATAAAATGCTAAATTGAATGCAGCTGGGTGTTAAACATGTATCACAAAATATGTATTATGGATGACAGAGTAAGCCAAAGGGCAGAGCTAGGCATGGGATGCTTCTGACAGAGGGGTCCTGGAAGAACCCTGAGATCGGGCGAATCTTCATTACAGAAAGAGGATGGAGGGCCGACCAGGCATGGTCAGCAGGAGAAAACAGCAAAAATGGGAATGAGACTTGAGAATTATGGCAACGTGGTACACGTGACCATAACAGGAAATGGTAGGCAATTCAGCTGAGTAGAGAGTAGGCATACCTACGGAAAGAAGTGTGTTTGCACATGTCTCTGTATATGCCAATGACTCTAGGGCAGATAATCTGAAATGACAGCTAATCAAAACATCATTTAACATGCATCTACATATTGGAATTGATACAGATGGATGAC
>NW_011888784.1:7336541-7367801 GCF_000151845.1 Pteropus vampyrus
AATACTGCACGTTTGCCTCAGTCCCGGTGTTATCTCCAGTGCTGGCAACTCATTTTACACAGCCTTGGGCTCCCAAGGGAATAGAAGATCCATAAGGGCATGGCCACCTCCTACGGTTCTTTGTATCACCTGTAACAGTACCTGTGACTCAGGTAGATGCTCAAAAAGCCATTGTGGGCTGAGACTCCACGGCAGCAGCACCAGGTTGTGCCTGGCATCTTGAATCAATCTCCTTCCTTCTGCATCGGCACATCAGCCTGCCTATCCCCAGGGGCGGAAGGGAAGTAGAAGGGATTAGACTTCCTGTTTAAGCTGATCCCCGCTACCTCCCTGGTGACCTCCTCAGCCTGGATTCCCACACCAGGGACCATAACTGCTGTGGTTCATTCACATGCCTAAACTGTTTAAGATGCTGCCAGATAAGAGCTGCAGGCTCCCCAGGAGCAGTCCTTCCTAGGTCTCTCATCTGTCTATGCTGTAATATTTAATTCTTTGGAAAGAAGCAACGAGAAGGCTGGGTTTTTTTAAGATATTAAGAAAATCGTTCATTGCTGGGAAGTCAAATCAAGGCCTCATCCTTCAAAACGACACTGGAATGTGTATCAGCCGGAGAGAGAGCCTGATTATTAGTTTTAAAGAGCTTATTTCATTCTCTTAAAAATGGGATCAGTTCATCTTCATCACATCTGTCTCTGTGTGGCTCCTGCATGCCACAACAGCTGTCAGCTCCAGGCGTCATGTTATTAAGGTGTAGCAGGTGTATGTGTGGGTCTGCCTGGATGCATGTGTTTTCCAAAGGACCAAACAATGAGACTTAGAACATGAGTCATTAATAGGGTTGATTTGCTCATTTTCATTCAGGAAGGGGCTGGGAAGATCGTTTCTATCCAGCCCATCCCACCCCACACGGGCCAGGGGTGTGGGGAGGAACCACAGCTATGGCCCGCTTATCTAGGCAGCAATGGTAAGGTCTTGGGGTAAATCACTTTACTAAGGGTTACCACTAAGGGAATACAACCGTCATAAGCATGAATCTCCCTGACACCTCAAGGGCCACCTGGCTTTGGCCAGGTGACCCAGCACAACTGCAGCAGGGGTTCCAGATGTCCCCAATACCTGTATAAAAACTTGTTTCATGGTGTCCAGATTCCCTCTCATTCCCTTAACGGATGACAGCAAGAGCTGAGCTAAATTAAAGCATCAGGTAAAAGAAAGATAGAACCTTCTACTGCTTTGCTCTGCATTGAAGCCTACCATTCACATCAATGGGAAGACACTGCACAGTGTCTGTGGAGAGCATGATACTAAACATCAGTACACAGAAAAAGTAGATAAGCGGGCAGAGGCTTGCACATTGAAATGTGATGAATAATACGGACTAGATAATAAAATGCTAAATTGAATGCAGCTGTGTGTTAAACATGTATCACAAAATATGTATTATGGATGACAGAGTAAGCCAAAGGGCAGAGCTAGGCATGGGATGCTTCTGACAGAGGGGTCCTGGAAGAACCCTGAGATCGGGCGAATCTTCATTACAGAAAGAGGATGGAGGGCCGACCAGGCATGGTCAGCAGGAGAAAACAGCAAAAATGGGAATGAGACTTGAGAATTATGGCAACGTGGTACACGTGACCATAACAGGAAATGGTAGGCAATTCAGCTGAGTAGAGAGTAGGCATACCTACGGAAAGAAGTGTGTTTGCACATGTCTCTGTATATGCCAATGACTCTAGGGCAGATAATCTGAAATGACAGCTAATCAAAACATCATTTAACATGCATCTACATATTGGAATTGATACAGATGGATGACAAGATATAGGACTTACAACACTTCCCATGAAATAACGAAATGCCTCTAAAGACTTGAGTCAGGAAAAGCTGGGCAGGGGCCATGCTGGTCCTATGAATCCATCTGTCCCTCCCATTCCTGCCTGCAGTACATGGATGGCATCACCCCTCAGGCTGGGGCAAAACATGCACATCGTCCCGGTGCTCTGCAGCCAGGCCTTCCCTACCCTCTGGCAGCAAGGAAGCCAGTTAAATGAGATGATTACATAAAAAAAGGCTCCACTCAGTTTCTGCAGGTCTAGAACGTACAATAATCCCATATTCACATCAAATCAAAGATATGCCATATTAATATATTATTTAAAATAAAAAAGACTTGCTTGGATCACAATGTTGGTAATTTACCAGCAGATAATGGCGTTCCCAGGCAGAGAGAAAGGCCCCCTCCTCCAAGAAGCCTGGCTGACACTCTTACAGTCAGAACGAAGCCCTCTTCCTCTGCACTCAGATCATGCTTTCTGCATGCATTCCTTTTCCTGTGAGCCTTAGCTGAAGGAAGGAGCGCATATCAAAAACTGCCTGGGTTGAAGAAAGGACTGCTGGTTTCCAAGACATCAAACAGGATTCATAGCCTGTGGAGCAGAGCCTAGCACGCCCTCTGGCAATCCTTTGTGAGGCCTTAAGAGTACAAACAACTGAAAAATTAACATGGAAAGATTCTTAAAGAGTAAATGGAAACGGATGGTGAGAAAGTCATGGCTATATACAGTCACAGAAAAATGGGGACGTAAGTGACGGGGACTGATAACTGCACCGGCTCAAATGGGAATATAAGAACTCCAGGTCCTCACAGGCTGGGTGTGACGAGAGGAGAGGCTGAGGACGGATCACAGCGAAAACAAAACTGGGCAGGAGTAGGAGAACCAAGGATGGCGAGGCTGTCACACGGTCTTCCTTTTTCCTATCTGCCAAACAAACGATTATGAATCTGTCCTGGGTTAGAATTTTGCAGGCGAATACTGAGAAGCAACAAAAACTGTGACAAGGAAAGGGTGGGCAACCCACCGACGTCAAGAGTCTTCAGAGCACTGGTCTGAAGCAGGGAAGACAGGGGACTGAGAATCCTAAGGGGAAAGCGGGGCGCGGCGGGCCGGAGTGGAGCACGGTGGGGAGAAAATGCCCGTGGCCTGACTCCACACTAACTGTGAACTCCAGTGCGAACCTGACCCCGCTGGGCCTAAGGGCACTCTCGACTCTGGAATTCCAGTCTCTGGGTCTGACAATCCAGCATCCCTCTTGGATGGCAGAAATGCTGAAGCAGGTGTGTGCTAGACAGGACCAAACTGAGGATAAGCCGCAGCCTTCGAAAAAAATGAAAGCAGGTGGGGGGATGGAGAGAAAAAGAAAAGAACGAAAATTTGGCTACGGAGTGTTTATAAAAAGCTTACGCAGAATTCGGTATTTGTGGAAACTTTTCTGGTTTGGTGGCAGAAACCAAATTGGAAACATGTGAAGTACATAAATATCATTTACAATTTTAAAAATACTTGTAAAGATTAAGTGAAATGTCAGTGAATGGCTCGAAAAGGGCAAGGTATTGTTACAATATAAAGGATTGTTGTCCCTGGCCCCGTACTTCACAAGATTATTTGTTAAATCAGAAAATCAGAAGGCCACATGGGTCCCCCTGGCTCCCAGAACAGGCTGTCAGAGGCCCTTGCTGGATTCCAAGAAGCTCGGGCACCAGAATGCTCCCCGCCCCTCCACATCTACCGTAGGACTTGAATCTACATTCTTAGACACTCATATACTCTTGGAGTTTTTACCCTCAGGCCTCCTTTTTTAAAATGCAAATACCCCTGGGAAGGCTGACACTTTTAACTAATTCTTTCTAAGGTGTGGAGAACAGGTTGTCAAGCAGACAGGAGCTGGTGTGGAAATCAGAGCTTTGCTCTAGCTTGACTGTATGAACTTGGCAAATAAACCACTTGACCTTTCAGGGCCTCGGCACATTCCTATGGGAAAGAGGCCTTGGGCAGGTAGAGAAGATGGACCTATAAACTATAAAATGAGATTACGTGATGTATTAGATGTAGCGTTGCCAGATAAAAGACAGGGCACCAGTTAAATCTGAATTTTGGATACACAACAAATACTTTTTTAGTATAAGTATGTCCCATGTATAATTATACTAAAAAAAAAATATTTGTGGGAGTCCTATAATTTTATTTGCTAAACTTGGCAATCTTAATCAGATGGACTTTGCTCTCCAGAGGAAAAACTCTAGGGAAAACACAGGCAGTAAACGTGTAAGGCAGCGAGCAAAGAGGAATGGGAACAGGGGCAGCGCCAAGCATAACGCTGCCTCCTTCACAACTGAGGGCTGACCTAGTGTGTTGACATTCATAAAATGCACTTTTCCAAAGAGCTTCAGCCAAATGCAAAGGCTATCAGAGGCCTTCCTTTGCAAGGGAGGGAGCTCCAGGCAGAGCTCCCCTGAGCAATGAGTAGCCACCTCTCTACCTGTGACCTGGCCCTTCACTGCCCCTCCCAACAGAGTGGCCTTCCTAAAACATAACTTTCCTTACCTTCCTCCCTCCCTCCCTCAATAATACCTTTCAATGGCTCCTTCCAGCTGCTCTGTGAGATCCAAGCTTCTGTAAAGCTCGTGGAAGGCTCATATGATCTGCTGCCTGAGCCCCAAGCCCCAGCCTGGTGTCTTGTCCCTCTCACCTCATATTTCATACGCCAGCCCTACCCTTTCCTAACACACCTGCCTAGAAAACTGCTTCTCGCTCCAAATGCCAAAGACTGCACCCTTCCCAGAGAAGTGACCCTGGGTCTTCTCTTTTTTCTTCTGAGTCAGCTTATCTCCCTGTGGATCTACACGTATCCCAGGCGAGGCTCTACTGAGCAGCCTATCATGCCTGGTTTAGGCATTCCCACTGTTGGTCACTTCCCACACAACTCCTTGAGGGCAAGTACCTCTGTCTTAATTCATCTCTAGTCCCTGCCACAGCACCTGGCATTTGAGGAATACAGTAACTATTTGATCGATTAACGAATATATTGGCAGGTCCCTGGTGACTGGGGCATTTGTTGAGGAACTGATTGACCCCTTCCTCCCCATTTCTGTGCCTCTTCAATAACTCCTGGGGGTCACGAATCATCTCTGGAACTAGCCACTTTCTACCTATCCCCATGTACCCGCCTGCATTCCCACAAGCACCGAGGCAAGCTCTCCTTTGGACCCAGCTTTGAGGTGGCATTTACCATTTTATAACCTATGCTTTCAGTCTAGTTCATATTTATTTAGCAATCAATCATATATTTCCTTGTGCTACTTCTTGAAGTATATTCTGCATTGTCATTCTCATCCACAAGTATCTTATTAGAGCTTTCTAAGGCAAGGCCAGGGATCATGTTCTTGGTGAGAAAGGCAGGAAATGAGGCCTCAGCCCTCTGGGAGCTTATGTACATATATAAGGTAAAATGGAAGATAACCCACACTTTAGCTGAACAATCCTTGGAGATCTGCATAAAATGGATTTACACCCATTACCTTATGTAAATGAGAAGTCCAGTGCCTGTCCCCAGGTTTCTGCACATCTCTGGAGTCCAGTCCTATATCCTCGGTTTTGATTTCTATTCTGATACGAATCAAGATCTTCCCCCCTTTCACAGGCCTGCTTTTCAGCTTCCTACTGTGCTCAACTACATCAAAATTTTCATTCATCTTTTTTTTTTTTTTTTTATGCAGAACAATTAGTTTCCTTTCATGCCAAGCCCTGGAGGCCTCACCTTTCATACCACAAACCAGGTATTTGTTAAACAAAAAAAGCACTCACTCTCCTAGGGGCAGAATTAGAGGCAAATTTTGTAATTTGAAAGATCTTTTATCTTCTTTCCTAACAAAAACAGCTATCACAGAGAGTGCGAGCTATGCCGGGGGGACTTGGAGTAAACACTGACCATTTTTGACCCAGGAAGTGTAGCACTGGTTGACAACATTCTTCAAACTGAAAGTGAGTAACCAGTAACCTATCTTTGCAAGTCTGCCTTGCGGACAGGAATGCATGTCCCACTTCTACCCCTCCTCCCTCAGGGGCCGCCATCTGATTTGACCATTGTTGCCCGGGCTCCGAATGCTCAGCCCTCTTTTCCTGTCTCTCCACAACCGATTCTGAGGCCCACATGACCCGGGAAGGCAGTGGTGCAAACGGGCCTGGTAGTCACGCTGGTTCTTCCGAGTTTTTCAGACTCTATAACACCGTCATCACCCTCCCGCCTTCGCCCAGCCCCCTGGCTGCCACAAACTGCCATGCTTCCATTTCTCAGAACACTGGAGGAAATTCAACCTCTGCTGGGCCCTCTGAAGTTTCCTCTTCTCTAAAACAATGTTTCCAGCCTAAACTCAACTGCAGCTTAACTTCAGATACTGCAGGAGCAAAGAATCTTAAACTGGAGTGCGTATCGGAAACATCTGGAGAGCTGCACCCAAGTTCTGACGTGCAGCCCAAGATTTTGTATTTGTACCAAGCTTAAGATTTTATATTTCTAAGCTCCCAGGTGAAGGTGGTGCCTAAAGTACTGGCCTAGGTTCTTGGCTTCCATCATGCCTGGCTTGTGCATGCTTTCAACATACTGCCCAGTACTGTGGGCTCCTGATCTGAGCAGATACTTCCCATCCAGACGAAATGCCTCCAAGAACACACAGTGAGGCCTTGAATCCATCAGTGCCGGGCTGGAAACAAGACTGTGCTCTAAGGGGTGACCCTGGCCTACTGCAGCCGTTCGTCCGATGTGATTTAAAACCAAGCATAACATGCTTCGGAGGCTGGAGAACTGGGAGAGCTGGGACCTGGCTTGCAGAACAGAATGTATTTTGTGTAACCGGCCTAAACAGAGTGGGGGAGGGAAGGGGCACACAGCTGTTTCTCATTCAGGGACCAGCAGGGCCTGGGGAGTAGGAAGCCAAGCACTGTGCTGTCCTGCCAGGCCCCTGTAATCAGAACACGGAGGGCACATCAGCCTTTCCTCAGAGGGGCAGGACGAGGGGAGTGTGTGAGGGAGGGAGACCCCTGGGGCACTGAGACCAGGGACATAGGCTGCACCCAGCAAATGTCCTGATGCTTTAGGGAGAGGGTAACTACTGACATCTAGTTCTGTCATGACTAATTTGCATCCTGGGATTCTCTGCAAACTCAACCTTACCAGAGAAGGGGCTTATGTGCCCTCTGATGGGAGTAGTTGTCTGATGAGCTGTTTTCTCAGAGGATGGTCAGAACACCAGGGACATTAGGGTCCCCTGAGCAATTACAGAATGTGCAGATTTCCAGGCCCCATCAGGTCTATAGAGTCAGAACCTCTGAGATAGTCCCAGGCCTGGTCTGGGAATCTGCATGCTCCAAATTCTCCCCAAGCAATTGTTATACACACTGATGTTTGACCAGAGCAAGACTGGCTGTGTTTCACATGTGCTGGAAGCCGAGGCCCTTCTCAGTGACTTTTCTTCAAATCCATAAATGCTGTCTAGCCTCATTTGACAGGTCTGGCAATCAAGGACCCCTGGACCACAAAGGGAGGGCTCCCTCCCGTGTTCTGTACCTAAAGAACACACATTCTTCGGAGCTGAGGGAAGCACCTGGCTTCTCATTCTGGGCATTTTCTCAATCTATTTAGTAATCAACAAATATTTATTGAATATTAATTTTGTGCTTATCGCTCCACCAAGGGAAAATACAGTGAAGTATGAGACACAGTCCCTGACAGCAAGACAGGACCAGGCAACTCCATAACGACGGACAACCCTGAGGCAGAAAGCATAGGGGGTGAGTGAATGGGACAGCCGGAGCGTTATTTTCAAATAGATCACAATCAGTGTCACAATCACCTCAATATTATTCGTATTAATTCAGAAAATCTATATGCTTCATGTAATCCAAAACCCATGACAGTAGTAGTCTCCATTTATGAAATACTTATGTAATGCCAAGTGCGGTCCAAACGAGTTTCTTTAAAATTCCCTCACTTCATCCTCTTTGAAATCTGATGCGGTAGGTATCATTATTTTTCAATTATAAACGAGGAGTCTGAGCCTTGTGGTTATTAACTACATGACCAAGTTCACACAGCTAGTAAGAGCTGGGAGTAGGAAAGAAGGCTCAGTTCTGCCTGACTCAAATGACTCATGTCGGCCTTCTGTGTGACAATCACGAATAATCTAGGCATAATGTAATAAAATGTCAGCAATGGGCAAGATAATGAAAAGGCATGACAGTACCCCAAAGGGAGAAAAGATCAGAGAACTTCGTAAGAGTTGGGACGAAATTTTATGGAAGTGATGGACCTTCGGACAGGAGATGCCGAAACTTCTGAACTAGCAAGTACCCCTGGACCACATCATCTCTTTCTACACAGAGAAGAGAGGAAGAAAAGCCCTGGGAATCCCTGGGGCTTTTCCCTAAGAAGCTCCATGAAAACAAGTCAAATTGAGCTCGCTCACCATTCCAAGCTATTCTGCACCGGTTGAGGCCAGGATAAGAAACAGTTCATTTATTGGCAATGTTCGCAAACAAGCCTCTGCTGGATTCACAAAGTGTGTAACTGGGCTTGTTCTTCTTTCTTTTTTTAAAAGGGGGTTGGGAATAAAAACAAAAAAAGAAGACAACTCTATACAAGGCCTTACTGAATAAGCACTCTGGAAAGTCACTGAGCAGAAAATTGAATTTAAGTTTCTCCAAATGATACATATTCCCCAACCTCCCAATGCTTTGTGGAATGATCCACTCCCCCTATAAGGAAATCATGAAACCAAGGAAACACTTCAAACTGGAGACAACACAATGTACTGTTGTATGAATCCAGACTTTTGGAATCGATTCAAATTCTCAATGTATAGGGTTTCCTTCCCTCCCTCTCCCTCCACAGTACATAGTAACCTTCAATCTTCTTGCAGCAGTATGTTTTAAAACTCATGTGTGGTGGTTTTCCTGTATTCACTGTTTACAGAAGATGAGAATAAAACTGTATTCTGGCCAAGGAAGCAAGTGGTATCCCCAGTAACTGCTCTCGGAGGCTGCCCCACCCAGCCTGCATCTGATCAATCCTAGAAGTTTGCAGTACACAAGATAATAAACGAAAATACCCTCTGCATAGGCAAAAACGAGGTGGGAAACTCTTCAGTGTGATAGCAGAAGCTCCAAACATCTCTACACATCTTCCCTCAGTCAGAAATGATCCCCTTAGAGATGCTTCTAAAGATTTTAAAATGTGAGAGGCATCAAATCACAATCTGGAAAAAATCTTTGAGATCATCTAGGCCAGTCCCCAAATTTTATGGTTGGGGAAAATAATATCTATGTAAGGTCAATGCCTTGAATAATAATTTAGGTTTTTAATTGCAGCAGCGTTTCCCCAACATGAACGTGTTCTGTCTAACACTGGCCCTTTCTGATCTTGGGTCAAAATAAGTGTCCCATGGTCAAATCAGTTTGGGAAATGCTACACATATTATATCACTCACCTACCCTCTTCTCTCTCTTGTAGATTCACAATATAGATTCAAATACTGTATTAAGGATTCCACTTATCTGATAGATATAACTGGAAAAAGGGTTTGTCTGAGATAGCACCAGCTGCTATATAAGAAATTACATACTAGGTGTCCCGAGCAACAGATATTTATTTTCTAACAGTTCTGGGGGCTCAGAAGTCCAAGATCAAGGTTCCAGCTAGGGTTTGGTTTCTAGTAAAAGTTCCTTCCCTGGCTTGCAGAAGGCCAACTACGCACTGTGAATTCAAATGAAGGAGAAAGAGCAAACCAGATCTCTGATGTCTCTTCTTATAAGGACACTAATTCTAAAGGCTCAGGGCTTCACCCTTATGACCTCATGTAACTTTAATGATTTCCTTATTTCAAATATAGTCACATCAGAGGCTCGCGCTTCAATATATAAACTCTGTGGGGACACAATTTAATTCATAAAAGGACTGAAGAAGCAAAGCACAAGTCAGTAGAGGTTCCCCCCGCCACCTCTCTCTTTCTCTCTCTCTCTCTCTCTTTTTTTCTCTCTCTCTCTCCTCCCCTTCTCTTTCCCTCCACCCCCTTTCTCCAACCCTTCATATTACACAGAATAGGAAAAGCAGTCACTGCTCAAGAAATAATTTTCAAAATGACTAAAAACAGATCAGAATAGATCCAAAACACCTCATTTCCTCAGCTGCCCTGAAATCATCATATTCAAGGAGACACCCAGTTTGGTGATATCTGATTTTTTTATCCAGTTCACTGATGATGACTGATGGTTCAAGACCATTTTCAGATTCGACAAGTCAGGACCTGCGGGAGCTCGCAGATTTTGAGTCCCCTTGTTTTCACTGTCACGTGCCAAGGCCATGGGTAACCTGCTCTACCACATTTCAGCACAGTGGAACTGCCTAACTATTGCTAGGGCCCTGTGGAAACAGTTAGCTACATAAGTTAGAAACCATTGCGATGGTCTCTCTTGTTAAAAAATGAGCAACTTAGAGACAACAAAGGGATGTTTCAAACATATTTTGAGCAATGGCAATATTTAGTACATAACTTCTTTCGAAAAACACTGAGAGGTGACTACTCTTATAAGTACTCTTATAATTAAGGCCCAGTTTGTGTTTTGAAAACTTAGTTCCTTACACTTTCATGCTTTGGACAGCAGCATCTCACCTTTTGTCATTCGGGGCTATTGATAAAAAAGTCCAAGTATGACTAGGGTTGAATTTACACAGCTTTGTTGCTTTTCATTGTTCTTCCTTCTCTCCACTTCTTGCTGAACTGCAGAGAAAGTGTGTGTACTCACGGAGGAGCCAGTTGGAGGCTTAGGAGGTTAACAGATACGGCACACGCAGTGTATAATGCTTAACTCAAAAAAGTACAATTTCCATGGACTATATTGTGACTATAATGCATAGTTCCCCCACGGTTTCTAGAAATTGTACAGTTACTCTTTGTGGTATGAACTCACCTTGCAAGAGAAAGGTTTGTTAAGTCTTACTGAAAATCCTGGACATCTACGGTTTGACTGGCCAGACTCTATATCCCCAAGTCCTAGCCCAGGGCTGGGCCACAGGGCCCTTCAGTGACTACACCTTAGAGAGATGAATGAATAATCTATCGTGGGGTTCTCTTGCTGCTCGATGCTCAACCACTGTTCTATTCTGATGTCTGATATGATCAGTCTGGGAACAGCCCGCGACATAATTCCTATTAGGGAATTTCAGAGTAAAGAGAATGAATTAAAAAAAATACACATACCTGCATCTCTACTGACTTTTCTTTAGACAGTTCTAGTACAGTAGTTAAAATCCAGCTGTCCCACCATCAATCACAAGGTCTTGTTTTGTTTTTCTCATTTTAGAAAATATATGGAGGGTTCTTTAATTAGAAAGTCCCTGATTTCCTACCAGAAAGTGCAGGAGAGCTTTCTACGAGTTTCCTCTCTTTAGAAATAAAAAGGTATCTGTCACCAATCAGAACATGTCATCGCCACTGGTGAGCCCCATGCTTATGTCACCACTCCGATCGCATCACGAACTGTCGCTCATCGGTAAGTATCTCTGGGGCCAACGAAGTGAGGGAGAAGTTCCCCCCAAAGCATCCTCAGCCTGCACTGAGCAGAAAGAAGAAAGCTCAAGAAACTACGGTTTCCCTCTGTGGCCCCTTTGTGGGCCCACAGCAGCTATGAGGGGGCACTGGTCTCCCCAGAGCATGTGCTAAACAAACCGATATTTGAACCACAGAAGGGCCGGGCTGGGGCTGGGCTGGTCTGCAGGGGCCTCCTTTGTCTGGGGGTTGGAATCATTCCTTGGTTTCTTTTCACTGCTCCTCCCCACCCCCAGCTCCTTCCCCTCTCCCAATTCATTCTTTAAGAATTTATCCTGCTGCTTCTTTAACTCAGCATGTGTCTGGGCAGATATCCAAGAAAGCTCCCTTCAACAACGACAACAACAGGAACAGGGAAAAAAAATCCTCCACTTCAATGCAGTCCTCCCTGCTCTCCCTTCCCTCTCCTGGCTTTTCACAGCTCATGATTGATAATGTCCTCCTCTCTCTCACCCCGGGACGCCACATGCCTTTCTATTGGACAACACAGCCTCTATGAGGTGACCTGGGAGCCCAGCCACCCGGCCCTGAGACCCCTTTGGGGTCTTTTGAGAGAGGAAAAAAAGAAAGGCCAAAAAGCAGCCTGGATGGGGGCTGGACCAACAGGTACAAAGCCATCCTAGAGTTGAATGTACTGAGCCTTTGTGTGTGGACCAGGGCTCGGCAGAGCAGGGAGAGGAAGCCAGGGAGGGGAGCCAGGGAGGGGAAGGGACAGGGCGAAAGGGTCTTTCTGTGCCTTCTCGCCACCCTTTCCTTTGCCCTAGCAGGAGAGGCTACTACACTGAGACCTCAAAGAACCAAGTATATTTTGAACCAGTGAAAATCACTCTACCAGAACTTTCCTTTTCAACTCTATTGGCTTCCTCTGAAATTCCTTGCGTGAAGACATCACATTTTCAATCATATTTTGTCACGAAAAGATGAAACCAACACTTATTGAGCATCTACTAAAGTCCGGGGACTATGCTACTTGTTTGCTCATTCGTGATTCCACTGAATCCTTGAAACAATGAGGTAGTAGTTCCCCTTCATTACCAGATGGGGAAACGGAGGCACAGAGAGATGAATCCCCTTGTCCTGGATTAACACAGCTAACATGCAGCCGTGTTGTGAAATGAACTCAGGTCCTAGGACCCCGAGGGCCCTAATTTGCTGCTGTACTCAGGTGCCTCAGTAACCTCTGAGAAACGAAAGAATGATTGAATGAAGAGCTCCCAACAAAGATAAGGATATTATTATTATTCCTCTTATTCTTATTTGCACCATCCAGAAATCTGCACCACCCAGGAAATTATTTTTCTTTCTCTTCAAGGCTGTTTTCAGATGAGGGGCACCCCAAAGTCGAAGAACCATATTTTCTCATTCTACCTTAGAAATGTTTTCCTGGATTTCCAATTAAACCTTATATCCTCTACATTTCAGGAGGGTCAGCTTGAAAGCCATCTGCTTGATTAGTGTTTCTGTCTTTCCCAAAATCAGACTTGAAAATATTGTCTGCTATATGAGACAATTCCTGCTTAAAGATGCTTTCAGAATTATTCTGCAGATAAATGTGTGTCTTTTGTTAAATGAAAATGGTCAACTGTTTCCCTTTTCCTCAAAGCTTCCAGCAAACTTACAGCCCACGACAGTCCCCAGAAGAGATAATCAGAGCTGGGAAGGAGCCAGGTGGCTCCCATTCCTTTTAGATGATTTCTGGTTTGCTTTTCCTCTAATTGCTAAATTTTGTATTCAGCTTGTAAACCTATGAAATCCCTTTGGAAAGAGACAAAATATAACTCCTTGATAAATAAACAATCAGTATATATGTCCATCCTAGGCTGTCGCCATAATCTGAAACATCTTACCGTCATGCCCCACCTGCGGATAGGGCAGAGTAAGACAGAGCAAGTTCGTGAATGGAAAAGAAAGTTTCTTTGCTGGAGTCTGTATCCCTCTCCCCTGGGAGGAGAGCTGGGAAGTGGCTAACCCAGGTGAGTGGAGGAGAGGGACAGTCTCCACGGAGGAGAGTGCAGTCTCCATGGCAGCAGCAAGGCCAAGACTCCTCCTTGCACTGGGGGTCCCCGGGCCTTACCTACTTTCCATGGTTATCCACCCCTTTCTTCATCCCTAGGTGCTCCCTTCCCTTGTCATTGCTCCCTCTTCCTTCTCCCCCCTGCTTCTTCTCTCTCTCTCCCTTTCTTTTTTCCAATAGCCTCAAAAGGCAATACACTGAGGAAAAGAAAAAAGAAGAGACCCAAAAGTTATAACTTGTCACTTAGAAAAACAGTTTGCTAGGGTTAAATACTGAGTGTGGGTCCTTTAGAATAAAAAGTAAGGGCATACCCATTGAAATGTTATGTTAGACCATCAGAAATATAGAACAGCAATCAAGAAATCTATCAACAAATACCTATGAAGCATCTACCTTATGCAGATACTGGGTTACTGGGGCAATAGTATTAAAATTAGAAATAAATGTTAATGGAGACCTTTACCTCATAAAGGATATAATATAGTGAGACACACACACACATGCCACATTAAATAGCCATATAACTGAATCATACAAAACTCTACAGGTGGTGTTATACACAGCAAATGAGCAGGTGTCAGGACAGAGTGTACGAGAGACAAGATGTGCACCAGGCTCTTGGAGGCAGGATGCACTGTGAGGTAGGCTCGAAGGAACGAAGCTGGAGATGGGCACTAAAGGACGGGTGAGCTTAGGAGAGGAGCCAAGAAGCGGAAGGGAGCTGTAGCCTTAAGATCCTTGCTCCTATCACCATCCCCTGCCCATTACCTTCTAAGGTAGCATAACTGGTCTTAAGATTCAGGCAGGGGTGTAGAGGTGGAACCTGGGTGGAGTTTGGAGTGACAGTGAGTAATGTCTCCTGTCAGGACACTGGGGAGTCATCTTCTGAGCCATCTGGGGCTACTGCCATGGTTACTATTAAGCCAAAGTACTTATACACTAGGACTTCATCAAATATCGTTTTCTCTTAAATTCGACTAATCCCATACGTAAATGGCCTTAACCACATTGCTCACCTCAAGAACTTACAACTAAGCAGCAGGGGAAGAGAAAGGCAAATCATTTCTTCCTTGTGAGTCGAGGGGGTTGATCTCAAAGAACTTTGGCTCTCACATTATGTTATCTTCCCGTCTACTTCTTTTGGCACCTTGGCTAATAAAAATTATTCTTATTTCCATTTTGCACAAAAAGTCCTTCGTCTCAAAGCAAAGAGTGTGTTTTGCAACAAAGATTGAGCTTCCTTGACCTGAGATTGACTCCTTAGATTAACGTAGCACTGCTGCAGGATGTTAGGGAATGCCTTCATGTCAGTATGTGGTACTTAAACTCCCAGCTCATGGGTCTTAATGGACGTGAGTCCTCACCACAGAGCAAATGTTTTCAGCACCAAATGACAGAGCTAGGCACAAAACAGTAAATGACATCTATGTCCTGTTGAATAAAAGGTGTGTTCCTCATTTCTTCATTTTCTTAAAATATAACAGCTATTGCTAGAACAGGGTGAGAGAAGTTCTCACTGGTTTGTGTTTTGTTAGGTATCTCCTCTAGATCGTAGAAGCATGCGTCTTTCTCATTAATATCACCTGCAAGAAAACAAACCTAGGTACATCTATTTCTTTTTAGCCTATTAAATGCTAATAGCTTCCAAGTAACAAATATCTACTCTAGGATTTAGAGTGTGCTTGATATTTTGTATAGGCAGCAATCTATTCTCATGAATACTTCCTAAAGAGCTAGGCAAAGGTAAATTCTCTTTTGTTTCTATACCCAAACTGGAAACAACTGCACCGTTGGTGACTTTGGCCATATGCACACATACTACGTAGAGGGGGGAGCGCTGGGAACATCTTAATCAGAGACCTAGGCTTTCAGGAGTGGAACAGCCACTGCCATGCACTACCTCCAAAGACTTCAGTTTCTAGATGTTACTACGATAGGGAGCAAGCTGACGTTTAGCTCTTTAAGCTCATACCTATGAGATCTTCAGTGGGGTCAGCTGGAGAGTAAGGCCAGTTACACTGTGGGAGTGGGCTGCGAAGAGTTGCGTGCTAGCATCCCAACCTTAATATCTACGCACCTTGTCCATGGCAGGTGGTAAAACCTAAGAGGAATTTTGGGAAAAAGGGCTACATAATTTAAAAACCCTTGACTCCATCACATTTTGATTGCAACTTACGTGTTAGGCAGTGGTTAAATAGCGAATGTCAACGATTTTAGAGGGAAAATTAAAATGACAAATATTTATGTGTAAGACACTGCTTTGTATTATGAAATATGTGAGAAGATAGAGAAGGAATACAACATGATTATTATTTTCAGAAAGTTATAATTTCCCAAATACTACCTGGTCTGCCTGGTGGTGAAAGAATCGTGGACAGGTAGCCTGAGCTTAAGTAACTGACTCTCTTCCCACACTCCCTAAGGAAAGGATGGGGCTGCTAGATCAAACTAAAGGGCTGTGGATGGAGAAGCAAACTTTCTCCCCAAATCAGTCATGCTCCAATGTGGATTATTCCATTCTGCAGAGCAGAAATCACGGTTATACTAACAAATGCAGTTATTCAATTAAAAAAAAAATAGTGATTGAACACTTATGAAGGAATCAAACAAATAAAGGGAGAGACATGTGGAAATTTAATCAGAAGAAAGGGCTTGGATAGCGGCTCCAGAAAAACACAGTCCCTTCTGCCTTTCTGCCCTACACGAACACAGGAGCTGTGCTGCCACAGGTACAGGTGTCCCCAGCTGTGAACAGCACACAAGTCCCCAGATACACTATGGAGATCCATGTCCTTGCTGACCAGCTCTGGTTCTGAGGGGATTCTTTGAAAAATTGAAATCTGCGTCTTTGTCATTCCACCTGCGGTTCTTCTCTGCCCACTCCAGTAAGATACCGAAGAGCCAGTTGATTATGATACCTTCAACAGTGCTGCAAGGACTTATTTAATACTCAGCCAGGTATCAGGAAGAAGGGAATGGGGGTAGGGGCGAGCATAGATCTAAAGCATTTGAGAAACCAGGGGACAAGAAGGTACATAAACAGGAAAAATGAAATGGGACAAACACTCTGTTAGAACGATCCTAAAGGGGCATGAGAACAGCCACAAGTGAGGGAGCAAAGGAGTGACATGTGACCTTAGAAAGTCTCTGGACAGGCCAATTCCGAAAAAGCATTCTAAGCAGAGGGAGCACTGCACACAGACGCATAAGGGCATAGAAAGACAAAAACATTTGGGAAATTCAGGATAATGCCAGGTGCAAAGGAAAGAGAAAGGGGTCATGATTATGAAGAGCTTGGATTCTGCCTTGCAGAGTTTAGATTTTATTCTATAGGTTATAGGGAGCCAGCAGAGGCTTTTAAGCAATGCCTTGCTAGGAGGTAGGCAGAGAAGGAGTTAATGTCCTGTTTTTATATATGAAAACAATTGTAGCACAAAGAAATTATGCCTGAGGCCACTCAGCCAGTGAGGTCTGGAAAACAGGTCTCCCCACCCCCAACCCAGATGCTTTCTACCAACACATGCTGTTTCCAGAGTCAATATATCTTTGTGGGAAGCAATATATCTCTTTGGACATCCTGTGGGAAGCAGAATCCTTACCTGCCAATAAGAAATTGTAATCCTCTTACTTCAATGAAAGGAAATGTTACTTTGATGGTTCCCAAGTTACCACATATACATTTGTATCAAGTCATTTATCACGATGTCATTGTGATATCCATCTGTTTTCTTGAACTAAATTGGGAGCTCCTTGAAATCAGGGACTGTGTCTTCAGTTAGGCCTTGAGACAAGTGTTAATTGAACAATTACCATGTGCCAGGTGCTGTGCTAGACACAAGGTATTCCACTGCAACTGGCCTAGACATGGCCTCTGCCCACTGTGGAGTCTGCAGCCTTTCCATCTCTGCACTCCTGGTACTTAGACACAGGGCTGACACTCCAATAAGGTCTGCGAACGACGGCATGAGTAGAGCTAGTAGTCCCACACTATTTTCCCCAAAACCATGGATGTTTCCCAAACTTGTGTCCTGTGTGTGCACGGCTTGTGAAGGGAAAAAGGAACCTGAGTCTTAACCTGTCCCCCATCCCACCATTTAGAAACACCAGGCTTAGACAGAGGCACACACCAAGCTAAAACTTCACAGTTCTAGGCCAGATAGAAGACCAGCAGGTGGGCAGGTATCAGATCTCTGGGTTTGGTGGCCAGGAAAGTATCCCATGAGAAGTTGATAGAGTTGGAAATTAAGGGGACGATGCCTTCACTCCCTTCTCGGGTCCTCCCTTCCTACATTTAAAATTCTCAACTCCCTTGTATAAGTGAGGAAGAAACTAAAGCTGTGAAACAATAAAACCATTGGGCTGTAGGTTCAGCATTGGGATCTAGAACCCAAGTTCCAGCCATATCACTGCCTGCCCGCCATGTGGCACTCAGCTGGGTGACTCTAAGCCCAGCCTGGGATGGCCTAGTAAGGAATGTCCTCCTGCTGAGCAGGCCAGTAAGAGCAGCCAGGGACTGCTGCTCCCCCTCCCGCCATGAACCAGCCAGCCTTCTTAAGCCCTAGACTGGCAGGGCTGGTACAGCTTCCAGCTGCCTGCTCGTTCTACCACTAATAGGAAGCAACATATAGAGCAAGGGCACCACTTTTTGTGAAAGAGCAATCCTGTACGTCCTAACCTGGCTGTGGGTCCTTACCTTTGGCTGCTGCTTAGCGATCATTACAATCTGCCTTGACCTCAAGAGCGTACATTTAGGTTGCATACAGTCCTACTTCATTCTGGAAAAATCGTTCTCAGTGGAAATTATAGTATCCACTTGCTGCCTGCTGGGGAATAAGATTATCACCTAAACTGAAGCAGACCAAGATAGCTACCATGTGTGGCCTCCGTGTGGACACGCTCCATGATGGTGCTAGGGGAAAACACTGATTTTCCAGTACAAGGTTCTGATGTGTCTCCTCTGCTGCCCGTCGTGGGACCTTGAGTGGGCTACTGGCCACTGGGGGCCTTGTGCTCCGCCATATTACTGGGGTGCCCTCTGCCACGACTCAGGGGCTTGTGCAGATCGAGTGAGAGAAAGAGCTCCCACTTCTGTTTGCACCTCTACCTACTTTCAAAAATGTTTGTGTGACTGTCTGCGAAGAAGGAAACAAACTGTAAGACTTACCATAAAAAGAAAAGATCTAATGCTACGGTGAGGAAGAATGAAGAAGAATTATAGCCACACTCTTGGCAGGCTGAGTGGCAGGGAAGCAGTCACAGGTTCTGATGGGAGAGGAAATGAGCATCGAGTGTATCGCTATCACTGCTCGGGGGAAACCAGGTGACCGCCCATCCCCAACGAAAGGTGATATTTCAATTCGTCTTTAGAAAACCAACATGACATGTGTATCATCAAGAGAAAAAGGAAAATCTATTCTCACTCACAAGTATCTGTCCCAATGAAACAATACGAGAATAAAAAAACAACATAAAAAATTGTTCGAGTGCTTTCAAAAGGCCAATAATAGCAGACTATTAAAATAAATTTATGTGTATACATATATACGTATATGTATATATGTATTGAGCATATATGTATATATATATGTAAATATATATATACTCAATGAAATATTATCTGGGCATTGAAATCACTAAGAAAACGTGGGGAAGTATTTGTGACACTGTTAAGTGAAAGCAAATGCAAATGGATATAAACAATGATTAGAGCACCGCAACTTTCTTCACAGAGATAGATGGTAAAAGGGCACATTCTAACAACGGAACATAATCCTGTTAGCCCGGCGAGATGTGCGTGCATGTGTGTGCATATGAAAAAAAGAGATTCTTTTCTTTTTCATGAAAAGAAATCTCAAAATGTTTTTATAAATGTTTTTGTGAAGATAACAAATATCAAAGACATAATCCATGCCTCTGAGCTCCCTACAGACCACCTTAACTTTGAAAGAGGTGGGCAGGCATGATTTCAATCTTCTTAAAAGTAGTTAATTCACTGGGAGTTAAGACACTAAACAGAGCCTACTAAGGACACTTGTGATCTTGGCAACCTTTGGTCACTACCTCAATGTTCATGGTCACCAGTTTTAAACTGAAGGAGGCTGTATGTCAGGGTGGAAAGCACACTCCAAGAGGGTTCAGTGTAGCCTGACCTTGGCCAAAGTCACTTCCCAGCTCTGGGCCACACTTACTTATCTGCCAAACAAGGAGGTTGAGATCAACAAACTCTGACGTCCATTTTTTTTTAAGGTTCAGTGATTTTATGATCCTCTAAGTCTCCACCAAAATAAGTTCCCTTTAAATCTCCTCTAAATCTCCACCAAAATAAGTATGCAAAATACTTTGTAATGAAATATCTCTAAAATAAAAAAAAAAAAAAATTACCTCAATAATAAAAAGAATTTTGTTTCTCAAAAGGTAGCACAGACTAACAAAAGAGTGAAACGTGGAGTTAAATAAACAAGGGTTCGAATCCGGCTTGCCACGTCCTAGATGTTTAAACTCTTTTAGGAAAATCAATCAATATTGATGCAGAGTGACCAAACGCACCTGGTTAAATAATTCAACCCATATGGTAAATATATAACAAAATATAAGTCATATATAATAATCTGTCTATTCTTGGAAGATTCAAAGATACTCTGAAAGGTTGTATATTTCCAAGAATCATAAGTGCGAGATTTTTCAAGATAGTTCCAAGTTCTGGTTTCTCAGTTCACATGATATAATAGTTCATTGCCCCCATAAAGACACAGTGCCCCAATCTGTTTGGAGAGTATGACCATCAACAGTGCACTCCTGCTTCGACTGAGACCCACGTTCACCCCAGGCCAAGAAGACTCTGATTTTAAAGACTGTTTATAGTTATCTTACTCTCCCCATGCAGGTACCACATTCAAGTGAATGCTCATTATTTGGTCATATTCTTGCCTGACTTCTGCTTTATAGAAGTCTAATGGACAAAGGCAACCACAGGATGCCCTAAGTCTGAGGCCCCAGTATTTAACTATGTGACCCTAGGAAAGTAACTCACCTAGTTAGGGCTGTGGTTGCCTGGTGAGGGGTCACGTCTGGAACATAATTAAAGTTCCAGGTTTCAAATGCAATGTTTCTCTATTAGCATTCTGTACTCTCAGTAAAGTCTTAGTAAATGCTCTTGGTTCTATATTCACCCTTGTATATATATGGATCCATGGCCTATTGGTTCACCCTCAATGATGCAGCTGAGCTATTGCCACTGAGTAGATCTGCTTCCTGTCATTTCAGGGAATTTCATTGTGTAATGAGCCTGGAGGTTCCTGTGTGCTGTCTGGATTTAACCCAGGGGGCAGTATTATCATCTGACCACAAACAGAACAAGCCCCAGAAGATTGTCAGTTTCCCTAAATCGGGGGCTAGATTCGCATTCTAGTCAACTCAGAGTAAGACACACAGTATTCTAGGTCAGAGAAGGTGGCAAAAGAACTTACAGGGGGAGGAAGGGAGTGCAGAAAGTGACAAATTTGAATGGTAGTTTAAAAAAATCCTAAATGACTCTGTTAAAACTGGGTCCAGAAAAATAAAAATGTAAAAGAGAGAACGAAGTGTGGCAATGAGCTGAAGCATCCTATTCCACTGAACACGGGCCTCTGACAGGTTGTAAAAGCAGGCAGCTGAGGGTTCATTCATGAGAGGCCATACCTCTCCCCCTTCCCATGCCCTGGCACTCACAGACAGGACTTGTGGCGTGCCTTGATGACTGGACATCAATGAGAAATTTCCCTTCTAGAAAAGGCAGGCATAGAGATATCAGTGAGGTACAAAACTCACCACTGGCCTTTTCTCGAATCTGACCAGACCCTCCCCAGAGGGCTCCCTCCTTCTCTTCCTGCAACTTCTCCTTTTAGCCAGCTGCCGACCACTCCTCGATGTATGTTCCCAAGATATGCTTTACAACTGCTCCCCCAGCCTGGCCCCTCGATCCGTCTATTGTAGCCTCTGCTTGCACCTGCTGCATGGCCCCTCCCTTTCTCTCCCCGCTCAGGGGTCTGCCCTAACCCCCCTCCAACCCATTAGCCGATTCCTAGGCAGATGATGCCACAGAATGAAAAAGGACAGTGGAGGCTGTGAGTCTCCTGCTGCCGGCCCTGCCTCTGCTCGCTGGAGCCCTTGTCTCACCTCCCCCTTCTCCCCCCAGGCCTTCTTCTGTCGTCTGCTCTTTGGTTCCCAGGTTAGCTCTCTACTGTTTCTCTAATTTGTTTATTGATTTGGAGAATCAAATCACTATTGTTCAGCCACAGAAATAGCCTGATGTTAGGAAGGAAGCATTCATTGGGAATCAGGAAGCTATATTAGACACAGACTCAGAACATTAGGCTGAGAGGGTCTTCCAAAATCATCTCTTTCAAGCCTGTCACTTGAAACAGGCTTGTTCAATGTGGAAACAGAAGGCCCAGAGAAGCTGTAGTCTCCCTGCCCCCACCAGGCATCTGTGTGTCCTTAAGCCTGTCATTTTGCCTGTCTCAGTCTCAGTTTCCTCATCTGCCTGGCAACAGAAAAGATCTGCTTCAACCTCAAAAAAAAAATCTTGAAGATGGTAGGGAATTGTGTTCGTTGACCAACCCAGTAAATGTGTTATCCTGGCTCCATTTTCATCTTTAACACAGGAGTTCTACTTGTCACCCTGCTGCCTGGGACAATGAAACAGGAGAGAAGCACAAACTAGAAGACACCATACGCATGTATCACACAGAGAATTAAACAGAACACAGGTATTAGTAATAAAAAAGCAGTGTCAACCATAACAACAATAACCAAAAAGCGGTAACTATGAGAAGTGAACGTATTAATGTACCTTATTGTGCTAAACACTTCACATTATATCTATGTATCAAATCATAACATCGTACACCTTCAACTTGCACAATGTTATATGTCAATTATATCTTGATGACATTGGAAAAAAAGGTAATGTCAAAGGCTTCAGATTTCTGGAACCCCTGCAGAAAATGACCAAAGTAAATAGCAGCAATAGAGAGAACTAATAAGAAAAGTCCTATTGGATGATCCAAATATCTATTGCCTGTTTCTCTCCTTCCTTGCCGTAGGAAGTAGATACAGACCTACCCTTAAAGGACTCCATCTTCAACTCCATCCTCAACTCACAGCGTAAAGTTCAATTCAAAATCCCTGCAAATAGCTTCCATCTCTGAGTTCTGAAGTTCCGATGGTCTTTATCACACACTTTGATGCTAGATTGTGTATGGTCTAATTTTGTTTCCTCAGCAAGAGAGAGCTGAATCCTTAAGGGGGAGAACTATATCTTCTATTATCCCTTAGTGGCTGACAAGCACAGGGCATATAGTAAGAGCTTTGTAAATATCAGTAAGGTGCTTAATTTCTGAACTGAGGAGAGAACAGGAGCCCAAGTCTACACTGAGCTCATGTCACAGTATGCATCAAGCACAAGAGCTCCACATCTTCCAACCAGTCCTCCCTGCCCAACAGTATATGATACTACAGGCAGGATACATAGCTCGATTTATGAGATTTCAATTGATACCAACTACAACTAAATAAGATTCAAGGGCCCTGGATTCCATATATTTCATGTTTAGAGCCACCTGTACATACTTGCGTTCATATTACTTTACCCACCAAGAAAGACTTCTCTCCCAAACATATTATCTGATGCAACCTAATTTTTAAAACATTCTGACCTCCTGGAATATCATGTACAGCTAGCTGTACAAGCTGCACACTGCACAACATCAGAGGCCAAAGTTCACAGTGCAGCAAGCCTACATCTATCTCCTCCCTGAAGCCTCTAAGTACCTCTGCTCACATGGATTTGATTTTAAATGATTCACTATGTGGCTCCTCTATTCAAACATTCAATCAAATAGGAAAGAGATTTTATATAGTCTCTGCTTACTGCTGGAAATGCCTACTTCCTAAGCCACCTAAAATTTTCCATCATTTAAACTCAGAGACAATTATTCTTCTTTGCCAATTCTGGATGTGTAAGAAGCCATAAATATCTGTCACCCTATTCACTGAAATAAATCAAGCTTTAAGGAACCAGAGGCATTTGACTTGACCCCTAGGCTTGGCCTTCTGTTAAATGTGCTTCTGATTCCTTTTGGCCAAAGCTCCTCCCAGTCCCACGCGGCAACCTCCGCTTCCACCTTGAGAAAGGAAATCTCAGCCTTTTCTTCCATCACTCCACCTTTCTTCCTCCCTACTTCAACCCGGAAGTGAAAATGAAAGACTGATGGCTGAATTAAATGCAAGAAGTCTTCCAATTAGTGTCTCAATGTCACCTCTTCTTCCAGAACCCAGACACATAAGGAATCTGAGGTTTGCACCATAGAGGAAGAATGAAGTTGGATGAAGGAACAAGGCAGAAGGAAGGGAGGACAAACAAGGCAGAGAATGGACTTCACGACTTGGGAAAGGCCCTGGCTCCGTTCAGGTGAGCACTTCCTCCAGGTAATGTTTTTTCCTTTGTTCTAGGGACAAAGGACTCACGGTCTGGAGAATCAAACCATCATCTAATCTGGAGACAACAGTCGTTCCTACGAGCCCCACCACCTCCACATTGCTAGAACCCAAAAGTCAGGGATGCCCTCCCTCGCTTTACCTATTGGGAAATGGAAGCCTGCAGACTTTCTGTTCTCAGCTAAAGACTGTGAAATAGAACTAAACTCAAGTGTGAGTGGGTCTAAAGTCATTTCCTTTTTACCTCATTCTGTGGTCAAATGCTTTATTTTCCTGACCATCTGGAGAATTTACTGTCAAAGTCATCACTTTTCTCCTTGACTACACTTCATTCTGTTGAATGTTCACTACTTTGGATGAAGAAACTGCCTCCCCAAGGAAAGGGAATGATTCTTGAGGGCAGAAAACAGGTCACACCCGCTACATCATTAGAGGTGTTTGGCCAGGCCCTTGAGTCGGGCCCCTGCCGAATTTTCTATGTGATTTCTTTGGGCCAGAGCTGCTCCCCATACAGCATCTCAATTTCCACCACAACTATCTCGCATCTGGTGCAGGTTTTGCATGAGGCAGATTCTTGTTATTTTTAGAGAATGTTGCCCAAATCAAACAAGCTAGAGGTAGCTTCTAGAAGATCTTATCCTCTACTTTCAGGTAAGGTTCTCTGACCACCTGCTTTCTCCAATCTTGCTCCTCTTAGCCTCCCTCCCACTGGGTTGGTGCCTCTTTTCTGCTTCTTCAGCCCTTGCCTCAACTACAGGCCATATCCTTAGGTCACTGTTTGCCTCCGTCTCCCATTCGACTGGGAGATAAATCATGGAGGGCAAGGGGCCTTGTCCTTACTCATTGTTCTAATTCCAGCCTACAGGACTTGCTAACTTTAGTACTTGATCAATGGTGTTTGTAAACTCAACAAAGGAACTAGACCAAAGAGCTTATAAATCTGACCTGACAGACAAGGCCACTAGAACTAGTCGAACAACCCAGCAGATCTGGGGGCCTCAAGGTTACCTGTGAGCAGAAAACCCACCAGGGTCCTGATGTCCAGAAACAGACATGATCTATTAGGGTATCAGCTCTCAGAGAACCCTGAGTTTATGACTCAAGTCTGTATCCACAGAACCCAGGACAGTGTCTGGGATATCCTACAGAATTACTATGTGTTTGTGGAACAGGTAATTAACCTTAATTACTGAATCCAATCCCCATATACTCTTCCTTTCTTCAGAAGGCAAAGTTTCCCTGATAATGACTGGCAAAGTCATAGAAATTTAAAGCCTGATGGAGTTGGGCAGCTGATTCCAAGTTCTCATTTACAGATGGGAACACTGAGGTCCACGATCTCACAGAAGGCATCCTACCCTCAGTCTAGCACATGTTCAACTCTGTCACACTGTCACGCTTTGCAGGAAATCCAAGAGCCTGTGAGGCCTATAGCTGAGCCACAAGGCTCCTAGCTTTTTTCTTTCCATCTCCATCCAGCACTAGTCTCTCGAAAGTAAAGAAGAGTTTCCTCTAGGAAAAAAGGGATGGGAGGAGCCTTCCCCCTTCCTAGGCAGCAGCCAGAAGTTCTGATGTCCTCTGACAATCTAGGAGAGGAGCCATCATCATCCAGTATTTTCCAATGTCAATGCTTCAATTTCACAGACAATCTGGAGTACACAAAGTGTACTGTTGAACTTGAGTTTTATTTGAATGTAAAATATCAGTGGGAAAGGGCTCTCAGAAACAAGTTAAGTGCCTTCCTCCCCTTTTACAGCCTGTCTCCTCTCATCCTATAGGTAACTGATGCTCAAAATGAACATGTTGTTGACCTCTTTGAGTCACCCATTATTAATGCCATTAAAGTGACAATCTTGGTACCAGCCCTGGCCTGCGAAGCTTTCATATTGAGGAAAAAAAAATCTTGAAACAAAAGAAAGCCTAGGTCTTCTGGGGTGTGGCATGGCACTCCCTGCATGCTAAGGCTCTCCTCCAATCATAAATGCTTAGAAATGCTGCCCCATGACTTGTCATTTTCCAACTCACGTGTTGGTTTCATTCTAGCTCACATCTAGAAACTTGATTTTCAAGGTGTTGGCAAGAGGTGATTCAATGTGCAACTGGGGAACAGATATCAATGTTGCTACAGAAAAGGCAACCGCCCTGAGTCTAAGAAGAGAAACAGTGCTCAGCCAGGGCACCAAGAGATCCCTTCAGACACCATACACGTGGACAGCACACCGTGCCAAGCTGACGTACAAAATCATCCCAGACGCAACGATGGGGACCATAAGAAGTAGTGTCCGTTTAATAAAATAATTCACCCCACAATGGCTTGAGAGACCATTTTCTTTTGCTCAACTGTTTTCCAGAAGAATGAAAGAGCACTAAAAATTAATCAGAATTCTAGCCAAATCATAGATGTCCAAAGGGATCTTGTATATCAATAAAAATGATTGAATTTACACACAAAAAATGAACCTATTTAAGCATTTTTTTTAGAATGAGATCACTATCATGTAGTACAAGGCATAATAACATCTGCAGGAATGTGTGTGTGTGCGTGCGCGCACACGTGCGCGTGCACGAGTTCCGCCATGGGGACCGGGCGTTGGAAATTGAAGGCAAAGATCCATGTCCACAGAGGCTTACCCATAGGTTTCTTCCCATGAGCCCCACAACCACACTGCCTTCCACTTCTCTGACCTCCCATAGTCCTAAACTCTGTAAGCCCTGGGGATGTTGGCCAGCAGCTGCTCAGGCTGCCCAGTCAGATATTCCTGGGCCTCCAAGAGCTTATTTTAATGGGGAAAAAGATCCAGCTTTATTCTCTGGTAAACTGGCCAACTGTCCTGCTCAAAAGTCACAATGTCATTCTTAAGGAGCATAAAAAGCCGATGACTGTGCCAGCACTTAGACCAGCCACCCCAAGAATGCCCATGCCTTGAAACCCCACTGATGGGCCACGAGTAGAGGCCTCTTTCAGATACTGAGCCACAACAGGGTTGTAACCCATTTTGGGGGCCTGAGCTGCTGTGTTGCTTTAATCCTCATCGTGACAGGGAGAAGAAAGCCAAGACTGACATTCAGTGTCAACACAAAGGTTTAACTGCAACTTTAAATAAAATTACCTACTGCCTCCAGCATTTCTTAAGTCTGCTGGTATCTCCTGCAGCAATGGTGAACACTGTATTCCAGAAACACGTGTTCTAGTTGGTACCATGTTCTCCACAGCCAGGAGGGGAGAGGTCAGACTCATAGTAATATGACCGCACTGCAGGAGGCAAAATAACGGTCAGCCTTACAGGAAACACAGGACCTGTTTTTTTTTTTTTTTCAGCCAGCACAAATAACTCACCATTTTCACTGGTATCTCCCTTCTTTTGCAATGAATGTGAGGCAGTGCCACAGGGACATACATAAAATAGTGTATGTGTATTTACTTATATGTCTGAGTCAGGATGAACATTCAGAAAATGATAGAGCTAGACAGGTGTGTGGGTCAGGGGTGTAGCCTCGAAAATTTTTTGCTAAACTGGTTTTGTCTTATCGTATGTGAAGTATATTATATTTTCAAAAAAAGTTTTCAAACTTAAGGTCGGGTCTAAAATCTGATGGCAAGTTGTATGCAAAAGACGCAAACAGAATAAACAACATAATTGTTTTTAAGAAATCTGTGGTCGAGTCCTGGCTCTGAGAAGAACCACAAGCTCTCAGGCGCTTCCCTCGTGGGGGTCTCAGCTTCCTCGTCTGTAGAATGAGAAAGGTGGACCTTTGCTGGGCCCTGAGTCCTTCTCAGCATCTTTTAAAATTTACAGGGCTGTCCCTTGTCAGATGTCTGCATGACATCTGACACGATTTATCACCTGCTCCCTGGATTAGGTGATGTCCACTGTTCCTTCAGGCTCTAAAAAAATCTCTTCTTAATATTTCTGAGCAAAAAAATAAAAAATCAGTGGCTGTGGGTTTCCATTTCAACTTCTTTTCCTCATTACCTCAACTTAAGATCTACATGCAAATTTACAACCAGCTCTAAAGTTCTAAAGTTCTATAAAATAGCTTCCCAAATCCCAAATGGACATGACATGTTCGG
Source organism: Pteropus vampyrus (assembly GCF_000151845.1). Lineage (NCBI taxonomy): Eukaryota > Metazoa > Chordata > Mammalia > Chiroptera > Pteropodidae > Pteropus > Pteropus vampyrus. The sequence goes on from NW_011888784.1 coordinate 7,364,541, forward strand.
AAGCAAAAAGATATTATAATTATGGTTCCCAATCCCTAAATCAAACATTATTCACTCAGCTGTGGCAGTGATGGTCTGGAAAACGTTAGGAATTAACATCTTCTACATAACTCAGTTATTTATTTTTTTGTGGGCGGGGGGTTGGGGGGAGGTGGTCCTATCTGAAATGCTGGTTGAATCTGATGATTGATGGACACACCAGGGAACCATGAAGAAAGAGGCACATTGCTTTCAGCCCAATATTATAAGGTTACTCTCCTTCTATCTTTATAAAGAGGTTCGAGTATACTATCCACTCCTTTCCTTAAAAATTATATAATTTTAGGCTGTAGAAGGCACCTTATACAATATCTGGCTCAATATTTCCATTTCGGATGAATGTTCAGAGAGGAGGATGCTCTCCAGACAGAACGAGGACTCAGACTCAGTAATTGAGTCTCAAATCTTGATTTTATTTCCCCTTGTCCTTTGCTCTCTGTTTCATAGGCCTCACACGGAGAAATAAAGCAGGCTATTGTTGGGAGGACAGCAAAGGTGGGGGTTGTTTTGTGAATCAAAGAAAAAGGTACCCAGGAGAAGAGCTCTCTCACTGTTTTCCTTTCCAACAAAAATGGTGATAAAATCCATTAAATATGTGGAGACTTGTACAAATGAGAGAGAAAACAACCCTTGCATAGGCTAAAGGGCAATTTCCCTTTTGTAGGACAAAAAACAGCCTGGAAGACAATGTCAGTTCCACTGCTGGCCAGTCTAATACGGTACAAGGACTCTTGCTTTCTGTATTAGATTCTTTTCCGAAAAAGGGTAATTTTGAGTGATTTTATTTCATAATTTGTTAATTACCCACTGACCCGGAGGCTCCAGAGATGCTTGTGTTCACTGTAGATAGATCTTCCACAAATCATGCCTCCTAACACTTGGGTCTGAGTTTTCTCTGCTCCATCCATTACTCTGGACACCTGGGTAATGAGCTCTGGCCAATGACAGACAGTGCTCTCATATTTAAGGAAAAATATTTAAAGGAAAAATATTAGCTGTAACATGAGACTTCATTAAAGACCAGTTGCTTGACAGAATCTCTTCCCTAAATCCAGCAAAATGCTTTAGACAATGGGTCACTCATTGACCCAGTTTTTTATGGGCCGGTTCCCCTTATAACCATTTCCCTCACAGTTCCAAGGAGTCTTTCGGAATGGCACATTAATTTTCGTTTTAAAGCGTGAGATCAGGAATCAAATATATGCATTATTCTTCCCTGAGACATGTAAATCCAGACAGGAAGGAGGAGAATAATGTGTATTTAGAACATTAAATTTTTTTTAATTTTCAGTTTTTCCGGGAGCCGCCTCTGCATGAGAATGAAGAGAAATCTTGTCTTTTTAGGGTCATCTAATTGCAGTTTTGAAAGTCATATTACCCAGATTCATCCAAATGTTTCTTATATATTCCTTCAAACAATGGCGTTCACCAAACTCCTGCTCCACCCTCCATACTGCTTCGATCTGAACCTTCAGTAGACAAATACAATATTTTCACTGGGGCAAGTAGGTACAATTATGCCAAAAATTACTTTTCAGTGTTCTGCTTCCAAAAACTAAAACACAAAGCTAACAGCACCCTTGGATGTTATATACCACTGCCGGACACCTAGCCTACTTCGTGTAGCATTTGCATCCAATGGGTGGTTAGAATGGGGAAATAAAAGATTTGCATCAACTCTCAGTTACAATCTTATCTGTATCAAGCTGGTAGATGGCTATTTTTTTTGTTGTTTGAAAATGATTTTTCTCTGGTCAGTTTCTGAAACCTCTCTCCTGGCCTTACTACGGCAAATGCTCAGGGGTCAGCAAAGTTGTGTTAAGATTAGCTTAGGTCAAATGTAATTAGAAAGGGAAATGAGCTCTGGAAGGAAAACAGGGTTTCCCAGATGTACTTCCTACTGATTCTCCACATGTGTTCCAGGAAAGCAGATTTCTTTTGTAGCCCCCACGAGGGTTTTTCCTGCTTTCAAGTTAACACGTGCTGTGCTCTTGCATTCTTAGAATTACCTTGTTTCTCTCCATATACCCCGACCAGCAGATCCTTATCGGCTCACTTCAAGTCTCCCCTCTGAAGGCCTCCTGAGCTACCCTGGTTGACCCTGACCTTCCCCAACTCTGAAACCATTCCTTCAAATTAAACTTAGTTGGCAAATGGTAAATTTCAGCTGAACTGTGAAGACTTGAATGACACATGAATGCCCTCAGCATTTTAGATGCTCAAAGGGTAGCAGGGAGACAAATGTAAAAACAAATAATCATAAGGAAGTGTGAAGGAGGGTGTACCAGCCAGGGTCTTAACAGGAAACAGACGGCACACCCAAATCAGGATAGTTAAGGAGAACTAATTTACAATGGTGTGGGTTGTTGTAAGGGAAGCACAAGAAGTGATTAACAAAGATGCTGTTACTACTTCTTGGTTTAAAGTACAGAGAGGGAGCACTTCCTGGAAACACAAGGTCCTCCAGAGGGTTGGTGGATTTTCAATGTCTTCTACCTCCAATCTCTTCTCCATTCTGCCACTGAAAACAACTTTCTAAGGGGGCAGATGTAACGCTCCCACCGCCTTATTTCTAAGCTCAGCTGGCTTCTATTTCCCTGAGAGTGAAGTCTAAATTCCTTGGATTGCTGGACCAGGCTCTTCAGCATCAGGACCCAGCTGCCACAGTCCAGCTGGTCACTTGCTCACTCCAAAGCCATCATCTTCTATATCATTATGACCCTGTGAATCCTCTATACCAGGGGTCTCCAACCCCCAGGCCGGGGACTAGTACTGGTCCCTGGCCTGTTAGGAACCAGGCCACACAGCAAGAGGTGAGCAACAGGCAAAGGAGCAAAGCTTCATCTGCATTTGTGGCCACTCCCAGCACTAGCATCACTGCCTCAGCACAAGCTCAGATCATCAGGCATTAGATTCTCATAGGAGCACTGGTCCCTGGTGCCAAAAAGGTTAGGGACTGCTGCTCTATACCTTCATGCCCTAACTAGAACGCCATCTTTAACCACCTAAGGCCTACTTGTCCATCAAGATCCAACCCACACATTTCTTTCCCTTAGGCCTTGCCTAATTCTCCTGAGTCAAGTTATTTATTTCCTTCAGCCTCCAAGTTGCATATCTCCTGTAGCTCTTCTGGTGCCAAAAAGGTAAATGCTAAAGAGGCTTTGAGTTTAAGCAGAAATAGAGGGACAGGGGCCAACTAGACATGTATTCTGAGTCTTAATC
>NW_011888784.1:7367851-7412534 GCF_000151845.1 Pteropus vampyrus
AAAACAGCTTTCTAAGGGGGCAGATGTAACGCTCCCACCGCCTTATTTCTAAGCTCAGCTGGCTTCTATTTCCCTGAGAGTGAAGTCTAAATTCCTTGGATTGCTGGACCAGGCTCTTCAGCATCAGGACCCAGCTGCCACAGTCCAGCTGGTCACTTGCTCACTCCAAAGCCATCATCTTCTATATCATTATGACCCTGTGAATCCTCTATACCAGGGGTCTCCAACCCCCAGGCCGGGGACTAGTACTGGTCCCTGGCCTGTTAGGAACCAGGCCACACAGCAAGAGGTGAGCAACAGGCAAAGGAGCAAAGCTTCATCTGCATTTGTGGCCACTCCCAGCACTATCATCACTGCCTCAGCACAAGCTCAGATCATCAGGCATTAGATTCTCATAGGAGCACTGGTCCCTGGTGCCAAAAAGGTTAGGGACTGCTGCTCTATACCTTCATGCCCTAACTAGAACGCCATCTTTAACCACCTAAGGCCTACTTGTCCATCAAGATCCAACCCACACATTTCTTTCCCTTAGGCCTTGCCTAATTCTCCTGAGTCAAGTTATTTATTTCCTTCAGCCTCCAAGTTGCATATCTCCTGTAGCTCTTCTGGTGCCAAAAAGGTAAATGCTAAAGAGGCTTTGAGTTTAAGCAGAAATAGAGGGACAGGGGCCAACTAGACATGTATTCTGAGTCTTAATCTTGGACTCCTTCCATATTACCATGTGGTCATGTCCCAAAGGACCCATTTCTTCTTTTTTTAATCATAAGGTCAAGATAATTCAGGGAAGATTCAGAAATAACATTTGTTGTTGCCAAAATTGGTTCCATCCATACTCAGAAAATATGGAGAACAACTTAATATTGTGAAGATAACTCAATCAAAAGAAATAATAACAATGGTAATTAGAGTCGCTCTGAGTGGCTGCCCTGGGCTCATGCCCTGTATAGAAGTGGTCCCTGAGGCCACAGAGAGTACTGGGTTCCAGCAGGAGCACTCTGCAGGACGCCCTAAATTAGCAATATAAATCTTTTAGAAATAAGTGACCCCACTAGTTTCCTAGCATCAGGTTATAATTGAAAAATTAAGCAAAGAAGCATAAAAGGCTTTCGGCAAATAAATTCACAATGATAAAATGTGGACTGGCCCAGGGGATTTTATGTTACTATCATTTGGGGGCTTTTTTGGCTCTCTAAGTTAAAGTGAAACTGCCAAGTACTCTTGGCTTGAAACATTTCAAAGCAAGAAAACTATAAAATAAAAATAAAGTTACCAAATATGAATGAAAATCTCTCTATGATGGTGCATGGGTAATTTAAGATAGGATGAAAAGGTTCCATGATTCTAAATTGAGTAAAACAAACTTAAAATGCTTCTTAAAAGCAACTAACATCTTCACAGAAAATAAAACAAAAAAATTAAATTCTTAAGAAGGAAAAACAAAACCAGTGAATAAGTGAACATGAACTTTAGGCCTACAATGTAAAAATATACCAAGAAAGAAACTGTACGTAGAAACTACAAATACGGTTTTAATATATACTGTTCTCTCCACCCAGAGCCTCGCTCATTCTTAACCTGCATTATATCGCCAAGACTGCGCTATGCAAAATGGTTGTCACAGAAAAAAATATAAGATTCCCAACCTTGCCTTACAGAGCTCACAGAGTAGCTAGAAAATGAAAACTAACATACTTGAACCAATTTTGTGCCTAGTTCTGTACTGGCTGCCAGCGCTTAACTTACTGCAAGTGATCATGGAATCCTGAGATGAAAGCTGTCAGTCTGTTCCGGGTAAATATGCCGGTAGGAGTTAGACATAAAAAGGTGGGAAGACATGGCTAAGGTAGTAAAGAGGAGGAAAACTGAGTCCTCCCAACATAAGGGCACTGAATTAAGGCACCAGTACCAGAAAGAGCAGCTTACTGTCATGAGCACGAATCTATGGTAGAAAAAGAAAACTCAGCGGGAAGACGTAGGCTTGTTTTCAGCATGTTTAGAGTTTAGGTGTTACTAGTAGTCACATGGGTAGGAAAATCCAAGCAAACTGGGACATAAATATCTTTATATAAACACATAGAGATCTTAGTGATCAGAGAGAAAGACACCGAGACACAGAGAGACAGACAGACAGACAGAGAGACAAAGACAGAGACAGAGACACAGAGGGAGAAACAGAGGGAACTCAGAATTAACCTTTCTGTGAAAATGAGCAGAAGGAGACATGGAAGACTTCAGACATGATGTATCAGCAAGGGACAAACTTTTGTGATAGTTTCTCCCCGAGTACGCTGGTGGCAGAAGACAGATTCATCGGTTTTAAGAAAAAAAACAAAAGCAGTATTTGAAAGGTACCCATAAGGGAAAGCAATTTTAAAAATAAATGAAATTCTCTCGCTTTTCTCACAGGTAGATCAGTTCTCCTTCCACATTTTAATTTTTCTTCTCAGTTCCCTTGTGTGGCATTTTCCTCATTTAACATTCTGCATGCTTGTATGTGTAGACAGACATGATACTTTAGAATCATGGAAGTATTACGAAGTGTGTGACAGGGGCAAAGAGGAAAAGGTCTGAGGGATGACTTCGAGATTGCCCAGCATACTCTCAGGCTAAGCATGAGGAACCTGTCAGCTTTTCCCCCTGGTATCTGGTTCATACACTTACATTTTAATATAGAAGAATGAAGCTGGATGAGCTAGTTCTCTTCCCGGCCCTATCACTGCTTTATCTGGTTGACCTTGGATGAACAGAGTGAGTGTTCAGTTAACTCAACTGTTGAATGAACAAGTTGGGACAGTCAATTTTGTTTTGGACTCCAAAACCCAAGGTGCTAGAACCCTGTAATCTCAGAGCTGAGCTCAGGGCCTTGCTGAGTCTATGTGGAAATCAAAAAGACACCTCATACCTTCCAGGAAAAGGCAATCTAGCTCAGAGGGAAAAGTAAATGCCTGGAATAAAGAAAGCACAGTTTAACATACAATGTAAATACATACTAAGTTGTAAGCCAACAGAACATAATAAAAGTTAAAGAGAGGAGATGTCCAGGACCCGGGCACCTCTGGAGAAGTCCAAAATGGCTTTGTTAAGGGGATGGGATTTGAGCAAGAAATTGGTAGGTAAGATGATGAGGGAAGAGGAGGTGTGCATGCACACACATACCCCTACACTAATATATGTGCACACACGTGGACCACAGCAATCCCGTGAATGCGTGACGGCTGTTAGACACACAGAGCGAGTCAACCCCTCAGGCACGGGACTGAGAGGCACTGAGCAGGTTCCCTTAAGTTTCCAATGTCATCTTTTGTATGCTGAAAATACTTCCACTAATTTATTATTTCATAACTTAAAATTTGAGAGATTTTCATCTGCAAAGTCTCTGACACATTAAAATTTCTGGAGAGAGGAAATTTCTCATATTAGTTGTCCTCAAACTTTAGTTCTGTGGGCAGAGTGTGGGGACTGCAAATGGCTGAGGTCTTGGGAGAAGACCCAGTTCAGGAGGTCAAGCATGCACGCACAGTGCTTCCTGCGGGGGTGGCCAGGATTCCAGAGTAGCACTGTGCCAAAAGCCCTCAAAGAGAGTTCCAATCGTTAGTTATGTCTTGCTGTGTCGTCTCAGGAAAAGCGAGTCATGCAGACCGATAAGAGACAAGGCCAGGAGAGGCTCAGGCTTCTACACAGGCTACATATGAACATCCCATAATAAGACTCCAATGAGAGTATAAGGATGATGCCCACTATGTCAGAGATCACTGCCGCATGTTTAGCTCAGTGTTTTCTCTTATAAAAAACAGGATTGGATTTAATGGTGCCCAAGGTTTTAATGGTCCCCAAGGCTTCTAATACTCAGGCTCTGCGTCTGTGTTTGCAGCAAGCTGAATCATAGTTATGGGTTTCTGCTTTCCTCACACTGGATAGAACTTCAGAATCTCTCACAGGCGATGAGAGCTGCAAAAACACTTTGAGATCCATTAGTAAAAAATTATTTTTTAAGGTATCCATTGAAAGGGGAAAAAGATCCAGCCATGAAACCAGTCCTTACAAAATAAGTTTGTGACAGGATTGATTTTAAACAGCTCTCTTACCCCATTTTACGTGTAATATTCTGGAAGAGTGTTCTTGCCTAGGTTCTCCACTGACTCTATAGTTCAATTTACAAAACTTCGTTTTATACTTCTCTTCAGGAAAATATCTGCTTCTTGAAAAATGAGGTCCATCTGATTTGAGCAGAGTACATAATATCTCACGATGATTATTCCAGAACATTTTGAGTGACATCCTCTGGCTTAAGCCAACTTATTTATTCTCCCCTTTCTTATCCACAACATGCTGCCTCATGGACTCACACGAACATGTATTCACTATACTCTTCACTTTAAGACATATGAGGTTTATCCATTCAATTCTAAACCACCTTGGCCTACTTTCTTAGTTTCAAGTGCCTCTATTTCTTCAAAATGGTACATATCTGGGCAACTGGTTTGCCCAGAGGTACAAATTTCTAAAGATAATCTACTTATCCAAGATTGTATCTGAGTAATTGATTAGCCAGAGCAGAGGGGCTCACGGAAAAGGAAATGGAGAAAAAGAATTTTTTCTGATAACTTATTGCCATTTTCCCACATACTTCGTTATCATTTTCTAACAAACCACGAGGGGCCATCATTACCTAGAGGTGTAACTGTCTAAACCTGTGATGAGTTTTCTCCCTGGAATTGGTAAATCATACCTAGGATAGAGGGAGGCTTCCTTAATAAATATACTCTGTTTAGATGTGGATAAAATGAAGGAGTTCTAGAGAAAAGTAAAGGAATGTCAAGGCTAGAACAAAAGGAGGCATGGAGGAAAGAATAAGACAGAAAGAAGAAGGAAAAATAAGGAGAACTTAAAAATGTTCGTAAAAAGTAGTCCAATTCCTTGTTTTCACTCTTAAGGAAAAGTGAGACCTAAAGTATGGGGAGGGGCAGAAATCAGAAAGTCAGAAGAGGAAAGAGGAAAAGAAGGAGTCCTGGGGAAGAGAAGAGGATGGAGGAGAGGGAAGGAGAGTTTGGAAGCACATCTGCGGAGACAGTCTAACAAGTCCTGGGCTCTGTCTGAGGAGCACACGCCGCCCTGGATCAGACGCGATCCTGCACACTCGAGCGCACCCGCTATATTTAGCTCCACTGTAACTCAAGTCATTCGTGTTTCACTGGGGCAGCTGCCACAAAGTCCTGAAGAGACATTTTACTATCTACCCTGGGACAGCCGTGCCAAGGGCCTGGGCCTTCACAGCTACAGAACTTCATTGTGTTTATATACAAAAGAGCAGCGTTTTGAACATAACCGATTTGTCTGTTAACATCATTTAATGGTCTGGTGTATAACAGGACAGCATTTTCAGAAGACTGAAGTCATCACTCCCGGTTGCTAATGATGCCCCTTATTCTCAACCCTTGCAAACAAAATACTGGCCCTTACCTTTTACGGTATGTTCTCTCATGAGAACTTCCCTGATCTTTTGTCTTCAACTCCTCATGGGGCTCTGCGCTTTAAAGAATGCTCTCTGGTATCTAGTCAAGCACCCTCAGACCCAGCTGACCTACAGAAATACCTACAGGTTTCCTTTGTTGCTGGGAGAACACAGCTGACTTTCACTGAAAAAGAGTTCATCTATTAAAGGGTCAGCAAGATACCACTTGAATACCCTAGAGCCAAGAAATGAAAACCCTGACACTACACAGAAGTGCTAAGACAGGGAATGGTTTAGAAAGTCAACATTTCTTCGCCCGAATATTAAGTATTTATGAGTCAGTGTTCTGGGTAAGCCATTTCAGTCAGATTCTGTGAGACAAAACCACACATACCCATTTCCTTCCCTCTCAAGGAGATTCGGTTATGATTTGTGCATAACAATTATACAAGGCGGCCCAGGGAATAGATAAATGAGCTTGAGATAAATGCTGAGGGAAGAAGAGGCAGTTGGAATCTGGGAAGACTGGGGTGATTTTTCAGAGGAGGAGACTCTTTCCTTGAAGAATGAAAAGGGTATTGATAAGCAGAAAAGAGGGAAGAGAGAACTCCAGTGGGGAGAGAGAAAAGATGTCTCTTACTCTTTGGTTGTGTATATAGTCCGATGCTTCTGCAAAACTAAAGTTCCCAGGCTTGCGCCTTGACAAATACCAGTAGATTCTCCATAATTAATCCCTGGAACAAAAGCCATTTGCACAAAGATTTTAGCCAAGAAGCAACATCCTTATCTACAAACCAGAAGCTAAATGTCCCTCTGCCATGAAAAAAAAGACTAGGAAAGGTAAGCCAAAACTAGCATAGTCCTTGGAAGAATAATTGTCTCTGCTGCAGAAAAAAATACAGGGCCAGTGACACTGATAGGAAAAAGTGATAGAAGTGCCTGCCCTCGTCTAAACCTTGAAAAGGAGAATCCCTGGAGGACAGTGTGTGCCAATCACTCCTGCCTGGCTGGGCAGAGGAAGTGAGCAGGCAAGTGCCAGGTGGGGTGGGGAGCTTACTTTAGCCAGAGTTCACCTTCTAGCTGTCTAGTTCCTTTAACCTGGACTAGACTGAAGGGCCAAGAGAAAAACATTCTCTTTAGGGTATGAAATGGATCATTTCTGGTCCAGATGGTTTCCCATAAATACATTAATGATTTTATAGGCATGTCTGCCCAGAAAGGGAAGAGTTTAACAATCGCACTGTGGGAAATGCTCCTTTGAATTCTGTGTAAACTGAGTGAGAGACCAAAGACCTATTTAAAAGTATGTTTTTAGTGACCCTCTTTCCCACACCTCATTCTTTTTAGATGGTGAACTCAATAAACAAGCCTAATATTTGATTTAAAAGAGAATATAGACTACATTCAAACCTTCGGAATCATTTAAACATGGATGGTCCCAGTGTTGAGAAACACAGGCGCGTGTGCGTTACACACACACACACACACACACACACACACACACACACACCCTCATTGGTAACAAAATCAAGACTTCTACTGCTGAGCGTGGCTGTGAAGTTCCAGGATTTGCGACATACCTCAACTGGACAAATTCTAAAAAGCAGGCATAAAACTGTCCAGAAGCCCTTTTCTTTTGCCTCCGAAACCACTCCCAAACCTTCCTCAGACTTTGTCTAATCCCCCATCCTTCACCCAAACTATCACAATAGTCTCAAAATGATCCCTTTACAAATACATCTAATCTTGTCATGCCCCCTAACTCAACCCTTTAATAGCCCACACTGCTTTTATGCTAGAGACCCCAGGGACCTTTCTCTTGGTCAACAGGGACTGGGGCAGGTGCCCCAAGCATTTCTGGTCTCATCTGCCCCCACTGTCATTTCATCTGCAGTGCACGTTCCCACTGCATGACCTTCTTCCAATTCCTCAGCACCACTTAAGCCACCCCCACTCCCTCTCGGGGCCTTGACACAGAACCTCTTTGCCTTCCAGACCTTCAGGACACTTTTGCTTCACAGTCCTTATCATGTTTAATTGTTCATTTGCATTTTGATTATTCGATCAATGCCTATCATCAGTAGGGGCTGTTGTGAAGAGTAAATCATAAAATGGACATGGAAAGAAATCCTTGAAGAACTGTAAGCAGGATCCCAGTGTAAATAGTAGCTCTTCCATTTGCTACTTTTAAAGAACTCCCTGCCCTCAAAACGAAATGTAAATGAAACGGGCAGTAGCATCACTTTCCTCAAACATCAAAAAGAAATGACTTCCAAAGCAGGCTCATTTTTATGTTGGGCAGAGAAAGTGGCAGGAACAACTTGGTGAATGATTAACCTTCAGATCTTTAGGCATCGAATAAAAACCCACTCAGGGGAGCCACGGACAACAACCAGCCTGAGCCCCAACCATCTCCCTGGTGCCAGAGCATGTCCCCTGGACCTGCCACACCTGGTTCCTAAGGTGCCAGCGGCCACAGGAGAGTAAATATTAACTGTGGTAGGGAATGATTATCAATTGTGGAGAGCCGTCCACAGTTTCCAAGGTACTGACCTGAAAAGGAGCTGAAAGGAAAGAAGATTGGCGTACTTTGTCCACTGGGCTGGACATCCTGCATGTGCTTCTCCAGGTCCAACCCTGCTCTCCCCCAGTGAACCCTGGCCTCTCTGCGTTATCCTCTGGCTGCAGCCAAGGAGGGGCACCAGCAGGAGACCACAGGGAGGGAGGTGAGTGAGGTCAGGAGTATTACTCTCCCAGCTTCCTCCCTGCTGGGTCGCCCCAGGCCGGCTGTGTCCCTTAACCAAAGGCCACGGCTCCTATCAAGTATTCCTTCAACACAGCTTGCTTATGCCCGCTAGCTTGCTTCCCCATTCCCAATGAACCCACACTTTCTGGGAAGCAATCCCTCCCATTTCCAGCCCAGGGCGATTACAGTTTTCCTGGACCATTACTCTGCCTGGGATACTGCACCCATCTTCGTGGTTCCCCTACACCCAGCTTACATCTGAAGGTAAAGAGACATCATTGCAATAAGCACACACATGAGCAGAGGAGTGCAAACTGAGATGCGTTTGAGCAATGAAGTAATGTTTCTATGAGTGCCTACATTTCTCTGATCTGAGGTGGCTGTGGGACCAGCGCTCAACAAGGTTTCCCTGAGAAACCAGTGTTTGAGCTGACATCAGATCCAGGGAGGTTTGGGGGTGGGACGTAGGTAGGAGGTTAGTGGAGGGAGCGGGAGACGCCCAGGAAGAGGAAAAAAACCTGTGGAAAGGCCCCGTCACACATTTTTTGTCTCACACCTAGTGACTCTCACTCAAAAAGTCTTAGCTCTTCCTTTCAAATTCGGTTATTTGGGCTTTTATGGGGAATACACTTTGCCATTTTTAATGGCTATACAAATAGAAGATGTTAATGATAATGATCATGTTATTAAAACTCCTCAGGTTTTACTTCTCTAATACATCACTGTCTCTTGGCAGGCCAGATAGTACCTAGCACAATGGCAAATACACAAAGTCCAATAAGCATACTGTTATGGACCAAATATTTGTGTCCAAAATTCATAGGTTCAAATCTCTAACCCCCAAGAGACAGTATTAGGAGGTAGGGCTTTTGGGAGGTAATTAGGTCATGAGGGTGAAGCACTCATGAATAAGATTAGTGTCTATATAAGAGAGACCCCAGAGAGCTCTCTCGTCCCCTTCTACCACAAGAGGATACAATGAGAAAATGACAGTCTGCGACCCAGAACAGGGCCCTTCCAGAACCTGGCCATGCTGGCTGGCACCCTGATCTCCAGCCTCCAGAATGAGAAGAAATACATTTCTTTTGTGTACAAGCCACCCAGTCTCTGGTATTTTCTTATAGCAGCCAAACCAAGACAGATGTGCAAATGACTGACTGACTGACTAAGGAACCAGAGGAGGGGAAAATCCACAGAAACCCAGCACGGCCTGTCAGGGGAGGCCCGCATGTGAAATGCAGGTGAGTTGACTCCCAGTTAAGTCTGAGGTTGACCTTGGACAAAATAAACTTATCTCCAGATACTATTTGCTCAGGTCTCAGGCCCTGAGGAGATAAGCGAGAGTTATTTTGGTCTCCTGAATGCCTCAGAGAAGAGCTGGGACACAAGTGGTGACCTCCACATTAAATTCAGCTTCGGGTATGGGGTTTCATGCTGTCCCCACAAATACACAGCTCATCAAAGACAACTGGAGGTTTCCCTACAACCCACAGGTATCTTTGCTGAAAACCTAGGATGCTGGAAAAATAATGCATTATCTCCAAAAGGGGAAGTAATATTTTAGATTCGGCCTTTCTATTTATTTAGTTAGTTTCTCTCTCATTTTACTTGAGGGCATAAGTTTGATTCGTGGCTATCTCCCTGTACCTTGGAGTGAGCAAGTATCCTAGAAGGAGCCAGAAAAGTCAACCTCACTTTCCTGGAAGGCACTGTATTGTATCAGATAGAAGAAGGGGACTTCAGGACGGGGACTCCAGTTGAGTCTCATTTCTGTAATTAACCTCAGTGTGGCCTCAGGGAGACACCATCCCTCTCTAGGGCTAATTTCACATTTATAAAACAAATGGCATATAAGCCATTTATATGAAATCCTTGGATCTTTTGACTTTGAGCACCATTTTTTTTTTCCAGAAATACATCTTAAAAGTCACATGTTCTCACCATTATGTTATTTTGGGGCCGGGGGTTAGCATACTATCCATGCCACCCCCAAGAGTTCTTAACTTGTTGTTAATGGGTTTCCTAAGAGGGTCCATGAATCTCTTGATATTGCATACAACATTTTGTGCCTATGTATATTTTTCTTGGAAAAAAACGGGTCCATAGCTTTTAGGTCATATATGGGTCTTATGTGACTTTAGTGGAAAAGCTAAGTGTGAATGCTTAGATGACAGATGCCAGCTGAGATGTGAATGTCTCAGATGCATTCATCAGAGACCAGCCCCAGGAGCAGACACATCATCTAACCACTACACGCTCTGGACTCGGAGGAAGAAAAACCCCTAGGACCTATTAGTTAGGAATGTTTCAAGGACAGGATGGCTCCTGACTTGGGATGGGACTGGGTAGGTGAGTGCTCAAGACAAGGAGAGTTTGGGAACCCCGTACAAAAGTATAATTGTGGGTAAAATATACTGTGTTAAAAAAAAGTAAAAATCCCTGGCTGATCTATTAATTTAGCTCTCTCTCCGGTGCACATGAGGGTCATATGCTCTTTCTTTTTGCCCCCTGTCCTGTTAGCACCAGCCCCCAGAGTTCTGGGTTCAAAGGAAGAACAGGGCTTAGTTTTGCAGCTGGGAATTGGTGCCAGACAGAGCTGCTCATTCTGCCAGGAGAAGAATGGGCCATCCTGAGTCTGTATCTGTTACTCAGCCTTGATGGGGAGGCCCCACAGGAGGCCACACCACAGGCGTGGACAGGAGACCGATCTGGGGCTTTTCTCAGAGTAACAGGAAAGAAGTTGTGACAGTTCTGAAATCCTGCAAAACCATACTGCTCTGAGATTACTGCGAAATGGGTCTCACTCACTGATTTTAAGGTAAATTAGAAACATTAGTGACAGTGAAAGTTACACCATGTACAGTTATACATGCATGTGGGAAAACATAAATATGGCCATGTATAAATCGAGACTTAGAAGTTATAACTTCTATAGTAAATGCTATTATCCAAAAGTTTAAACATATGTGAGACAACTCATAGCAAATACGCTGACATATGGCATTGAAACCAATATGTCAACACTTATAAGTAAGAAAACATCTATGAAAATAAAGTCGACCACATTTCTCTCTTTACATTTAGGCCACAAACGAGACCACTGCTGAGCATCTCTGGTTAAACATTAACACACACCAGGATCTGCCTGTAACCTGTTCGTTAAGGTGCAGTGCCCCAGCTAATTAATACATCACCAGCAGATCAAGTTCAGGGAACAATATTGAGCTAATGAACTCCTGAGACCTCATTTACCCCCTATCAGGTGGGAGGGAGTACAGAAGAAAAGGACAGGGGAGAAGAAAGAGGGAAAGATGGAAAAAATTATTATTTTTTGCCACTAGAGCATCCCACAGTTTGTAAAAGTGATGTGTGTGTGTGTGTGTGTGTGTGTGTATTGGGGCGGGGTGGTGGGGGGCGGATCCTGAAGTCACGTCACCTGAGGAAAAGTTGAAAGAGTGAGAGCTGTGTGGACAGGGAAAGACCACATTTAAACTGTTTGGACTGTTGGTTGACTGTCAGCAGAGGCAATGCTGTATTGCCTGTCACTCCCCTCCCTGGGCCTTAATATTCTTCATCTGAATAATATGAAAGGATTGTATGGAATCCTTGGTTCACAACTCCTGCTGCAATTAGAATCACATTGAAGAGCTTAAAAAACAAACAAAACAAAACAAAACAAACAGATCTTGGGACCCCACCACAGATAAGAATCTTTTCAGGTAGGAAACAGGCATTGGTGTTTTAATATTCCCCCCACCCTCCCACGCCGTCATCCCAATGCACATTCAGTCGGCGGTGGACAAGCACAGGTCTAGATTATCCCCAGGTTTCCTCCAGTATGGCATTTGTGAACCCCTCCAGCTCTAAAACATCACTTAATTCGGTCATATAGAGTGTTCGTCCCATTTCCTCTGTGGCCCTGAGAGGAATCTCCATCCTGAGGGAAACTCAATAACATGAAATATTGATATTAATTTTACAAATGCTTGATGGGTGAAGCGAGTTCACCGAGACCAGCTGAACGGGAACAGGAGCACCTGAGGAAGAAGTCCGTGACGGAGGAGCCGCTCGGTCTCAGCTCCGGACCTGTCTGCCCTGACTTTCAGTTTTTGCCAGCATGGTTAAGTTGTTTCCCATCCACGGCAGATTAGAAGCACAAATTTATTGGGGGAACTGCTTAAGTTTATTAACAGCAGCAAAAAGAAATAACTAGCAGCATCCTGACAGTGAGAAAGAAAACTAAAACGTATAAAAACACAGCATAGAAACCAATGAAAAATATAGTCTGGGGACGTTCGTTGTAGAAGCAAGCCGCTCCGCTCATCTTAAAAGACCTTGATGATCTCTCTGTGTTACTAATAATTAGAGAGAAACATTTATGTTCAAGGAACTCTACTTGACAAGGCAAGGGCATGTGTGTACCTGTGTACGTTTGCATCATATTTGGTGATTTTTCAAAGGAATGATTTCGGTCTTTCAAAATGTAGGTTCGGCATAAAATACCGGTGTATTCTTCTCAGGCTTTTAAAAATAGACCTGCCTTCTCTACCTCAAAATTGTACTTCAGGTGTTCATCAAATAATCTCACCCTTGGATGGAACCAAGAAACAAATTAAGAAACCCCAGAAACTGCAGGTGGCCAGACTGAGACACAGATAGGCAAAATGATCTACCCTGCCACTCTTGGCCAGTAAACCCTCTCTCACCACCCCCAATGAACTTCTAATAAAATATATAATGAATACGAGGAACTCAAGCCAGGCCGTGAAGAAGACATGGTTTGAAGTTCACTAAGTAGCACTGTGTGAAAAATAGGTCTTTTGGGGTCACTGAGATCATGGGGACCTGAGAAGAACCTGAGACTGACAACTGAGAGACCACACATGTCCTTTCAGTGATGGTCACGATTACCTCGGGCTCTTTAGAAGTCATGGTATTCTAAAGAGAGAGAAAGAAATAGGTAGGGAAACAGCAATGAGACTGTTAGAAGACTCACCATGTTAGTAAAACGCCATGGCAAGCAGCGAAGTTATTCACAATCACATCTCCCGTTAAGACACCACTGTTTTGTACTATGGATCTACAGCACATAAGTAAAAGCAGTACTCTAGTGACTCGCTTTTCTGCAGTACAACAGTCCTATTTTCCCTGAAACCTGAGAGAAGGGTATCTGCCAAATCTGGGAAAGTCTACTGGACCTGAGCTCTGCGTGCAGTTATCAGTGAGAAAGTCTTGTGTCCATCAATGTTTCCTTGTTTTATAAGGCAAGGAAGAGTTATGACACATTTTGTCTCGATGGTATATCCCTAAAAAAACTAAAGCAGGATCCCAGGTTACATCGCTGTTCAATGTCTACTCAAGGGCAATGCCTGAGGCGGGATGGAAAGGTAAGAGGACCAGCACGTCTTCCAATTATTTATTGCGGTGACTTTAAAAAATTATGTGGTATGCTAGACAGAGAGAGCCCTGAGTAAGAATGACATCAGAGGCTGGGGTCTATTTCAGCACCTGTGACCTCCAGCAGGTTTAATGTCCCTTTTTATAAAATAAGAAATGTCCTGGAAAATCTCTAGGGCTCCTTCCATTAGCCCCGTTAGCCTCTGGTTCCCAGTATCATTGCCTCCAACAATCCCCTCAATTGTGTGAGGGTTCACATCTCCCTGGAAATCCCCTCTGTTCTTCCTAACTCCAGACGCCTGGGTCTGTGTGCCAGAAGGCCGAGGTTCCAGCCCCAGATCTGCCTCTTGGTTACTGAATACTGAGAGCAAATCCTTCACTGATGTCCCAGAGAATCAGATGAAATTACTTCTTAACACACTATGTTAGTCAAATTCACCCTTAAAACTCATTCCGGACGCTGCTTAAGAACATGTTTTTAAAACCTGCTGTAACCACTACAGACCATGAATTTTACAAAATGACTGCAATCCTGGATGCTCTGAAGAAGAGCTAAGAGAATCCCAGGTGTGTCCCAGGAGAAAGGTGCTGCGCCTTGCCACGCCCCTCCTCACACTCAGCAGGCTGTGCTGTTACCTTGATATTTATCTGCCAACCAATTTCAACAAAAACTGCTCAGCCGAAGTCATCACAGAAACCTATAAAGTGGCCAGTGATTCGCAAATAATTCGCCCCTTGCTATATGCCTAAGAATTAAAGAATTTCTCTATACAATGTATCCGGCACTGCAGGTACACCATGAACTAAAAATAACACTTTTTCCACAATCCCGTGTCCCACAAGAAGCTAAACCCAGAGAGACAGAGACAGAGACAGACCCGGGGGTGGGGGGAGAGGAGAGACTGAGAAACATGTCATAAATCCTAAACATCTTCCTAATTATATAATTAAACAAGCTCTGAACAGCATCTCAAAGGCCTGGGTTCTGGTAAGGGCTCTACCACCTATGTGGCCAGATGTGTGGCCTCGGCTTAAGTTTGTACCCTATGTAGACCATGAATTTTTGATTATCGATTTTGAAACCTACTAGGAACCCTTAAAAGTTATCTAATTTACTCCTTTTAAAATCTTTTTCATGCATAAGAACTACCTGGAAAGCTTGACAGAACACATGGCTGGTCCCAAGCCTCAGTCTCTAACTCAGTAAGTGTGGGGAGGGGTCCAAGAATCCTCTTTTCTCTAAGAAGTTTCCAGCTGTTGCTGCTGCTGCTGCTGCTGCTGCTGCTGCTGCTGCTGCTGCTGGTCCTGAGGTCACACTCTGAGAAGCACTGGCCAAGTGACTGTCAACAGCAGCTAGAAATTCGAATCACCTGAGGAGGAGCATGAACAAAATGCCAGAGGCCGGTGTGCTCCAGACCCTGTAACTCAGAATCTCAGGTCATGCAGCCGTGACATCTCTATATTCGAAACTCCCCATAGGAGCTCAATGTGCAGCGTAAGTTTGAAGTGTCAATCAAGTCCAGTTACCTCATTTTGTAGATAACAAAACTGAAGTTCAGAGGATCAAGTGATAGCAACAGGTTCAGAGGATCACATGATGTTCAACACGGTCAGCAGCAAAAGGGGGAAGTCTGGACACGGAGCGATTTTAAAGTCCCGGCCTTTAATTCTATGCTTGTGATACTCTATAGCTGTGTTTCTCCTTTATCTCCTTATCCCAGCACATCCAAATATAATAGATGAACAGCATGAGACTATGGGGGCCTTTCTTCATCTGGGCACCCCAAGTAACCAGAGGACCACCACTGGAAGACTCTCAGCAGTCTTCAAGCTCACCCCGGTGTACTGTCTAAATATAACACACAGTCAGACACTCTGAATAACTCTTGGCTGACTTGGCTTCCCTTGGATAAAGTTTTTTTTTTTCTTCCTTAGATTATGCTACACCAGGAATAGAGCCCTAAGGGGAAAAATTCCTCTTCAGAGTCAGAGATAACACTGTGTGTGGTATTCAGGTTGTTCTCCTTTGGAAGGAAGAAAAAAAAATAAAAAAGGAAGAACCAAACCTCTAACATCAGCCAACATCAAAAAGGATATTCATACTTTGTAGGTGTGGTGTGTGCAGAAGGAAGGCAAGTAGAGAGGGAGAATTGGTCAGGTGAAAGGCAATTAACACGCCTTGGTGCTAGGTTGGCAGGGAGAAAGAATGTGGGCAACAAGTTCAGGTAGTCCAGGTGGCAGTGGACAACATGGAGGTCTATGTGCCAGCAGGCACTGGCAACTGTCCCTGTGCTGGCTCTACCGGGAAAGACTCAGTGTGCAAGTCATCCACGCCGCTTGTTCCCCAGGAGGTGGGCTCAGGTACAGCTCTGACTTCATTTCTCAGCCAGACAGTAAACACTTATACCTTGCCCCTGGGCTCCTGCTGTTCCTCCCAGCTAAAAGGAATTTGATGTGACCTAAAAATTGCGTGAAACATATGCAGACATTGATTCTTCTCCTTTGCACAAATACAAAACCCTTCCTCCTTATAGTTTTAGTACAAGCCAAGCCTCTCTACTTCCCAGCGTGACAACCTGTTTGATACTGGAGTTGCATGGGATGCTGGGGATCACCTAGTCTTGTCCTTTCCATTTATAGATAACATTGTAAAAGCTACCATTTGTCAAACATCTACTATGTATTAGGCTCTTTAATCTAATTTAAATCTAGTGCTCGCCCAAGCCTCAGATGATTTCTAGAAGATGGGGCGCAGGCAGAGAAAAGTGAAATGATTTGTCCAAAATTACATGGCTAACAGAGCCAGAGCTAGGATTCAAATACGGGTTTCTGGCTCCAAACCATTGCCCTGTCCACAGTCAGTAGGAAGAGGAAGAAGCAACGGTGAATGGTTTCCCGTCTCCTGTGACCCACCAGGTTGGGACAACTGACAGGCCTGCCTCAGCTGACATTACTGTGTGCTTTTCAAGACTTGAGCCAAAACTTTATTTGGAAGTTCTAAATGTCCAAAGAGGAGTTTGTTTGCTCTCTCTTGTCCCCAGAGAGAAAAATCAACCCTTCAGTTTCAGCCTTAGACAGGAAGAAGTGCAGCTGCTATTAAAACAGAGCAGGAAATTGCATGGGCAACCCAAAGGCAATGCTCTTCATCTACATGGGAATTTCTCCAAAGTGCTGAAAGCTCAGGAATAGAGTGTGGTTTGGGGGAGGTGTGGAGACCTTGAATATGCACCCCCAACACACACACACACTCCTGGAAAACATAAATCTCCGCTAGGGCTGGTGAAAGGACCACAAAGCGAAGCACTGATTTGCATGTTTTACTGCTGCAGGTGCACAGGGGTGTGTGTGTGTGTGTGTGTGTGTGTGTGTGTGTGTGTGTGTCTCCCCCACAGCACTTCTAACATTTGAGACTGGGTTATTCTTTGTTGTGGGGGCTGACCTGTGCATTATAGGATGTTTAGCAGCAACCATGGCCTCTACCCATTAGATGTCAATAGCACTTCCCACCCAGTCATGACAACCAGAAAATATCTCTAGACATTACCAAATCTCTCCTGGGGGGAGGGGCAAAACTGCCCCCTGCTTGAGAACCACTGATCTAGAGTGTCTCACCCAGCCACCATGCATTAATAGGAAAAATGTTTACTCAAAGGTGCATGTCTGAGATCCTCTCTGAAGGAGGTGAAGATTCATAATCTGCATATTTTCATCAAAACTCATGTATTTTCTATTGTGAAACTTATAAAAGAGCAAGGCCACATACTAGGCACCTTGGGATCGTCCAAAGCTCTCCAGAGGTCTGGTGGCTGATGGCCGAGTCTCCTATCTTCTTTCTAGTCCCAGGCAAAAACCCCTCCCCACCTCCTCCTACCCACCAATCCTTCCAGGCCTGCCTCCAGGGCAACCTGGTCCCCAAAGTCTCCCTTGCCCACCTGCACTCAGCTGTCCATGAACTTCAGGAAGCTCTATGAAAACAGATTCCTCACCAGCTCCATTCCCTTTGTACCCTCATGGATTGGAACAGTGCTTGGCACAGACTAGGTGGTCAATGCTATTACGGAATAAATACATTATTGAATACATAAATGTGTTTGAAGGAAAACCAAACACCCTTACAGTTTATCTAGGTTTCAAATTTCTTCAGAGCGGTGTCTTCTAGGAATATACATTTTATATCATCAAATAAATTGAAAGCTTCTCTGAGGCAAGAAGTTCTGGCCAAGTGATTCCAGAGCCCCCAGGACACCGGTTCTCAATTTGAGCTGCGCACCTCTTAAAACCCCAATAGCCAGGCAGCACCCCACACTAACTGAACAGAATCTTGGGGGTCAGTTCTAGGAGGCATCCGAGATCTTAAAAGCTCCCCCAAGTGATTCTGATCTGCAGCCAATACTGAGAAGCCATGCTCTACAGTTCTGTGAATGAATTGTGCAAATCCACTTAAATAAGCATAGTGGAGTCTTGCATGCCCTGGGGATGAGTCTGCCCCTGTCAAATATAACAGCAAAGGCCTCAGCTTTGCTGTGGGTTTATGGCACCTTAATGTAACTACACTGGCTATCATGGATCAGAATTTCTGACTGGTTTTGACTAGTCAAAATGAGAAAATTAGTGAATGATTATCTAATAAATACCTTCTGCTCAGGAAACAAAATCTTTGTAAACATGAGTCCACATGGGACTAATAAGTTGGAAGCAGTAGCCCGGACTCGCCTTTTATCTTTCAAAGTCCCGACAGAGGAAAAGAACTGAATAACACTTGTTGACAAACTGATCAATTCGGCTGAGGAGTTTTCTGTTTTATTAATATTGTTGTCGGATTTTTTTCTCGAAGCTGAGTCCCAAGTACCCACATTCCCCTTTCTGGAGCAAAAGTAATCACAAGAAAAACGGACAGTGGGATATGTGGCTGTTTCTTCCACATAAAACACAGCCTGCTCTTCCCGCAGAGATCACAGATTTGTAATCTGGGCAGCAGCTACCAAGATTCAAAGAAAAGGGGGGTAAAAATCTCATAATGGGTGGAGATTTGGTTTAAAGAATAGATCTGGGTAAATTACATCATTCCTGGGTTTGTCCACTGAATTGGATCCCACAGTTGTCACACAATGACTTCTGACTCTCCTGGGGCCAGCAAAGCAGCCCCGGGCAGGCCTTATCAGGAGGAATCAGTGTGGAAAAGTACTTTCTGAAATAAAACTAACATAAACCAGGCGTGTCAGAGTTGGTTTTGCTAAATTTCAGGAATGTGGGAGGAGTCAGTTTACTAGGATGGAACAGACTGGGTTTGTTGAAAGCGTTGTGTCCATCCTACTTCCTTCTTCTCGGTTAATAGATAAGAACAGACAATCATCAGAAAATAAAATCTTTGTTTTTCAAGAAGACAAGCAGAGAAAACCAGGAGACGAGAGCAGGAGGCGACAGACTACTGCCCAAATAGGAATATCAGTGTTGACGGTGTTAAAGCGAACTAGACACAGCCTGAAGATAAACTCTGCTGAGTGGCCCCCACTTACTATTTGGACCAACACTTAGATGCTGTCCTATTTTTCCTGCCTTCTCCAACAAGCTGAATAAAGTCAGAATCAAGAGAGTATGCCTGTTCTTGCTAAAATACACAGGAAGTAAGCATTATCTAGATACATGGACGTTATACAGCTTTAAATTTTAGAATCTTAGAAACATTGGGCTGGAAAGTATACCAACAACCATTTTTGTCCTTCATTTTACAGAAGGAAAAGTGGAGGAATGGGAAAGTTAAATGATTTCTCTTGGTAAAGCAGGGACAAACCCATTGTTTCCTTCTGTATAGTTCTGTCTCCTCTTAGCCATTGTCACTACACAAAATATACCACTGACTACATTATATCCAAGGGATATAAGACTTTCTTAGTCAGCAATTTGTTTTAAAAGATGGGGAATAATACGTTTCTATGAGAGGGAACTGGTTCATACGTTTAAATGATCACTTTTTTAAGTGGTCATTTCACTAATAAATTGCTGGATGCTTGCCTTTTTCGAATAAACAATCTTGCTCCCTTCTTACTAGTATTTCTAGGAGAACAAATAACAACATAGGGGAGCTGAAATACGGCACAGATAAGGTCTTGAAGCTCCAAAGAATGATCTAAGAGCAAGGGCACGCCCCCAGGCACTTGTTCCTCCTCACTGCCAGCAGCTTCGGCCATCCAAGGTTATACCATGAGATCCTCCACAGGAGCTTCACTGACAGAAAACAGGCAAGTGAAGGCAGGGGGAGCACAGAGACGTGGCCTGGGGAGTTCTGCATATATTGAAGGTTCCGCAGTCAACAAGCCAGCTGCCTTCCAGTGACATCATAACTTGCAAGTGCCTCAGAAATTATACATTTTCCCCTAGTGTCACTGGATAAGTCCCTAAAGACACACCTTTCCCACTATTTCTACCTCCAGCTGCTGGGGAAGTGGTCCTAGAGGAGGCGGCCTTTCCTCACATCTGCTCAAGAGAACGGACATCGTTTCCCTCTGCTACCACAACGGGCTTTGCCAGGAGCCAGCCAGCAACTAAGATTCTACACTACTGAGGGGGAGCTTCCTTCAGTAGCTGCAGGCTCTTTTTCCACCCAACGTCATCTGGGAAATTATCCGCAGGGGATGCATTTTATCTTTGATCTTTAAAGCATAGCTCTGTTCTTGTCTTAAAAAAAAAAAAAAAAAGTATACAAGTCCAAATGAGTAAAATAGAGAAACCAGGTCTTATTCACATTATAAGAAGCCTTTTGTTACTTCTCTCTTAAACAACGATTTTCCCATACTTTCTTCAAGTGGCCAACATCTAAGGTATCGGTAATTTTTAAACTGACTTCCAAAAACCTCAGTTTCTATATATGTTTTCATGAATTCACTTTTCTCATAAAGTAAGGGGTGCCTGTCCCTAGGTTGTCTACCACAATAGTTCACTCAGTTGTAAGTTCAGTCAGGGCTTCTGAGGCTTGTCTCACTTCCATCTTTGACTCAGCGGCATTTTCCTGAGAGAGAAAGCAGTGCCTGTTTGCGGAGCCTCTGAAAGTACTTCAGGCTGACAGGTGCTATATAAATGAAATATCCTTCCAATTACTGTGACTGTACTATATTGAATTAAGCTATATCACCATAACTAAGGAAACATGCCTGCCTACACAGCAGCGCCCTTTCTCGTCCTGGCGCTATTCATGCTCATCTCCCTCACAAATAAAATCATTTCTAAAGAGAGAAATCTCAATTACCTTCAAAAGCATTATTGTCCCTTGTACATTACTACACACCGTCGGGATTAAATTGACGGGGCTTCAAAGTCTGTAAACTGATTCCCAGGTTAACAGCTTAAAATGCTTTCCCTTCTTGGTACCCAAAGCATCTTTCGTCTGCTCTCCTAGCAGACAGTGAATTTGAGAGAAGGATCAGAAACTGAAAGCTATTGACAGCATGACAGGAGCATTTCAGCATGACAGCTGATGGAGACGATCACATTTCCCCCGACAAACTCAATTGCTTGAGTAAATCAAGCGAAAGTCAATACAACCCCTCCTTCCTCAGGTCCCATGTGGTTCTTCAACCTTGCGCCACTGAACTTGTTATTGGTGGGGGAGGGCAGAGCAGCAAGCCCCAGATCCTCAGGGAATACCTGACTGATGCCAAAAAGAAGTTTTCTTTCTCCCATGGATAGCCTCTCTTTGCCAAACAAAGTTGCTCTCTTAGAGCTTGAGACATTCTCCTCCCCATAGGTCCTACATGGCGTCTTCATCTTGCCTGTTTCCCCTTGGTCTTTACCATGAAGGCTTATCTTTCCAAATGTAAGATCATCAAGTTCCACAAAGCATACTTGCCCGTCTGTTTTGACCAGTAACTTCTGCTTATAACTACATAACAGTGCACAGTGGTACCACAAGTGGCTGGTATAGAAAAGTATGCAATTATAAAAAAGATAGGTAGATAGATAGATAGATAGATAGATAGATAGATAGATAGATAGAAAGATAGATAGATAGATAGATAGATGCCCTAAAATTATGTGTTTACATTTCTGCATGTGCTAGAACTTAGGTCTAAATCTGGAGTGAGTTCAATGTCAACTCAAAAAGTCTAGGATGCATGTGTTCTTTATGTGAGTCAGTAAGCATGTGTACAGGAAAAATTCAGAATGTCAACTCTGCAGCTTTCAAAAACTCTGGAAAAGATATCAACCAAGAGCTATTAAAATATTACATTTCCAGGGAATCTGTCACAGACAGGAAGTTGGATTAGAGACTGGATATGAGATTGAGATGAACAGGCAAATCAATACAAGTCTCATCAGGGGCCTTTCTCAAACATCAACAGTGAGGCTGATAGAAATGATCTAGAGGAGAAACTATCCCATAAAACACAGAGCTATAGAAGATCATATATAAACATGGGACAGTAGAAAACTCTTGAGAAACTGGGTGAGAGGAAAAAAAAGAGTTAAAAAAGTGTTTAGTTTATACATATCTAGGTAATACTTTGATTTAGGGTGGGGGTTACTGCAGTCTACTTATAGAACAATGAGGCTGTCCATTCAGTTATGAGTGGGTCACACTGACAAATTCCTAAGTGGCAAAACCCTGGTACGTCGCTAAAGATATAAGAGAAATCAGTGCTAACCTGTCCTTTTATGAAATCATGCTTAGCCCTAACCTGAAATGTCATGCACTGCTGGGGTTGTTATATCTCAATAAAGGGACAACCACACCTAAAATAACAAGGACATGGGACGATGATCTTAAAATGATAGATTGAAAATATTTGTTCTCTAAAGGACTGAGAAAGACTGAGTGAAAATACAAGAAAGTTAAGAGACGAGAAAGTCAATAAACACAGCCTTGTTCACTCACCAACTCTCAAAAATTTTCATCCAGAGGGAATCTCCTTAACGCTCAGAAGAGAAAACATAGGGCAAATGCAAGACAATTTGCTTCACACAGCAGTAAAAAAAACTATGCAATTAAGAGGTAATCTAGGTGACACCCAACTCTGCCTGATTCCCAAAACAAGTTCTGATAAACCGACAGATTCATAATGGGTGACTGAGGGAAACTAGGCCATAGAGGAAATACCTGTAATGTAACCTCTGAGGCTTAAGAGGGAACGCTCATGTCTTGGCAACTTCATGTCTCACACCTCAAGCCCTTTGAGTTTTTGTCATAGAAAAAACCTGGGCCGTCTAACAGGAATCTAACACATATGTAATTATTGTTTATGTTCTCTTGTGAGTGTGTGTGCATGACGGTGGATTTATATATGTTAAAATCCAACCGTCGTCAATAAAAAATATCAAAAGTGCTCCTAAAATAAGCTTCCTTTAAAAATGAGTTAAACAAATACGGGATGATTGATGTTGAATATACAAAGTACATAGATTATAAAGTTCTGTTATCATAAGCTGAAAGGGGTAAGCCTCTGGGATTTCCTCATTTCCCTTAAAAAAATGCATTGTTTCACATAAATGCCTCAGGATCATTCTACATGTTCTCCGTAGTCATCAGGAACTCCCAGGTATAAATATGCATACATTTTGACAGCATGATATAAAGTGGAAAAAACAGTAAACCAGGAGCGGAGAGATTTAATTTTGGTCCTAGGTCAGTTACTCACTCACTGAGTATTAAATCATGAGCAAGTCACAAAATTTCTCATAAGATGTTTGTTTTAGTCAACAAATATTAAGCTCCTATTATGTGCAAAGTCCCATTCTTGGTACTTGGAATATAATATAGAACCAGGAAAACAGCTCTACTGGAGTTTAAATTCCAGCGTGGAGAGATAGACAGTGATCATGTAAACAAGTAAATAATATTCATAATTCAAGTGTAAATCCTCTGAAGGAAATAAAAAACAAAACAGGTCAGTGTGAGAGAATGCATCATAGGGACCTTAACTGAGAGGATCTGTAAAGGCCCCTCTGAAGACATGACATGTGTGAGCCAGACCCAAGTGACAAGAACGAGCAGTCACAGAGATAATAGAAAGTGCAAAGCCCCTGGTGGAGGTGGCCAGGGGTGCAGGGAGTCAGTTAGGCCTGTTTAAGAAACAAGAAGACAAGAATGGCCAGAAAAAAGTCATAAAAATCATTCGCTGGCCAACCTCGCTAAAGAATGTTTTAAGGATGAATGAAACAAGATGAGTATGTCCTTGGAAAAACTTAAAAGACTCTACAAAATAAAATGGATTGTTATGACCAGCATACTACAAATAAAAACTCCTATCCTCCGTATTATATCTTTAAGAAAGTTTAGAATTATAATATCTCTCATCCATGTATCTAGTCCAAATTCTTCATCTTCCAGACCAGAGAACAAAGGCACTAACCCAAGTCCATGACTGGCTTTTCAGGATGCAGCCTATCAGGCCAGGGGGCCCTAACTCTCACCCCTATATGAGGCTGCTTGGGACAATGCTTCCCACTTCTTTTCTGGGGCTTATTCATCTTACTAAAGGAAATCTTCAATATCGGCAAAACAAACCAATTGCCCAAAGCTTAATGTAAACAACATGTGGCATTAGCACCATGGAGATAAGAATTTAAAGTCTCAATATCCATGCCTGATCTTAGACTCACCACTTAGAGGTTTTATGACCTTGGACAAATTATTTAAACTCACCAAGGTCTTAGGTTCTGCATTTAAAATTGAAGGATAATAAAAATGCTTTTCTTTCCCAAATTATAGGCTTCTGAAAGAATAAGATATAAGATACATGAAAGTCTGATAAACTAGAAAGCGAAATAGCATATCATTACTCCTTTTTTTTTTTAATTTGGCCTCCCCTTAGGTCATTGGCCATGCACTGCTGCCAACATTCTGCTATGTTGCATGATCACCATTACCTTGAATAGGTCTTGGGATTATCTTCCCATTTTGTGAGTTTAAAAAAATTGTATCTGAGACGTACCATGAACACTTGGGATGATTTATGAAATTTGCCTCATGAATTTACTTCTCACTGATTCCTTTTCATCCGAATTCCCACTGTGGTTGAAGCAATCACAGATGACACAGGAAATACCTCATCCTGGATGAAGACACAGGATTCTGCTAAAGATAAGCCCTGAGACCTTGAGCAAATCTATCTTTCGACTATCGTTAACATAGTGTGTCTTCACCCCAAAATGTTCAGAACATTTATTATCTGTCCCCCACAATGTGCAAGCTATCTCATATTTGTCAAGTTTCCCAGAGTTTATGGGGCAATTTCAAATTCACCATTTTATTTGATCCTTTTAATAACCCTGGGAAGAGTGAGAACAGGGATAAGGAAAGCAAATTTATAGAGGAGAAAACAGAGGCTTTTTGTAGTTATTTGACTTGTGGAAAATCCCAGATGTCTAAGTATGCTGACTCCAATTCCGGCTCTCTTTGAAGCTGACTGAGCCTCTTTCAGGTAAGGATCTAGCAAAGAGCAAATGGGGTCATGGATATGAAAACTGTTAGGCTTTCCCAGATGCGAGATATAATTATCCTAAGGACAAGGGGACGTGCCACCTTCCTTTGTATGTCCTCATTACCTGACCTGTCAGTGGTGCCTGTCCCTCTAGATTATAAGGTAGCAAAAGGGAAGGACTGATCCAGGGCATTCCCACCTCTCCCAGGACATCTGGAAAAGCACACAGTATGCCTCCATCAATCCTTACTGATTGATTGTCTGAGTTTAGCCCAAAAGATTAGCTAGCTCTCTCCACTGGAACAGTTCCAGTTCTCTAAGAAAGGGCCTCCCCTTTGGAGTTCCAGCAAGGGGAAAAACAACACACCCATCTAGGCAATTTCCACACAGCCCTGCAACTTAGTGCTCTTGACAAGGGTTTCCTTTCTGTTTCCTCTTGGCTTTTCTCTCCTTCCCTTATGCAGTAAATAAATATTTTAAAAAGAAAGAAAGTTGCATGGCTCTTTTGTTCTGTCTGATCTACATATTCAGACCAAAAGACTATATTTTTCCCCCAAACCAGTCATGTTGGCCAAGTAGCAAAAATGCATTTCTTTAAAAAAAAAAAAAAAAAGTTTATTTTACATGTTGCAAATACCGGGAAATTCTTATCAGAATGTGAAAGTTCAGGTCTTGTTCTTCTTTAATCCCCTTTCTTTCTCTTTAAGGGAGAGAAAGCAAAGGACAAATCTCTCTTCATCATGGAATCCCTTCTTTCTGCCTATGCCCTGCTGGAAGCAGCGTGCCGCTAAGTGGCTTCTAACATTCCGGTTGAGGTCCGTCCTGCATTCCTAACAGTTATTTCGTTTTCCCTAATCCCCCAGACCAGAAGGGAATAACGCAATACCCTGCGATAAAGTGGTCCTGGTTTTCTGACATTCTCTAACAAAGGACATTTTATGACAAAATGAAAATGCTGAGGGTTGCCAATAATAAGGGTTGTGTTTGATTTAAACGGTATTACAGTGCCTTAAGTCATAGAATTACAAAAAACTGGCTGATTAATAGGCTTTCCCTGGTCCAACTCCTTCATCTTACACTTGGAGAGACGGCATCAAGGGCTGCGGCCTGGCTCCATTTGCTCAGCTTCGCAGAGGCAGAAGTGGAAAGAGAACCCAGGCTCCTGGTTCGGCTCTCTGCATTACTTCCTTCTCCCTGACATTCTCCTGCGCACACCATTTGAACATCAAGGGAAAACTTAATGGGAAAATTCTTTCAAAAGGGTGTCTAATGAGGGATGATGCATTTCTTCATTCATTCAGCAATCTGGCAAGCATTTGTTGGGCACATTTTATGCCAGAATCATTCTAGGTGATGGGGGATATACAAATGAAAATGATGCGGATCCTCCTCTCAGTGTGTGAGTAAATGAGTGTGTGAGTGAGTGTGTGTGTGTGTGTGTGTGTGTGTGTGTGTGTCTGAAGAAGCACAAATTAATGTTGTGGCTTTAGTCATAAAAAGGGGGAGACACATTTAAAAATATCACAGTGGGAGCGGCGCCAGTCAGAACACTGTGGCCAATACTTCCCTGTCTCTAAGAATGTTAAGTTCACCCTTATTACCCACAATCCATTCTGCACATAGCAGCCAGAAAAATCACAGAAATAACTAAAGCCATGTCATTCCCTTGCTTAAACTCTTCAGTGAGTTCCCACTGTCCATGGGAGAAAATCTAGGAAGACCCTTACCGAGCACCCCCTCAACTGCCTCCAATTCCCTCACCAGCCCTCAGGCGCACTCTCTCCCCGCTCGCCCGAGGCTTGCAAGATTGGCCCCTGCGAGTTCCTCCACAGCACTAGACTTACTCCTGCCCTAGGGACATTTGTACAATCTGTCCCATTTCTTTGGAACTCTTTCTCCTGATGGAGCCAGACTTGTTACCACCCCATCCAACCTACCATTCACCTAGCTGACTTCTTATTCTTCAGCTCTCAACTTAAACACCACGTCTTAGGGAGATCTCTGTGACTCTCAGAACCAGGTGTGAGCCCCTTCTGTGGTTTTCCGTACTTCTTCTGCCTTACATCCGACAGCTTTATTATATTTCCCTGTTAAGATCTCTTTTCCCCAGGAGACAATAACCTCATGAAGGCCAGTACTGTGTTTGTCTTGTTCACTACAAGGCCAAGGTGTAGAGTAGTGTTTGACATATTGCCAGTTTTCAAAACAAAAAGCAAAACAAAACTCATTGTTTGACTGGATGGGAGGATGAATGGAAGGATGGATAGATGGATGGATGGATGGATGGATGGATGGATGGATGGATGGATGGATGGATGGACGGATGGATGGAAGGATGAATACATGAAGATGTGCATATATAGACATTTTAAATATGAAACTCCACAAACCACGATTGGGATGAAAAGTTCTAGAGTGGACTTGATCGGTCAATTCTGGAACTCAGGAACAAGAGGACTTGCCCTAAAGTATAAAAAAGGGATTTTTGGAAAAAACAAACACTTAAGATTCATTATCCTAAAAAATGATGAGGGTAATTTAAAATCCTAGGTACCTAAAGGATGAAAGGAATCCAGAAATAACAATTCCAAAATGAGAAAGGCACAATTCAGTGGAGCAAGCACAGGATGAGGAATCGGGGGCCTGAGGCTCCTCACCAGCGAGCTGTATGGCTTCTTCCTCTGTAAGACATTTGGGAGAGAACTGAGGAAAGGCAAGGGAACAGACACCTATTTCTGGAGCCTCCTGAGCATTCCTGGCATGGAGCACAGCTGGGTCTTCTGCAATCCATGCCTCCCTGGGAGAGCTGGAGGAGCCCGGCTTGCTGAGTGTTTCTTGTTTCTGAATAACAAGATGGCTGCACAATTGGGCACAGATTGTGCTGAAAGCAGATAGGCTGTGAGCACCCCACTCTCAAGCAGGAAGGAAGTTCTCTTCCATCGTCCCAAAGTGTTGGTAGGATAGTGGTATGTGCTTGCTCACACGCATGTGTGTGTGTGTGTGTGTGTGTGTGTGTGTGTGTGAGAGAGAGAGAGAGAGAGAGAGAGAGAGAGTGAGAGAGACAGGGGTGGTGGTGGTTGGTAGAATCTTTGGGGGATCTAATTGAAATTTTACTCTACTAGACTACTAAGACAAGATGAGAATAGAAAACATCACCTCAGAGAAAAATAAAAGGCAGTAGGAGGGAAGTGTAGTAACTTCAGGGTTTGATGCAGAGCAGAAAGGTAAGAAGCCCTTAGCCCAGAGTAATTAGGTAGCTACCCTTGGGGAAGCTCACACACAGACTCCAAGCATGTTTTTAGATTTTTCCTCAAAGCCTACCTCTTCACAAAGTTTCCCCTGCCCATTAGCAGTAGGCAGCCTGGAGGAGTGATGAGCAATCTTTCTCTCTCTCTCCCTCCCTCTGTTCCTTTCTCCCTCCCTTTCCCTCTTCCTCCTGTCCTCTCCTACCAATGGTTTGTCCTCAAAATAACCACTGACAGGCCATTATTGTTGTAAAAGAAAAAGAAACTGCAAGACTCACCCCAGTCACAAAAGGAAACTAACACATGTGGAGGCAGTTTGTACATTTTGACATCTGTAGGGCAATAAGGTGTGTCTTGAACTCCTGGAACCTATACTCCTGGTTTTGGGGGAGTGCCATGCTCTGTCTGAGAGTCTTTCACAGCCCCAAGCACTTTGTGGGGACTCCATGTATGTCCTCCAGCCTCCCAGCATCCCCACCAAGTGCGAGACTCTCATGATAATGACGTGGTGCATATTTTGAGAAAACAGAAGCATTACACATCCCCTGAGTCTCTGGCAGGGCTGCGATTTTCTCTTGATGGAATTCTGGAAACCCAGCCTCCTCTAACCTGTCTAGTGACTCTCTGAAGTCACAAAAGAAACATTGTCCAGCCCTGTCTTAAGAAAGATTAAACTGCATTTAACAACTCAGGAAAGGTAATGATCTCACTACAAAATCAACACAGGGCTGAGGCCGGGAGGCTGTTCCAACCACTGCTCGGTGCCCACCCAACACCTCGGACCTCAACCAGCCATTCATCTTCTGCTTCCACTCGCGGCCCAACTCCAAGGCTCTGACCAGTGAAATCACGCCCACACTGAACAGGACTAAATGCTCTGGGACTAAGCGAATAGACCTCGGCAGGCAGCTCCGTCTCTGCAGGGGTTCCAGTGGAGAGATCCCAGGTGTGTCCCAGGCTTTGGGCAGGAATGAACAAATCCAAGATTACGGCATCCATGGAGCCCTCCACAGACTCCCCAGCCCTCTTGTGTGGTACCCAGATAGCAACGAGGGAAGAGGTGGGGAGACAAAAACCAGAGTAGAACTTTGGAGAGTAAAAGAAAATGAGTCACTGAACGGAAGAGCATAGTATCATACCATTGGATTTGACCCCAGAAAAGACAAAAGATAAGCTTTTGGGCAGGGCGGGGTGGGGTGGGGGGGCGTTGCATGCTTAGTAAAATTCATGAGATGAGAGAAAGAAAATCAAATGATAAAGGTAAAAAAAAAAAAAAAAAACAACTTAGGATTTAGGGCCTGAGCGTTCTTTATGGTTTATGGATATGCTGAGCAAATGACACCAAATCCTCACTGGTAAGTTTCTGATGAACTTTTCAGCACAGAGCCCAAGTTTACAAAATGCCCAAAATAAAACTGGGGGAATGATGGTGAGTGACTAGGGGTCCCCGTCCAGCTTTGACAGTTTGCTGAGTGGGTCTCCAGATCTTAGAGCATTAGCCTGAGAATCAGAGAGCAACAGGAAAAAGGAATGGCTCTCTCTACTCCAGAGGCTACCATACTTTGACTTGCGCACAGAGGAATTAGTAAGTGGGTTTCATATAAGGCCAGCTCAGTATCAACGCCTCCAGATTCAAGCCAAGCTAAACAGCTCAAGTCTTGGCACTGTCTCCTTCAGGGAGAAGGAAAGGTGGGGGGCCGGCAGATAAAGACTCTTTAGGGCATGCCAGCCCACCCCTCAGCCCGTCCGCACACAAGGAACTTGATTTCCATGCCCCAGGGAAGCTGTAGATGAAATTCCAGAAATTTGCTCAGAGATTGAAAATACAATGGTCAAGTTCAGAAACGGGAGGGCTGCTCCCTAGCCTCTGCTTTTCCATGGAAGTACTAATCAGTGCCATTCTGACCCAACACACAAAGCGCTTGAGAAATCAGGTGTTTATCCTTGGCCCCAAAATAGGCCTATTTCAGCTTGCCACAAGTCCCTCCTTTCTTCCTGGCTAGTGCCTAGGAGCCTCCTATGTCCTCATTTTAGCTGCTCAGAAGGACGGGGTGGTGATGCCTGCTCTGAGGGACACAGTAGAACAGCAGGAGGTGAATAAGTACTACACTTTCTGCCCAACAAAGACACACGCTGAACAGTTCAGGACAAGGAAACTAAGTCAGGTCCACAGGAAAACAGGGCATAACCATGAGGATGACCGTAAGAGCCACAACATCACAGTTCAAGCAGACGGAATTTAGTACCAGATGCTGTGTTTAAGTTTCAGTGAGAGTGTGAGCTAAGTGTATAACCTAGCTCTTTCGCTCATAAGTAGGAGAATACTGGGCAAGTTATTTCACATATTTGATCCTTGGGTTCTTCTTCTATATTTGGGAGGAGGGAGAAGGCAGTACTCCAGGCTAACAAAGTACCAAATCACACATCAAGTTGATGCTGGCACTGAGGAGCCCATAATTATACTTTATACTTTTATTGCCCAAGTTAGCCTCTAAAGCATTTCTTCCCTCCTTATCTAATTTTTATCCTCCAGGCCTTCTGGGAGATGGTCTAAGGAAAAACTTTACTGTCTATTCTACCAGTGAGGAAACTGAGGAACAAACAAAGTATAAGCAGAATGCCAGGACCAGCTGCCAAGTCCTCCTGATCCTATATAAGTATCCCCTCTACTGGTGAGGACCTGGGAACACATGCGGGCAGGTTAGGGACATCTGAGCACTAAATGTCCCTGGGATATTATCTCCCTGAGGCATTATTTAGGGTGTTTTATATTTCCTTACATTTTTTTTTCCTGGCCAACAGATTAAAAGGCTGGACTTCTTTAGGCATAAAGGATAAGCCCAAATGGCACAGCATGAGTGATGAATACGAGGAATTAGAGGGAAAGAGGAAAGCTTCTTAACACACACTTTCCAATTGCCCTTGAGCCCAGGAGCTTAAATATTTACCATGAAATTTCCTGTCCCTCTGGCTTTGGAAGTTTCTAACTTGTGAGATAGAGTCTTATCCTGACAGTTCCACCTCACGGTGCCGCTAAATAAAATGAGAGCAGATTCTGTCTGGTTTGGAAATTATATTTTCTTTGGTCTTTTAGGAAAAAATCAATCTAGGCTGGGTCTGCATGGCCATCCACCTGGAAAGCATGGGCTGCGCTATGGAGCGAAGGGCAAGGGCTGCAGCCTCAGTGTCAATCAGGGGCTACTAAATATGAGCGCTAGGGCCTGGCTGCCCAACGGAGCCGGGGAGAGACGGGGGAAGGAAAAGCAGCAGCGAAGCGCTTCTTGACTCAACATCCAGGCTGGACTGCCTGTCCACACACGGCCCTCAGCAGAGAGTGACTTCATAATACCACCCTCCCAACTCACTTGCCCGGGCGGCTCCACATAGATAATCATATTTCACAGCTTCGAAAGAGATAAAAGAGAGATACAAGTAAACAGCAATTAAGTTAAAATGGCCCCGTTCATTGAATGCTGAGAGCAATTAAGAAACAGAAGCAGGATGGGGTCATTCTGGAAGCGATCAGTTTGAACAGTTTAAGTAGAGATCAAAGTGCAAATAAGTGGTCTGAGCAGATATCTTCTCAAGCGTAACTGGCTAGGTGACTGACACCGGTCATTGGCTTATCTGGGCCACAGATTCATCATGTATAACATGCAAGCAATCACTAAGATGGCCATTAGCATCCCTTCCAGATCTGGTAGTCTCTAACTCCATCATTCTAAATCCAATCTCTACGACTCACTATTTTTCAATCTAAGCATGGCACTTTCCAAACTTGAGAATTCCTAAACTGACCTAAATGTGAAAATTATGCTCGATCTTAACTATTTGGATTGAGTGAAGGAATTAAGAAGTTAAAATAAAACTACTAGAGAAAAAAGAGGTCAGAAATTAAGGTGGACAAAAGTTAAAATTAATTCATTTGTTGGAAACAAGGCTATGGAGGAGATGATGGCAGAAAAAAAAAAAAAATGTAACCAAAACTTGAGTACTGAATTCTTGCAGGCACAGAATGAAAGAGAGGGGACTTGAGATTTCATAATCTTATATATATACCTCCTCTGGAAACCTCCCTGACTTCCCTTACTGTGTTACCACAGCACCTCTGCACCCTGCTAACTGCACCTGTCACACAGAAACTTCCACATCAATTTAGTTGTCTGCCTCTCCCAGAAGATAGAGAGGTTCTTTGAAAACAAGAGAGAGCATCTTATTCAAATTCGTATGTGTAAGACCTTGCACAGAGCCTGTATAAAGTAATTGGTCAAAAGTATTTTGAATGAATAAGCATTAAAATTACTTCCCCAATAGCAATTAAAATAAAAAATGATCCAGGCCACCAGCTAAAGGTTTTTAATTTCTGGAGAGACCTCCAGTAGCAAGGCGAGGTGCACTCATTTGAAAGTACAAGTGTACTCAAGGTTCTCATTAGCATTTTCAGGAAAGTAAAAAAAAAAAAAAAAAAAAAAAATCTAAATTTACCTCCAGGGACCTTGTCATTATTCTTTCCAGAAAGCATGATACCAACTTTGAAATGATTTGACTTAGAATAAAACCCAAGTAAAAATGTAGAATATCATGTAGAATATCTACTGTTAAATATCTGGAGACATGTGATTCACTCAAATTAAGAGGTTACTGTCATTTGACTGAATGCCTATGTATAAAGAGTGTGAGTTCCAGGATCAGACAACCTAGGTCAAATTCTGGCTTGGACCCTTCCAGACCATGTAACATTTTCAAGCTGAGGTTGAAGAGTATCTCCCAGACTATCTGCAGAGGAGTTAGATGAGATGACCTCGAATTACCTCTTAATCCCAGGTATTCCCACCCTAACCATAAGTCAGCTATTGCCAAGTCACATTCTGCATGACTGCTCTTGCTAAGCTCCTGCACATGTCACAGCTAGTGGTTCATCTATATCAGTTGTTCATTTATACCTGTGGTTCTCTACTTGCTCAAGTTGGCGTAGGGTAAAGATCAAAAATGGGTTGTCAGAATTCCTTTGGAGATCTTTTACAAGATGAACATATCCAAGAAACACACACACTCACTCACTCACTCACTCACTCCTGGAGGATACTTCCAAGGATATCGTTCAGGAATATATGTTTCAATAAAGTTTCCCAGAGAGACTGATTTTCCACGACCTCGTCCCTCGCTCTGAGACACTTCCTGACTGAGCTGAGACTCATGCTTACGTGTAAAGACGCAGTAAAGACCACCCTTTTAAAAAGAACATCTTCAAAGTCACATTCTCAGCCCATAGCAAACCAGGTATATTTCTAGCACTAATTAGTGCATAACTCTTGGGCCTCCCTTCCTCTTCTCACATTACCCTTCAATAACTGTGTTCTACCACTGGCTCAAACTTTTATTTTCAATCTGAGTCAATGGCCATGTTGTCCCCAGAGACTCATAAGTGGTTATAGCTGGAGAACAGAAATATGTTAACACGTCATCTAGGAGCTAGGCCTTCCACCTTACCAGGCCATTCCAAGAAAGAAAGAAATACACACGCATACTCAGAGAGAGGGAAGGGGGAAAGAGAGAAAGAAACAGATTAATACTTACTTGGAATCTGAAATACAAACCTAGTTTAAGACCATATTCTCTTCAACTAGCGTGAGATATTCTGCAGAGTTCTAGTGGTCGGATTGGGCATTTGTTTACTTGTTTGCTTTAATTTGGGTTTTGGTTTCTATCAATTGGGAATAAACAAAGAGTGAGCTACAAACATACCAACTACCACCTCTCTACATTCTGGATGCAAAAAGAAAGCAAATTTTTGTTGATGCAGCAAAGATATATTAAAACAAAAACTCCATGTGCTGCCTGCTGCGAAGAAGTGGGCAGGAGACCAGCAGACCCTACTGTCCTCCCAGCCACCGCTGTAGTGTCTGCTGGGGCTTCCTCCTGGCCCCTCCTTTGTGTCTGGCTTGAATCAGCCCTGTCATGAGGCCTTTGGGGGCCTATCTGCAACTAACTGGTTAGAGTCAAAGCCATTGAGGCCCTCCTCCGGGGACACCCTGTCTCTAAAATGTAGCGGTAAAGAGAAACCACTCATAGCACAAGTGACACGGTGGGAGGTCTAGGGGCAACCCTAAGGCGCCGGCCTCCCAAAAAAACCGGCCCCAAAATTAATTTTTTAAAAAACAACAAAAAACAAAAAAGGAAAAAAAAGAAACCCAATCAAAAAAAACTAGGGGGGAAAGAAAAAGAAGGAAAAAAACAAACCAATCCAAGAACCGCAAGAAAAAAAGGGCCCCGGGCCTCAAAAAGGAACGGCCCCCCCCCCCCCCGTGCCCCCAAAAAAGAAAAGAAAGGAACTAAAAGAACAGGTGAATTTCTCCAAGATATTTATTTGCACACGAAAGGGCACAATTCATACCTTCAAAAGTCCAACAGAGTTCTGAAAATACCAATCGAGCTAAAATTTCTTTCAGGTAGAAGACACTTAAGGAATCTCAACATTAAAGGCTAGCACGTTTGGGGTGTCTGCTTTATGCCAGGTATTACTGTAGGTGGTTTTCTACGTATGAGGATACATCATCACACTTAATTCTCCACGTGTCCCCCTGAATCCCATTAGACAGATGAGAACACTGAGGTGAAGAAACATTAAATGACCTATCTAAGGGTGTCCGGGTACAAAGCCTAGACGCTTAAGCACAATACACAGCCAACTGGGAGGCAGAGCAAGGACAGAAATGTCAAGCTGCCCAAGAGTGGAATTTTCCTTTAGCCCTGGGGTTACGCCCTTATGAAAACAGCCTCAGGACCTGAAGAAGCCCCAGAGCCAAGAATGTTCCTTTCCCTGATGAGCACCCACATTCCCAGGGATGTGGCCCACCACCCCTGCCGGGCCCGGGCCGCACTCCAGAGGAGGAGCGAGCCTTGTCTGGCCAATGCACGAGGCCCGACCCTCACTCCCCAGGCAGATGTGGATCCTGGAGGTGTTTTCTTTCCCTCTTCTTATTTAAAGAAAAAACAAAATTCTCTACACTCCCCACATGTGAAATGCCGCTGGTGCTGCCGCCAGACAATAATTTTACAGTCACACAATGACCCTTGCGCAGAGAAAATAGGAAAAGCCTGCACCCCGCCCCATCCAAGCCTGGGAGAGTCAACCTTTGGAAAAGCCCAGGTCGCAGAAGATCAAACTCACTAGCTGAGGAACAACAGGAGG
Organism: Pteropus vampyrus; assembly: GCF_000151845.1. NCBI lineage: Eukaryota > Metazoa > Chordata > Mammalia > Chiroptera > Pteropodidae > Pteropus > Pteropus vampyrus. Next base: position 7,403,298 of record NW_011888784.1, read on the forward strand.
TGGGGAGGCAGGCAGGGGAGAGGACAGGGAAGGAGGAAGCATGAAGTTTAAAGGTCAAAACAAATGTCAACCTAACACCAGCACTGTATGAACAGCGCAGAGCCTCCCTGCTAGACAAATAAATGCTGCCGGGGAGGCCGGGTATCAAGAGGTTTTATTAACTCTCTTCCTGGAATCGTGCACATAGGAAGTCTGTTCTATCATATAAGCTGCAAAGCACAATATTTATCCCTCAGGGGGGGAAATCACAGAGCTGATACTGAATCCGCAATACAGAGCTTCTCCCCGATTCCCTTTCCAGCTGCACCTCCGGGGGCCTGTCAGCAGGAAATACCCAAGCGGATTTTGATAAGAGTGGAAAGGGTCATGTGCTGATGAGAACTCAGGGCACAACCCTGCCTCCGCCTTCTGCTGACTCTTTCCCAGGTGTGACTCGGTCCCACTGAGCACAAGGGAGGCCTGAGATGAATAGGCTCCCTCCAAACCCCCACACTGGGGGGTCCTCATTATGCCCCGTGGATCCCACCAGTTCCGTGGGGATCCCACCTCAAAAAATGCCCCTTCGCAGAGTCCAATGCAATTAAAGAGAAGCCATTGGATGGCTGGTCCTGGCTTGGCTTACTTGCAAGGGAAAAGCTCTCTGCCTAGTCGTGCTTCCCATGCTGGCTGCTCACCTGGATCACCTGGAGTGCTTAAAAATATGTGTGTGTGTGTCTGTGTCTTTCTCGATCTAACCCTAAGAATTTCTAATACAGTTAGCCTGGAGTGAATCTTGAGAATCTGTATTTTTAAAAAAGCTCCCAGATACTTCTGATGTAGTCGGTGACCTTGACAGCAGTCTCTAAACGAGTGCTGTAGGAAATTAGAGATCATAGTATCGTCCTCCTTGCAAGTTGAAACCAGTGGTCCAGGAGAGGCAGCTCAGTTCGTAGCAGGCCACTGTGGTAGTCACCATGAGCTACTATTTAAAGTGCCCCTATTTAAAGTGCCATATCGTTTCTGCACTGCATTCAAGCGGCGATCCTGGGTCTGGAGACACGCCTCCATCCTCACGCCTTCCCTGGTGCAAGAAATGCCTCTTCCAGCTAACTTTCATCATTATCACCCTTCTGCTATCAAATATATCTGACTGTTGACATTCTGGTCTCCGAGGCCTCCCTTACTTCCTGATGGGATTTAGTTTACCGAACTCCCTGACATCTGTATAGTTATCATCTGGTTATCGCTGAGAACTTTTGAAGGAATGACTTCAAATTTTTGAACTATTTCCTGAACAACTGAGGCTAGAGAATGTTTTGCTCTGACAAGTGTTAAAAAGAAAATAAAAAAATAATGTATCATGTATCAGCCAAGTGTAAAAGATAAAAAGATAAATAGATGAATCCACTGGCAATCTCAAGGACACTGCAAAAAATACTCAAATCCTAGAATAAAAGAACAACCCAAAGACAAGCAACCGATAAAAAACAGGTAAATGAAAACATATTACACAAAGTGAATAAAGTCAAAACATGCTTAATGTCAAACTGACCAAGGGCCAAGGGAGGTGAGGACATTACTTCACCATCTCAGGGCAGCCTTGGGCAAGCCAAGGGGATGCTGTGTTTCTCAGGCTTCCAGCCTCCACCCAGAATCCCCTACTTCTGGCTCTGCGCTCTCCCTCGTCAGAACTTGCTGGACATGCAGACCCCTTTCTCTCTTCTTCAATCACTTCTGCAGAAACTCTTCTCACGGACACCAGTGGTCATTGACACCTCAGTCTGAATATAAAGCAGAGGCATCACTCTCATAGAATCTATATCTATATATCTATCTATCTATATATATATAAATATATATATATATATATATATTTTAATTTTTATTTCTCAACTGGACTGAGGGGAGAGATAAGAAAAAACGGAAGAATATTTTCTTTTTCTTTTGGAAAAAAATTCAGGATCCACTAGCAGTAAGGAACAGTCTGGGGCTTTCTTTGGACGGTGGGGTTCAGAGTGAAGATTCTGGAATTTCTGGAATTAATTGTCTGTGTGTGAGCCCACAGAAAGGCTGGTGTGCCTTCATTTACAATCTACATGGCGTATGGGCACATAGGTGGTGTCAGGTCCCGATGCTAAAAGAGGATCCTTACAGCAATTGCATTTTATCCCAATATCTTTTTCCAGACACTGAATTCCACATGAGGTGGAAGGAAAGGAGAAAATATTTCTCCAGGAAAACTCAGCTTGAGCCAAGGTCATCTCGATGAGTCTCTGCTGACACATCAATAGCAAAATAGATGAAGAGTGCACTTTAAAAAGATCTTCTCGCAGTTTGGAAAAAAAAAGATCAGGATTTTTGCTCCCAGCAGACTTGTGGTTTTTAGTAATAAATAAATCAATAAATCAATAGTAACGATCAGTTTCAGGCTAACTGAAAAGTTTCTAAAGGTTGAGTTACCATGGCAAGAAAGACAAAAAAGGTAAAGACAAAAAAACGGAGATAGTTAAGTAGAACAAATCACTCCAGGTTCCCACGGAAAGTGTGCAACTGTGGGGCTCCTTGACCTCTTCGCAGGTGAGAATTCCTTTTCTGGATAAGACATTTCAGCAAATCCTAGCTCCAGCATCCTCGGGCTCACACACTGAGTGCTGACCATTGAACTAACCCTTATTTCTTCTCCTTTCCCCCTCCTAGTGTGCCTCCTCCACTGTCACTTAGGAAAAGTCATCAACAGGTGTATTATACCCAACAGGTCACATTGCCCATCTCTTCATAAGGCCCCTGGCAAAGATAAGTGTCTGTCACCCTGCCCTCTACACCATCACCCCCTGTGGGTATAGGGAATGAGTACAGAGCCAGTAGTCTTTGTCCTATTCCTGAGAATTTCCATGGGATTTTCTTGAGCAACCAGTGACAGAGCCCTTGGTGAAATATTCCTCTCTATATACTCTATGAGGTTTGCAGCAATTCGGAAACTGTTTCTCGTGCAATTTATTGTCTGATTTGGTTAAGCAATGATCACTATAAATCCATTAATGGGAAGTACGAATCTTAGAAGGAAAATAACAAAACACCTGGTAATGGTCAAAAAACTTGGTAAACACGAATGAAATCCTTAGGTAGTCTTAATAGATTCCTAATGGAGCAACTTGTATTGTAACCAGCCCAATTTGTCCAAACCTAATGAAACATTTAATGGGAAGTTAAATTAAACAGAGAAACTTGAAAACATTATACCTCATCCCAAGCTCTACAACACACAACACATCATACACACATACACAGACACAATAAAAACATTTCCTGATGTTTTAAGTATTTGCGTGTATGTGTTTTTCAGAATATTCTTATAGAAAAGGCTACGTGGGGCCTTAATATGTAAAACAGATAAAAAGCAAAACTTCTAATGTAAGAATGGGCTCTACCCACTGAGCAATCTCTAGGCATGCAACATTGTCCCCTGAGGTATCAAGGGCTCCCTAACTCACATATTCCCAGTTTTATTGAGAAATAACTGACATACACCAAATCACACCTTAAAGGCCACCAGCCCAGTTACTAACAATAGGGGTGGGCGCTCTTCTTCGGGGATGGTTATAGACTTTCACCATTCGTTCTAGGGTTTATCTGCTGAACACCCACTGTGCTCATATACAGAGACACCAAGGCAAATGAGACATAAATCCTGATCTCAAGGAGCTCACAGTCCGTTATAATAAAGACAAGTCATCAGAATATTCCAAAACATTAGAATAAGTAATGTGATAAAGTTAGTCACAGGATGCTCTGAGATTCCAATTTTCATCTCACCAAAAGTTTTCAGGACATTTAGCCTTTTTTAGAGTGGACTAACTATGCTTTTGATTCATCAAGTCATTAACTTTGGGGGCAGAAGACTGGCCAGCTCAAAAAATGAGTAGATTAAAAGTTTGAGACTGACTGTATAAAATGAAGTCACTTCATTTTATTTCCAAGAATTATGTATGTGATGATGCCAAAATTTTAAGAATAACAGAATTTTCACACTGTATCAAACAGCATATATCTAGCCCAGCATTATTATACTGGGATTGATACGGTGGCCCACCTTGGCAGTAATCACAAAGACTCCGGTTATAAGCATGTATAACACTGGATACAATTTAGTTACCCAGTAAGTCTTTTTCTCACAAGTATTTATTTTCTGGAGGTAAAGAGTTCCTAAGCTTTTTACCAGTTTGGTGAGTTGAGTTTGCTGATTTCCCTCCCTTTGCTGAACTATCAACCTTTAAGTTTCAGATCCACGTCACAGCTGGTGACTCCTCTGAGAACAAAACAGATTTGATCTCTCTCTAGATGATTCAGTTTACTCCCAGCAACTTGTGATGTCCCTAACACCAGAGTTGTTTTTCTCTTCGTAGTAATAGATGCTGTTATTTTGGGAAAGAAAAGAAAACACTCGTGGCAGTGACGAGGGAAAGGAAAAGAGGACTCTAGAACCTGGAAAAGGAAGCCAAATTAGAATTCCGTCACCCAGCATCTGACACGAGTAGGAAGGACCCTATACATGTCCACATCATTGGCTTGGGCACCCCCAGGAGCGGGAGTCACCTCCTTCCTAGAAAAGCTCATTCCTCTGGGATAGCCTTTTTATTATTATGTTTTTTAAAGAAAAAGTTTTCTACAATTGATACAAATTGCTGCCTCCCTGTCACTCTTACGCATTGGTTTTAAATCTGCTCTGTGGAAGCTCTCACAAAATTGACGTTGTCCCATTCATGGGGCGGGCCCTCAAATACATATCCCGGTGGAAGTGCGAAGCCACGTCTAAATGTGTCCGGACCCTATGACCGGCCTCCACTGCGCTCTTCACCTGCAGGACTCTCTACCCCTCCAAGGGACTATCATAGGTCACAGACTTAAAGGTATAATTTGTAGAGATTACTACTATTTCGTTTATAATTTTATTTACTTTTTAATTGTGGTAAAATACACATAACATAAAATGTACCATCTTAACCACCTGCAAGTGTACAGTTCAGCAGCACTGAGTACATTCTCACTGCTGTGTGGCCGTCGCCACCCGCCATCCACAGTGTTCTTTCCATCTTATAAAACTGGAACTCTGTGCCCGCTGAACACTGATTCCCCATTCCCTCCCCACCCTCTCTTTCTCTCTCTATGAATGTGACTGCCTTAGGTACCCCGTATGAGTGGAGTCATACAGTATGTCCTTTTGTCCTTATTTCACTTAGCGTAATGTCCTCAAGGTTCATCCATGTTGTAGCATGTGTCAGAATTTCCTTTCTTTTAAGGCTGAACATTACCCCAGATTTCCTTTCCATTGTACAGATATGAAAAATCAAGAGAAACCAGAATAGAAGCCAGCTCCCCTTCCTCCCTGCCCTCTGCCTGCCTATCTCATTCTTCTCTATTTTCCAAATGTTCTATATTCCAATTTGGACTGAAGCTGAAAAGGAGGCTCCTTTCGAGCTATCCTCAGGCAAAGAGTTTATCTTGTTGGAAGCCAATCCACACGCACGCCCCAGAAGGGGGAGTACCTTCCAGACAGTAAGGACTTTAGTGGTTTGGAGATGGCTGTCCCCAAGACCCAAGCATTGGCTGTGAAACCAGGAGAGGAAGCCGGTGGATTTAGTACTACTGTAACAAATACCACTAATTACTATTATAATCATTTTATTTTCTTTGAGGGGGCAGCACACTGCAATGCCTCTTAATACTGGAACTTGAATTCTGTGGAGGGCAGTAGTAAGAGAGAGAGAGGCCTCATGAATGGGTTTGTTTGTTGTGTTTTGTTTTAATCTGGTATGTACTATGATCTCTCTTGCCAAGATAGATATGGGGAAAGCCACAGTATAGTGTAACCAGAGTGGGGTCCATTCCTCATAGCTATTACTTCTTAATAAAGAGGAGCACTTCTGCAAAGGATGAGGTTACTGTCAGAGAAGGCATGCCTAATAATGATTAATTTGATCTGCGCCAACCTAAACTGGATCTGCCATTCACTAAATAATTATTCTGTAGCCTGGATACCATTTCCACAGGGTTCAGGGAAGTTGCTGGCTATTTATCACATTAAAATAAAACAAAAAACCTACATAAACAAGATAGGATAAAATAAGAAACCGTCCGCCAAATAAAGCCAAATGCCTTCATATCCACCCACAAAATGCCTGCTTAAAGCTAGAAACAACAACAACAAAACCCTATGTCGCTATCTTGTGCCAAAAGAAAAACAAAATTGACTGGACACATATCCTTCCCCAAGGACAGAACAAGAGCCAAGTCTGGTTCCTTTTCTAGACAGGGAAAAGGGTCAAGCATCCAACTGGCAGAAGTACATCTATCTCCTCAATTGATCCTTACTTCCATCTTGTCGGTAAGACATCAACACCCATTCAACACACGGAGAAACTGTGGTTTGGGAGATTGACTCTCAAATCTTAAATCACAGAGCGTACAAAACTTGGTCTCGAGCAAGTCTTCCACCTCGAGACTATCTTGCCATGACTTTGATAAATTGCAGCTGAGCCAGATCCTAACCAGACGGTCTCTTCTGAGTTCTGTGTTAGAGATCATTTTATATATCACTTACGAATATTTATTGAGTGCTCACTGTGTTCCAGTCATTGTTCTAGACACAAGGACACACCAGTGAGTGGAGCAAAGCCCATGCTCTCAGAGTTTTCATTCTAGCAAAGAAAGGCAGGTAATAAACAAATCAGCAAGTGAAATATTGTACATCAGATAGAAGTAAGTGCTAGGTATAAAAATAAGGCAGGTTAAGATGAGGAAAACTCATAAGGGACAGTCTGTCATTTTATAGAGTGGCAAGGCACATCATCATGGATAACTTATATTTATGCAGAGAGGTCAAGAACAAGCATTACAAATGTCTGGGGGGGTCAGCCTTCTACACAGAAGAAACTGCAAAAGCCAAGTGTCTGAGGTAGACTTGTGCTAAGAGTATTCGGTGAGGTGGTGCAGAGTGAGAGGAAGCCAGACAGGTAACAGGGCCCAGCTCACTTATGACCCCCTCGGCCATTGCAAACACTTGATTTTTGCATGGAATGAAATGAAGAGCCATTGGAGGGTTTGGAGGAGGGGAGCATCCCAATCTGACAGAGGTTTTAAAGGGTCACTCTAGATACTGTGGTAAATAGAATGGATGTATGAGTTTAAAATTCAGCTGGTAGGTCCCAAGCAGAGATAAACATGTGAATGTTTTGTGTGTAGATGATATTCAGCACCGTGAGAGAGGGTAACAGAGAGAAGAGGTTGGAGAACTGACGCCCAGGGCGCTCCAATGTTTAGAGGTCAGGGGCATGAGGAGGAACCAGCAAAGACTCAGAAAAGGAGCAGGCAGAGAGCAAGGAGGAAATCAAAGAGAAAGTGTTGTCCCAGAAGCCGAGGGAAAAGTGTTTCAAGGAGAGAAGGACCACATGTGTCAAATGTGGCTGAGAGGTCAGGTAGTAATTAATATTATCAGAAGCGTAGGCATATCTCTCCAAAGATTATTTAAACTCTGGTTTTCAGCATACATCAGGAGAGTACTAGAAAAAGGGTTTCACAGCTTTAAATGACCACTGCCACTTATCATCTCTTTTGATTTTCAAAATTGTTCACGATGAGAATTTAGAGAGTCAATATAGTAACCATCAACCTGAAATAACTCAGCTCCATACTGTACGTAGCTGGTGATGCCGCTTTCGCCTAAAAAATGTAGATGCCCTGATGCCAATCACCTCTGTGCTCTTCACAACATGCCAGAGAGCTTAGAGGGAGAAATCGGTTTACCTCTTCTCATTTTAGATGTAAAGACAATGGGATACTAATCTGGATGCTATGCCACATTTGTCTGTATCATTAAATATCCCCTCTGCCCATCAAATTCTGATTTCCATCACCTGATATTCAATGCCTTCTACAACCTACTGCTTCATAACCCCAACTATAAGGGGTCATAACTCCAATCCCTGTGGTTACTCACTGTCCTCTCAACACCTGGAACACTTCCTTAGTCTTGGACTGGGGTGCTTCCCTCTCTCCCTCTGTCTGTTTAAGATAGCTTTTAGGTACAGTTAAATTTATCAAAAGAGTTCTATAAATGAGGCTCCTCCCAAGTCTAGAATAATTTTCCCCTCTCTGTTATGCTCACATAGCATGCATCTGTGCGTGTATGTAGGTTATTGTTTGAATCCTGCTAACCTGATATCTTTTTGATGACAGGCATGATATCTTCACCATTTCTACTCTGCGTACCACTAAACACTGTGCCTTGCCCCAAAGAAGTACTCAATCACTATTTAGAGGATGAGTGAGTGACTCTTAACACTGACTGATGGGACTTAAAAGGTAAAAGTGAGTCAACAGTTGAGTTCAGTTCAGGGACCTTTAAATTCTGACTCCCAGATTCACTCTTTACAAATGTTTGTTCCTCTTCCTGCCAATGCCAGTTGTTGATGGCGACAGAACTGTTAAATATATTCTTAAGACCTTGGCTCGGCCACGCCAGAGACTGGCCTGCATAGCCTTTCCTTCTCTGGGCACCATTCCCACATTCCCAGGCTCAATGGGAAACTCTTGACCCATCCCTGGTTTTTAAATAATTACTATTTTTTTTCTTTCTTTTTTTCACAGCAAACCTTAGTTACCATTGAGACAGTACTACAGAATAAACCAGAGAAAATCAAATGGACAGTGTAAATTTGTCAGGACCTACCATGCACTTTAAGCCACAACTAAGTACCCCACCTCCACCTCCATCTCCACACCTGGCACATAGAAAAGAACAGACAAATATCTCTAGCTTTACATATACTTGAGGGTCTGACCAAAATTCAAACCTCGATGTGCTAGGTGCTAAATGAGTTGAACTGTCTAGATAACAACATCGCAGGAACTCAGGGCCTGGGGAGATACCAGGAACTGGCTGCAGTCGAGAATGAGTTCCTGAGGAGGTGGGTTCTGGAACAAGGGGGATTTGCTAGAGTGGAGGCAGGACAGGAGAGCATGCCAGGCGTGAGAAAAGAAGTTAGCAGTCCCTGAGGGAGAAAAAAAAAAGTGTTTAGAAACTTTGGTAGAACTGTGGATAGGATGAAGTGAGAGATAAAGCTGGAAAGACCAGTCTGGCCAGCTAGTCCAGTTTGTTACCTAATGGTCCTAATACAGCTGCCTCTGTGCCTTTGATGGCCTGGGTCAGTCAAGGTACAACAATGAGGCCAGACTGTGCACAGACATCAACCATTAGTCACA
>NW_011888784.1:7414214-7431240 GCF_000151845.1 Pteropus vampyrus
CTCCTTAATAATGGCGTCACGTATGAATGAGGAGTACGAGGGTCAACGATTTCCAGTGAATGATTTGTTCTCATCGTCCAATATTTTGGTCATATTTCAGGGAAATCTTCTTATTTGAGACTTAATTATAAAGCTCCCTCCACCTTGCCCCCCAGGCACACACTGTGTGGGGAAATGAAACTCTCTAAGGCTGAGATGCAAGAAGGGAACCGAAAGGTGAAACTGACTTTAAATAGGAACGAAACTGACAAGGGACAGCTCAAAGGCCCAAAGTGGAGAAATGAAGCAAATGAAAACAAACCACCTCACTGAGAAAAGCCAGTTAAACCCGGAAAGTTCTTTCAGTTTGGATAATTTAAGGTTTCAGCGAGGGATTATGTTTTACATGTTCAAAGTATCCCCCACGCGGTAAAGCTTAGCAAACCCGGTATTTCTTAGGGGCGACTGCAGAGCCCTAACAGTCGGATGATTGAAAACACACCTCCTGAAATAAAACAGAAGGGCCGTGATCGCTGCTCATGGGCCACCACAGAAGAAAATCCAGAGGCTTCCACATTCCCATGTCCTGTGACAGCACCGCGGTGCCTATTCCCAGCGTGAGTTCATCTTAATAATGGAAATAAATATGGTCCCCTTCCACATTTAAGGTTATGAAGAGAGTCTGAGTTTAGACCATGAACCAACATCATCCAAATACAGCATTTGCAGTGGTCCATGTAGGCATCCCAGGAACCCACACAGTGCCTTTTCATCAGTGGACAATGGACATACCCACCCCTTAACCCAAGATTATATTTTCTTATGTGGAAAACATGGATGGAAACCCAAGTCCCTCATTTCCCATGAGACTGTCATAATGACTAAACAAGAAACAGAGCGGAGGCAGTCAAAAAGGCAGGGCTGTCAAGGATATGCAATGGTTCATTGATGCAAGTTGTTAAATGAACAGAAAAATCTTTAAATACATCTATTTTAACCCTGCAACTTTTGGAGTCTCAAAATTTGGGTCCTGAGATCTATTTTCAGCTACTGCTTGCTTTTTTTGCCCCAAGGAAAGTGCTGGTAAGTCAAGGGAATGATCTGAGGACAGATTTATTTGATCGTGTCCTTAACTTGGCTAAAGCTCAGAAGTGTGTCTTGTCAGTCCCTATACTTTGTGGTACCCTAACATCATCCTCTACCTTGACTACCTTGTCTTGGCGCAGAGACCAAATGAGAAAAGACTCTAAGTGGATGTCAGATGGGAGAAGAGGGGAGCTGGAACTTCACAGCTCCCTGTCTTGATGAAGTGGAGAGTAACACTGAGATTTCCCTACCTTTTCCATCTCCTCAACCTTGGGACCCTCAGAGACACATGGAAAAGGCCCATCTCCAACCAGAGAGGGAGTGGTACAAAACCCATCAATGATGTGGCTGGGGTACCTTGGGACTTCAATTCTCCTCAGCATCCTGTGGCACATTTCGAATTATAAGAGGGTTAGCATGGGAATGGTCCCTGATCTGCAGAGCACTTTGTGATATAAATTGCTTCCCTATATAACAGAATGTTTGAGAGCCTGGTCTCTGGAGTCGGAGTTCATATCTCAGTGGCACGACCTGAGAATAAGCCGTTTAACCTCTCTAAGTCTCCATTTCATCATCTGCTAACTGCTTCACTCAGAATTGATGGGAAGATTAAATGAGATAGTGGGGACGAAGCACAGAATAAGTGTTGAATAGATGTTAGCTATTATTATTAGCATAATGTTATTTAAACCCCATAATAACAATCCTACAAACCACAGTGGAGATTGGCAGGAAACAGAGCACGTGTGTGTGTGTGTGTGTGTGTGTGTGTGTGCGCGCGCGCGCGCACGCGCACGCGCATCCATGGCTGATTGTTGGGCAGTGTGGATATTTCTAGAGAACTGGCATTAGCAGGAAGGCAGGCTCCTTATGATGCCATCTTGATATATCCCAGCAAGAGTGCAGCTGTATTGTGGACCACAGATAGTTGGGAAAGCACTAAGAGACTAAGAGTATTTAGTTCAGATCACTGATCATTGATCATTGGTGGAAATGATTGGAGAGACTGAGTGGCTTACCTAAGATCACTCGCCTTGTTAGTAAGTGGCAGAACTGAGATGTCAACCCAACCTGTCTGGCCCTAAGGTCAAACTCAAGGCAGAAGAGAAGGGGCCATGATGTTCTAGCCAATGGAGGGACTTCAGAAATGAACCCAAATCCTCTTCTGTACTGCCCTCTATCACCTGGTACTGCTGAACAAAATCAAAGGGGCTCATCCTAACGGTTTATCTTGGATGGCTCAGGAGTCATATGTAGGAACTAAATTATGTACCCCATTCTCCCCGCAAAAAAAGAATAAAAGATGCCAAATCTTCCTTTTATCAAAGAGATTTAGAGCACTGCATCAATCGGCACCAAAATGTCACATTTGTGAAACAGTAAAGTAATTCTAAAATTCAAGAAAGCCACAAAACTGTCCCTTGGTGCTCTCCTAAACATGGTCCCGTGCTAGAGATAGAGTGTCAATCATTCTCCCGACATAGAGGGGCAAGTTCCAATTCATAGAGCAGCCCATGAGTGAAAGCTCTCCTCCTGGGAAGCACAGAGAGTGGCAAATTTTCAGGACAGAGGTTTATATGGAAAAGGATATTGCATCATTAAAGAGGTTAATGAGCTTCGCAAGGCAGATGCCCCGAATGCCGGGGAGAGGACAGCAGAAGAGGAAAGGGGATGGTGAGAGAGACACATACAGGGAATTGTTCCCATTCTTCACTGTCAGAAGTGGTCAGGAGGTGCCTCCCTCATGGTAATAATTGCAACAGAAGGACAAGCTCTTCCGGTGGGCACTGGAGCCTGGCTGATGGCTGGGCAGCGACCTGCCCCTTCATATCCAGCCCCGGGCTCTCTGAGTGAAGAACACACTTGTCAGCATGGTGATCCCTAAAGATTCTGCTCAAACCAGCTAGTTCAGAGTTTCTCAAAACAGGTGTTCTAAATGAAGGTGTTCAATGACCAAATAAAGTTTAGGGAAAACTGCACGCTCTATCTCGCTCTTGGAGATTCATGAGACACACAGCATGCGGAAGGCTCTCAGAAATGCTTCATAAAGAAACTTGTTTAATTTTTTAATCAAACTTTTACAAAGCTTACTGACTCACCGAATTTTCCTTTTTTCCTCAGTTTTTAACCTAACACCTAACAACAGCTCATTTTGGAAAACGTTTTCAGAAAAGCTGTCCTAGCCCCAGGTCCCTTCTTTTACAACCGATACACTGAAGTCTCAGTCACCTACTAAGGGACACAGACAAGCCAGTTGCTCCTATTTTTCAGCAAGATGAAGACATGACATTTTATGGGCAGGTTCAAGAAAATAGACAAAGATGCCAGAACAGAATATTGATCAACAGATCATACTCTCTAATCAATAGTAGGCCGAAGGAGTGTCTTTTACCCTTTATGATGGGGTTTGGGGCAGAGTAAATTCCAGAATCATGCACGAGGGAGGGTTTTAAGTTTGAACAGAAAAAACAAATCTAAAATTGCTCATCAGGGCTAGCGACAGCTGCATGCAGCTGAAGTGCAGAGTCCAACAGGGGATGGGAGCACCAAGGAGAACCACAGAGATAAAGTTCACACCAGTGTGGGTGACTGGATCTAGATAGATTCTTGAATGGTCTAGATAAATTCCTGAGATGAAGTTTCACACCCCAAGCTGGGTATTTACATGTTCTAGTGTGAGTTACCGTGAATGCGTGGTGCTGGTTCACAGGAGGTTAAGACCACAGACATATAGGGGATTCTCCATCAGAATGGCCAGACGTCTTAACTGAACCACTCTATTCAACATGTCCATCAAATACTTAAAGGAAGTCATAAAAAAAAATTTTAAGTCCATTTTACTGATGACATAGTATGGAAAGAAATAACCAAAACTAAAGAACGAAAGATAACAAATTTGAAATTATCTCCATAGGCTGGGATGCTGATCCAAAATCAGCTTAGCATTGATAAAGCTAGTCAGGTTAAGTTACAAGCACAACATAAAAAGTCAAGGTGGTTAATGGAACCCTACACAAATTCCATGTCTTCTACAAGGATCAGACTTCGCCTGGAGGAACGAATTCCAGTTTACTCATATTTGAGTTATATTTAAATGAGATATTCACAGAGGGAGTATCTTTCACTCAAGAAGCATTATAAGGGCCTGCAGAGTGACTGGGAACTAGAGAAACTAAGATTATTGAAGAAAGAAAAGACTAAGGCACAGCTGTCTTCAAGTACAGTTGTTCCGTGGGGGAAAAAAAAACGGAAAAACCTAGTTTATAGGGTTTTAAGAAACTACACAGAGGCAATCTATGGGGAATGCAAGAAGCAAATAATTCAGTGTAACATAAGAAATAATTTTCTGCAAGTTTGAGATGCTCATGAATGGCAGGGAGCCAGATGTCCAGCATCCTTTGAACAGCCCCTGTAACCGGACTTTGTCTGCCATGATAAGTGGGAGGGCCTCAAATTTTCTCCGAGAGTTTAGTGTGCTTCTTCACCCTGCCTCTCCCAGAGTCCTATCTTCCTTCTCATTCGTGACTATGATTTATCTCTCTTCCCTTCCTCCTTCACCCCACTCTCCCTGGCCCACCATCAACCTTTCTTGGTGTTCTACTGCCTTTTTCTCAAACAATTGACCCTGACTTCCACCCAAGACATGTGCCCTGCCACACCATATGCCCTGCCTCCAACATGAAGCTCATGCTCACCCAAAACATATCTATCTGGGTCATTCATGGTCACACCAGTCATAGGGTAAAGAGACCAATGCCTATGTGTGAGGGGTTTGAGGAAGTGATTTCCTTAGGTATGGGACACAGCAAAAGCAAAGGTCTGGGAGGGCTCATTAATGGAGTATTTCTATTGTTTTTGAGGCAGCACTAGTCTTAATGCATAAGACTCTCAAAAGCCAGGCAAAGGTATTTTTATAATATTAAGTAAGTAAAACCATGTTTCTATTCCTTTTTCTCAGACCTCCACTCACGGCGGTGAGGCTCACTGGGGGTGGAGGAGCATTTTCACACCTGCCTTCTAGGATCTATCCAGATTTGCACAAAAACCCCTATTCTTCTGTAGGGAGCCTGTGTCCGGCTCACAGTGGTTCCAACACAAGAATAGCCTTGGTGGATTAGAAGCTCTGGCAGGAAATCAATCTCTAATCTCTTTTTAGTGGCTCATCCTTCTCAGCAGGATTCTGGAAATAATCCACAAGCAAAAGTGACTTCTTAATCTGTCAGAGAACAGTGGAGAGAATGCCATGCTGTAGACTAAAAATCTGCATAACTGTCCCAGCTCTGAGTGACCCTGAGAAAGTCAATAACCTTCTCTAAGTTTTGGTTTCCTCATCTGCCAATCTGAGGAGTTTGAATGTTCAGAACTTTCCTGGGTCACAGATGATGTTGAGAATCCGATGAAAGCTGTCCACTCCCTTCCTAGAAAATGCTTAAACACACATATAGACAAAATTGTGCATCCAATTTCAGAAGGTTAGGGGCAAACCTAAAGACCACCTATAGAGTTTCCATAGCAACCTTGGACCCTCGGTTAAAAACTCCATGGACCAGTCAGCTATAAAACTCTCTGATGTGTCTCTATCTGGCTTTCTATCAAACCTCTGTAAATGCTAATTTTTATCAAGTATTTTTCTGCTTTTTAGCTCCCAGTTAGAATTCTCATGACACCTATGTGGCCCTTAAACTAATACGTAAAATGGGTGAGTGGCATTCATTTTAATAGGTGACAAGACACAGCAACAGATAATCAGCTATGTCTTCAGTTACTATGAGTGTGTGTGTGTGTGTGTGTGTGTGTGTGTATATATGTGTGTGTGTGTATATATACCTATACACACACACACACATATATATATATTCTCTTTTATTTAACAATTTTATCCTACTTCCCAAAAGTATTGAAGTCAACATTATTAGGTATTTACTAAGAAAAAGAAAACATATCCCAATACCTTGAAAGATACAAAGAAACAGCCCTGCTGTCAAGGACCCAGCATTGTAATTGCAGAGAGAAGAAATGAATCAAATAACAATAAATAAAATAAGTAAGAGATACATCAAATAGCAATGCAAACCTGCAAATAACTATACACAGTAATAAAACAGAGGCTACACATCCTGTAAGAGTACTGCCAAGTAGTGGTAGAGAAAGAGGAAGAACACAGAAAGCAAAGAATGGGCACTAATCCAAATGCGAGCGCCTTGCCCTTTCCACTCCAAAAGCCTCCCTCATTTACTTTCCCCCCTTCAGCGTTCTGCTTTTTTGTTTCAAACTCTGTCGAACTCCTGCCACTAGGTAAGGAGCAAAGGTTTTCCAATTTGATAGTGTAAGTTTGTGGATTTCCCTCTATCTTCCTCCCCACAGAGGTGGGGAACAGTGGTAGGCTGATGTGGAAGACACGTTCCCTTATCTTCCTTCTTCTTCCCTCTCCTCTTCTAGTCTTCACACTGACCACACCCTGGACAAACGGACCGTGAACAACAACAACACCCTGCCTTGCCAGGTCTTACATGAGATAGGTAAATGGGAGGAATGATGCTCATCTGGCTGTACCTCTCGATGACCCTCAAATTCCCAGCTCCTTCAAGTGCACATAAGCCCTGCCATCCTCAAGGTTTATTACAAATCCCACCTGTCCCAAGAAGCCTTGCCCTACTCGACTAACCCACACTGGTCTTCTATCTTCTCACATTTATAAGAGACTGTCAGTGTCCACCCCTCCCAACACATACCTTCCTTCGTACTCAGTGTTATTCTTAAAATCTTTTATAATTTAAATTCTGTAAGCTCTAACTACGCCTCCTGAGAGCAGAGGACATGCGTTCCCTTGCTTTTTATCCTCCACAGAGCAGAACCCTATGAAAATTGAATGAAACTGAAGTGTGAAAGCCAGAAGAATTTCAGCAGCATTTGGTGTGATTAAAGGAAAACTCAGATGTCATAACCCTTCAAAGCAACCACCTTACTCGAACCCTCGTAAGTTTTCCAAGCCTGTCCACTGTTTTAAGTTCCAGGACCCAAACCTAATTTAAATAGGTTCCCAAATGTTATGAGCTGAATGTTTGTGTCCTCCCATAATTCATATGTTGAAGCCCTAATTCCCAATGTCATGGTATTTGATAAGTATTTGTTTAGTGGAGGCCATGAAGGTGGGGTCCCCATGATAGGATTAGTGCCCCTGTAAGAAGAGGAAGAGACATAAGAGCTTCCTCCCTCTGCCATGTGAAAACACAGTGTGACCACCTGCAAGCCAGGAAGGGAGCCCTCATCAGGAGCCAATTCTACTGACACCTTGATCTTGGACTTCCCAGCCTCCAGAACTGTAGGACATAAATGTCTGTTGTTTAAGCCACCTGATCTATGGTATTTTGTTATAGCAGCCCAGACTATTAAGACAAGCTATTAAATACTGATTAAGACACCGGAGTATTTTAATTCACCTATGAATAAATTAGTATCTCTATGACCCTCTTTGGCAGTTTACCCCGACGTTGAACACTCCCCGCCAAACTTTCCTCCTCTCTACTCATTTGAAATCTTCTACATTCTTCAATTTTTCACCCAGGTCTCAAATCACCCATGAATCCCTTCCTTACCACCACACACTACTCCCACCACGGGCACCCTTCACTGTGTGCTCAAAGCCATGACTGTCTATATCATTCCCTGACTACTTCATCATGCATTGGCCTATCAGCAGAAACAAATGATGAATGAACATATACATATGGCTTATGATAACTCTGGATAACCAACTTTTATTTGTATTTGCCTTTTGTATTACTACCATATCTCATTGATTCAAGAATGCAACAATTTTTCATTTCTAACATCTCTGAAATTGTCTCACAGTCTGTGGCATCTTAGATTTGATGATACATGGTATTTCACTTTTCATATGTATGCAATTTTTTTCTGCAGGCTCTTTTAGGAAAGGACTCACACAATATTGATTGGTTTTGCTTTACTTGCCAAGCAAAGATCCTGTGGTCAGCATAAATCCTCTATACTTTCTTGATAAAAGAATAAACTGTTTCCCTGGAATCCAGTAAGAAGCTTGGCATCCTGAAGTCTGGGTTCTCCAGCTGTTTCTTCCCTCCCGAGAAAGAGTGCAATTAGCAGAGAGCAGCCAGCTATTAGGGTATGTTGGATGAGGAGGAAGCTTAATCCTTGGTCATTTCTTTCCAACGACATCAGAGAATTTTAGAATTGGAAGCACAGACTTGTTCTACTGTGATCTGTCTCTCTGAATACCAGAGTAACACTTGTTTCTCTGTGCCTCAAAGTGCCTCACTTTCTCTTTTGTAAAGTGGGTCCAATTACACATACCTCCTCAGAGAGGGGTAATGACTAGAACAGAACTAAATGATGACATCTCATAAATGCTGCAAAGGAGGTCGTGAGTATCATTAAGCACTTGCCCTGGGGGAGTGTTGCTTCCAGTGATAGAAAGGGGTAAGGAGGCTTGGGGATCCTAAGGCTACTGTTCTGTATATACACAGTGCATTACCAGGACAGATCCCTTGAAACTCACCTCCTTTCACTCTGTAACTACCCCAGAAAATATTCTGCTGGCATACAGGAAGCCCCAATGGTCAAGGCAGGAATGAGGGAATATGGATGGTGAGGAGAGCTGGTGAGGAGACACTTGCTCACAACCTTCCTTTATCAGTCTGTGTCTTGTTGTGTGTTTCCCACATGCCCAGGCAGCGAGTGCAAATATGTCTTGTTACATGATCCATCCGGCGTTGCTCAATAAATAACAGACACCATCTAAGTTGCCAACTGAAGCTTAATCAGAGGCTGATCTGTATGTCTGGATCCGAGGTCCAGGAATACCAATCCAATTAGGTGGAAGCTAAATGAGCTCTGGATACAGTTCGCTTTACCTGCATGGCTCTTTCCAGGTGCATGCATAAACACGCATACGATGCCCACACAGAGACCATTTTTCTTCTGAGGGGCATCTTGAACAGTCTTGGATTAAACTTATGCTATCAATCAACTTTTTGCAAAATCATGGATTCTTGGGGTACTTGAGACTTAACCAAAATCAGGAACCATCCTGCTGTTTGCTCAATAAAAGCAATGAGTCCAAAGCTGACGAAATTATAATGTTCTGATATCCCCTTGCTTTCTCTCCCCTTCCTCCTCTGGAAAAGTAAACAAGTGTTCTTGTTTGCTCCCCTCTTTCCCTTTGCTTCCTTAGGCCTATATTTCTAATTAGTGAGGAAACAAAGAGATCATCTTTTATCCTCCCTCAGAGGAAGATACTCATGTCCCCTCTTCATGTTAGCAGAATGGTCCTCCCTTCCTTCTTCCCTTCCTCTCTCTTGGTGCAGAAAAAAAATGGAATTGGTGTTTCACAAACCTTCCTTTTCTTTTTGTCTACCAATCCCATCCAGCCTCTGGAGGCAGAAGAAGTAGTGCAACATCTTTACAAAGGCCCACTGACCCACTGATCTAAGCCTCTCTGCCAAGGAGGATGTCTCTACACTCGAGTCAGAGTTGGGAGTGGTCCAGAAATAGCTGGTGTAGTAGGCATCAGCTTATGATGGAAGGAATTTGTGAAACACCATAAACTGGACCACACTTGGTGATCCACGATACTCGTTAACATATTAAAGGCTTTGAGACATCCTACTGCAGAGACATCTGTTTAGCTTTGCTTAATCAGGTGTTTCCCAATCTTTTTTGCTCACAGAATCCCTTTTGGCCTTTACCACCTCTTAATCTTCTGAATAAGTGTGTTCCAAGGACCATATATTGTAAAATGCTGACCTAGTCCAATACCTTCATTTTCTCATGGGAAAAGTAAGAAACAAGAATGGGCATTAACTCACTTAAGCTTGCACATGAATAGCAATATCAAACAGTACATAAAAAGTTGAGCAAGCTCTGGACTGGGAGGCCAGCCTGTCTGGGTTGAATTTTCTCCCAGACATTCTCTAGCTGTGCAGCTTGCCAGCCCCTTGCCTTTCTAGAGTTATTTTCTTGTCAGCAAAGGGAGGGTTTTTTTGTTTGTTTGTTTTTTGTTTGTTTGTTTTACCTTCCAAGGATTTCTAAGGCTCTTTTTGGTTTCTTTTTCCTGGAATACCAAGAGACTCTAGTATTTGTTGTAATACTTCCTGGAGCAGGTCCCAGAAGTATGAGCCTATAGTTGTTCTAAATTTAAACTTTAAAACTCTCATGAGATTGTCAGCAAAGTAGAAACCAATAGCAAAAATCCCCTGTGGTTCATGAAGGTATCCCTTCATGAGAGGGGCAGGCTCTTGGCGTCCAGGCCATCCCCTGTACATAGAGGCGGTCAGAGTCGATGTGGCCACTGATGGAGTCATGGGGAACTGGGAAGCCCCACCCACCTGCTGCTTCCCTAAGTACTAGGAGCACAACTTTTGACAGCAGCTAAGGCTGGGCTTGGCTTGTGACTAGCCACGATACCAAGGTCTGTCTCTGACCACCAGGCACTACATAAAAACATGAGGATATTTCAGCACAACTCAGATGCCTTCTGCATCCATGGCATGCTGAACCTTTCCTCCATCCCGATCTCTAAGCAATACTTTGACACTCAGGAACAACATTTAAAATCCTCTTCCACCCCTTGAGCGTGTAGCTTTTCTGTCATACTTATAGATACACCAGACCGCAATCTCCTTGTTGGCACATACCCCACCTGCTTTTCTTCACTGTGTCCCCTGTACATGTCACTAACTAGTACTCTTTAATATCTGTGAAATAAAAATTATTTTTTGGTTGATGGATCCTGATCGTTAACACTCAGAATATACATTAACCCATAAATTCATCGAACATCTATTAAGTGCTTGGCATGTTGTGAGCACTGAACTAGGCATCATTTCCAGGGATCTGGTCCTCTAGGGACCAACTCGGACGCTGTTCCCAAAGATATTACATTAGATGACACCTGCAAAGACTTACCTATGCCCAAATATATCATCCCACTCTTCCTACCATACCAGCTCACCTTCCCCAAAAAACCTTTTCTTTTTCCTGTATTCCCCAATCTGGGACATGGCCTGAAGGCAACCACTCATTTAGCAAAAAAAAAATCAGTAACAATAATCATTATTAAGGATGACATTTATTGAGTGTTCATGACATGTCGAGCTAGCAATGCTATGAATTTTGTACTGTTATTTATCTTATTTTACAGAAATGTGAATATCATGGCAGATCCATGCCTTTCTCTCCAACCTTCTACATCAAAACAGTCTTAAGGTCAGGTGCACTTCATAAATGTCTTCCCCTCCTACCTTGGTCATTGCTTCTGTGAGGTACCAAACCTTAATTGCTATTCTTGCTTCATCTATTTGAACCACCTTCTAAATGATCTTCTGGTTGACTGACGACCTATCCACTCCTCTACCTTGCACAACTGACCATGGTCCCCACCCCCATTCAAATCTACTCTTGGCCCGATAGTACAAGAGAGCCTTCGAGATGAGGAAAGGCTGCCTGAAGAAGGATGACCTCTCAGTCTCCATGGAATAACTTTCTCAACCCCTTCTCATAAAAAGTTCTACTGAACTTCAAAATAATCCTGCATCACCTCCTCCAAGAGCCTTCCCTGACCTCTATCCCCCACCCAAGGCTTCCCCACGAACCCCCTTCTTTGATGTTCACTTAGCACTTCCAAACAGAACATGGCCCCAGTTTACTGATTGGCTCTTGCTTCTGGGATGCGAGAGCAGACGGGAGTCTGGATGCTGCCCGCTTACCCCTGGCATGTCGCCTAGCGAGGTCAAGAGGCCTCCTTTTTAACACAATCCCCTGCTCCCATTGCCTTGTGGCTTTATTTTTCACTGAATAATGCTTTCCAAAAATGTTAGAGTAATACAACACCCTCTTTTCTTTTGTCTCACAGTTTTAAAATACATTAATATTTCAAGAAATCTATTAGTGGGATCTTCCTGTCAAAAAGAATGCTCTCATTGTGTGTGTGTGTGTGTGTGTGTGTGTGTGTGTGTGTGTGTGTGTAATAAAGAAACTGAGGCTTTGAGAGATCGAGTGACTTGCCCAAGGTCACACAACTAATGAGGGACAGGAGTTGGGGCTGGAACCCTGGTCACACAGCTTTTCCACCTGCCCTTGCCTCAGCTCGGGGCCCTTTATTAAAAACAAACCAAAAAAAATATGTGTGTGTATGTCTGTGTGTGTGTATAAGTATATATACACACATATATGTACTTATATACATATACAAATATACGATATGAATATATACATACATATACATAAATATGAATATATCATAAGTGTTTAAAGAAAGGGGTGGGGGCTCTGAAAGCTTCGGAAGGGGAAGAAATCCCACCCCCCAAGAGGAGGCCGGGCAGCAGCACAACAGACAGCTGGTGTTTGGGTGGCAGTAAATCACCCTGAAATGAGCCTCTTCCGCGGACTCAATGAGGCCCCCACAACAAAGGGAGGCCCAGCTTGCAGCCGGACAGCCTGCCCGCCAGCCCCAGACGTGCATAACAGCTTCATTCAGGAGCCCCACGTCCACACAAAGGCCCCCGAAATCAATCCGACATCCCGCCACCCTGGACAATGCCCCGAATCTTCTCAAAATCCAAGGCTCAAACGAGGGGACAGCATTCAGGGGAGATCAAACCGCCGGCCTGCCACTAAAAGCCAGCACGAAAAAAAACATTTCTTTCTTTTTTTTTTCTTTTTAAGAGGAGGCTTGGGCGAGGCAGGCGGCCACTCCACGCTCCGTGCGCGGTGCTTGTGCTGGGCTCACACAGCGCGGCCACCCTTGGGCAAAGGCGGCGTTGGGCCCAGCTTTGAGTGGTCGTGGTGCCAGTGCTTCTGCAAGGGCCGAGTGCACAACGCTGGCCAGCCAGGCCACAATGCCACTTGGCCTCGGGGCTTTGTGCAGCAATGGCCTGTGTGAACTTCAGCCGCTGGCATTTCCCACTGGCTCCCACGTGTACAGTAGGGTGCACACACATGAAAATGCCCCGCCAGAGGCAGTGGCTTACGGTGTTGACAGTGGCAGCCCCCACACCAGGACAGGGCGACCCCGTTCCCAGGCAGGGCCCCTCGGGGAACTCATCTGCCCTATTCTGCTGCTTAATCCGGTTATCAGCTGCAGAACGGGTTGCCTGGTGGAGGTGGGGAGGCTCCTGTCAGGGAAGCGAGGCAGGCTGCTGCTCAGGCACATGAGCCTGAACTGTATTCTCCTTTCCTAGGGTCATTGTTAAGGCTCCTAGGTCTCTACCAGTCCCCAACACTACAATGGGTCATAGCCTTGCCTGGATGGCAGGAATCCACCTGCTCCAGGGGAGAAAGATCCTCCAGCAATGGCAGAGTGAAAAGGAGCTAGGGATAGCAGAATATATTTGACAGATCTATGGGAATGAGTGCATTGGAGTGACTAAGGCATGGACCATTATATGTGCTGTGGCCAGAATCTCTCCGGAAACTCCAGCTAAAGCTGCCTTAATTTGATGTTCTAGGCTGCCACCAAGAAGGTTACATAAATTCTGACTGAAAACAAAGGGCTTCTGCTGGAGGACCATTCGTTGAGGTCCCTACGCTCTGTTCTCTGTGATGCTTGGTACCTGGACCTTTCCATGCAAGCACAAAGAGTGGACAGGGTCGGCAGGACAAGGTGTGGTTATGTGTGCCGCTGCCCGTGGAGAGAGCTGAATCGAAGTGAAAAGGCATATTAAGCAAAGTGAGAAGGCTCACGGTAGGAAAAAAGAACCAGCTTAACTGGCGGCTGGTCTTCCCTCAACCTCTTACTTTAGCCAGATGCCTCTATTTTTTCTCTCCCTGAATTACTGGTCAAACTTCTTCTGGAATTGATACACAAACAGACAGCCATTTACCTTGTGACTGCCTAACTCTCACTGCCCCTCTCAGACCACCCTCGGGAACAGGCTCCTGGGCAGTAAGCAGTTGGTAGGAGGCAGGCTAACTGGAGGCAGAAAGCCGAACCTGGAGATGCAGAAAGGGCACTTTCTGCATTAGATTCACTTCGTTCTCAACTGCTTCCACTGGCCAACAATGGTAAATTGAATCCAGTTTCCCCCTTGGAAGGGTCAGTTGTTGTTGTTGTGTGCGTGTGTGGTTTTCTTTTTTCTTTTTTTTTTTTTTTACCCTTTCCCTTTCCATTTTCTGCTTTTGTAGCTCACCTCCTCCAATCTACTTCCCTACAGGAGCCGAAATTAAACAAGCTCCCCATATGCCATGCCTCACTTGTTGTCTGTTCCCCTCACTGCCATCTGGCCTATTTGCTCAGCCAAAAAGAGAAAGAGAGAGAGAAAAAGCAAAGAGAAGGAGGGGGGAGGGGAAGAGGGGAATGGAAAGCAGGGAGGCAAGGGCGGGGGGGAAAGGGGGAAGGGAGGATAGAGGGATAGAGGGACACAGGCAAAAGAAGAGAGAGAAGGGGGGAGAGAGAGAGAGAGAGAGAGAGAGAGAGAGAGAGAGAGAGAGAGAGAGAGAGACTGAGAGAGAGAGGAGAGGGAAATGCAGACACAGTGAGGAGGCAGGGGTGATGATGCAGCTTCTCCCATCTGCTCCTTGGCCAGAGTCCCGGATGGAGCAGTAATGGAGAGCAACAGAACCAGTGATAATTAACCCAAACACAGACCTGTTTATTTAACCTGCTCAGATAGATCAACTCTGAGGCGGTGCTCTAGCAGAGGGCCCTGGGACACACTTAGGAAGACACCCTGGAGGCTGCTAAGGACACAGAGGCAGGCTGGCCCTCCCCACAGACATCCTAGGGCTGTGTGTGTGCTTGGTGAGCAAGAAAAAAAAGGAGAAAGGAGTTGCTGAAAGAGGTCACTCACACCCACTCAAACCTTCTGGTAAGAAATTCTTTTGTCATCTTGCCCTTTCCTCTGCCCATTATCCTATTTCATGGCAATAGCTGCTTCTCGATGGCCAAGTGTTGCAAAGCGAGGCTAGCCAATGAGCTGCCCTTATCTCCTACTTCTTCTATCCCAGAGCCCCTCTGGAGCACTCCCCATCTTGGCATAAAGACCTGGGATCAAGAGACAGAAAATGAACGAACTAGAGAACACAGAGACTAGAGCAAACTTACCTGAAGACCTAAGACTAAGATGGTAGCCAAGGACAAAAGCCAAGGGCACTGATTAAGGCAGAGGGTGAAAGAGTCAGCCTGGGGTTCAAGGCCTAGCTCAGCCACTTCTGCTACATCCTTGTGTCTGCATACTTTCTTCTCCATCCCCCCTCAACACCCTCCCCCCGACTTCAGGTTACCTATTTAATGGGGACGACAAAGCTGACTTCCCAAGATGTTTCGCTCTTCAAAAATGAAAACGGAAAAGGTCATTGCCATTGGCCCATACTCTCTTCCCTAAGTTCGGAAGGAGATTACAAGCCTTGAACAAGACCACCAGGGACTCTTATCTTTTTGAAATGGGTAATGTGCACAGCCTGGAGACAGGGTCCGCAGACGCCTTTGTATGTGCTGCACCCCCCTACGTCTCCACTCTCGCAGGCCCCAGAAATAAAGGGCAAGAACATTTCCAGAGCTGAATAGCAGCAGACAGGAGTTGTGAGTCTGGGAACTGGAACCCAGGGAAGCTCTTGGCTGAGCACTGAGGGTGAGTTAAAGAGTGCAGTAGCTGAGTTGAAAATAGGAAGCGTCAGGGGTGGGTGAGGAGTTGGCAGGCACCAGATTCCAAGTGGCTTCACGCTCCTCAGTGGAAGAAATGCAGAGATAATTTGAACATGGCTATTTTCAAGCTCCACAGCTGAGCTCCCTTGCTCTCCCACCCCACACCTCCCACCCAACCCTGCAATTTGGCAAACCCTTTCTGCTGGCTGCTCTTATACCCAATATGTTGGGTTGCCTTAGCAACTACGGCAATTATCTCCGTGGAGCAGTTAAAACAATGACCGTCATAAATAATAACAATAAGAAGGATGGTGGCAAAAAATAGATCTTAGGCTTCCAGGGTCATAGGTTGACACACAACTGAAAAGGAAAAGTGGTCCCCATGGGGGCAAGCAGTGAAAACAGGTCTCTTATGGAACTAGTCTTATTTATCTAGAGAGAGAGAGGAAATACTCAGCCTTTCCTTACTTCCCCACCGACAGGCAAACTTAGGGACAGTTCTTATTGTTGGTTTATCCTGTATATCTTCCTATCAGCCAGACCCAGCAGAAGCACACTGAACACTAATTGTTTAATGCTCATCTCCTCTTGGGACCATGAACTCCTTACAGACAGGCACTGGGTCTGTCATCTTGATGTCTTGAGCACTTGGCTTAAGGCCTGGCACAAAACAGGTATTTGAAAATATTCACTGATTAAATGAAAATATTATATGACACTGAACGAATGCTGACTTTTCATCACTTTATTTCCCTTTTTTAAAAAACTCAGGTAATTCTGAAGTCACTTCAATCTCCAACATTCTATGATTTTAGAATCTACTGGCCTAACAGTCCAAGATACAGTAGAACTCCACATTTACAAGAATATAAAGAAATCAAAATATAATTCAAATTTATTCAACAGGTCCCCTCGCCCCTAAAGAGCCATCTACATCTATGGATGTAGAATGTCACTTAGGTAAAACACTAAATTCAAAACAATTAAAAATGAGACTTAAACTGATAATGGATCACACCATTTGTGCTCACTCTACCACAAACACATATGCCTTCCCTCCCACGTGCCACACCACCATCCCATGTATGTTGTTCCACCAATTAATGAAGCATCAATTAATGGGCAGGATTTCTGACACAAAACAAAAGACAACTTGTCCTTTCCCAGTGTCCATGAGAGATGTAGTAAAAAACACAGGATCAGAGAACTGAACTGGATCATCTCACCTCTACCCTTCCCTTTCTGTTCAACTTTCTTTTGAAGTATCAGAAATTCAATCCTCGATACTCTCAAAGTACATTCACGTCATGTGGTCTTTGTAATAATTCTTGAGATAAACTGGGC
>NW_011888784.1:7431290-7447352 GCF_000151845.1 Pteropus vampyrus
TGGAGCAGTTAAAACAATGACCGTCATAAATAATAACAATAAGAAGGATGGTGGCAAAAAATAGATCTTAGGCTTCCAGGGTCATAGGTTGACACACAACTGAAAAGGAAAAGTGGTCCCCATGGGGGCAAGCAGTGAAAACAGGTCTCTTATGGAACTAGTCTTATTTATCTAGAGAGAGAGAGGAAATACTCAGCCTTTCCTTACTTCCCCACCGACAGGCAAACTTAGGGACAGTTCTTATTGTTGGTTTATCCTGTATATCTTCCTATCAGCCAGACCCAGCAGAAGCACACTGAACACTAATTGTTTAATGCTCATCTCCTCTTGGGACCATGAACTCCTTACAGACAGGCACTGGGTCTGTCATCTTGATGTCTTGAGCACTTGGCTTAAGGCCTGGCACAAAACAGGTATTTGAAAATATTCACTGATTAAATGAAAATATTATATGACACTGAACGAATGCTGACTTTTCATCACTTTATTTCCCTTTTTTAAAAAACTCAGGTAATTCTGAAGTCACTTCAATCTCCAACATTCTATGATTTTAGAATCTACTGGCCTAACAGTCCAAGATACAGTAGAACTCCACATTTACAAGAATATAAAGAAATCAAAATATAATTCAAATTTATTCAACAGGTCCCCTCGCCCCTAAAGAGCCATCTACATCTATGGATGTAGAATGTCACTTAGGTAAAACACTAAATTCAAAACAATTAAAAATGAGACTTAAACTGATAATGGATCACACCATTTGTGCTCACTCTACCACAAACACATATGCCTTCCCTCCCACGTGCCACACCACCATCCCATGTATGTTGTTCCACCAATTAATGAAGCATCAATTAATGGGCAGGATTTCTGACACAAAACAAAAGACAACTTGTCCTTTCCCAGTGTCCATGAGAGATGTAGTAAAAAACACAGGATCAGAGAACTGAACTGGATCATCTCACCTCTACCCTTCCCTTTCTGTTCAACTTTCTTTTGAAGTATCAGAAATTCAATCCTCGATATTCTCAAAGTACATTCACGTCATGTGGTCTTTGTAATAATTCTTGAGATAAACTGGGCAGGAATCATTATTCCCATTCCAAACATGAGAAGATGAAGTAATTGATCACAAGTGTCCAACGGCAGCAGTCCTCAGCTCTCCTGATACCAGCTTTCTTGCTATTTCCATTCCTGGTATAACAGCCACGCTGCGTAATGTGTAATGTAGCCACTCATGTAACAGTGAAATGAACTACCTTTCGAAGCTGTCAGCAGAGCATTAAGCACATGCCTATTTTCGCTTCGAAACGCCAAAAGGAGTTGACATAACTCTACCATTGAATCCTGGGAGCCCTATCGACCACAGTCCCCACTCTAGAATAATAACCCAAACTGCAGCACCTCCAGACTCAAGGCCAACAAAACTTGTAAACGCTCAACTTTGGCGAGTCTCTTGGGAGGGTTCCCTGCCAGCAACTGGGGAGATGAGGTCCAGGGAACTGTGACAATTCTCAGTAAACAGAAGTACGCATCCTCTGGCCTTCCAGAGCAACTCCAGGCAAACTTTCTATTTTTTCTGACCAAAGTCTATTCTTTAGACTCTTCATTCCTCCTCTGAAGGTCACAGAGAAACTCCCCCACTCCACATGCAAGCACCTGCAACTCCACGAGAGTCAAGTCTTTGCCCATTAACCAGAATCACTCCTATCTGGGATCCAGACACCTGCCAAGATATAGTGTGCACTTACTGGACTATATATAACCCAGTGTACTGGTTTTGTGAATTTAATGAACGTATTGCCAATCTCTTCGCTATCCTTTACCCATTCCACTAAAGTAGCATAACCAAATCATCCTTTCCAGAGTACTTCAATGTGAAGGATCTGAATCCAAATTCAGATATCACTGACAATGAAAAGCAGATGTTCCAGAGACTCTGATGAATGAAAACATTTAGTCAGACTCTTTTATAAATATACAAATGTCTTATTATTAAAATACATCTTGAAGGTGTTATGATTCCAACAGTTCTACAAATTATAGCAAATTGGATTAAATAGAAAGCAATTATTTTCACTTCTAAGTATAAAGAATTACGCTTGGGGGAGTAGTCACAGATCAAGGAAGTAAAGGCAAGGTTAGGTCGTTTTTTAATGTTTTGTCAATCCAAGTTATGAGCACTACTAAAACAAGGTATGGTAAGCAGAACAATGAATGGCCACCCCCCCAAAGATGTCTCGTGTCCTAATCCCTACAGACTGTGAATATGTTACGTTACATGTCAAAGGACAATTAACACTGCAGATGGAATTAAGGGTGCTCATCAACTGACCTTAAAATAGGGAGACTGTTCTGGACTAACCAGGTGGACTCAGTGTATTCACAGAGATCCTTAAAGTGGAAGGGAAAACAGAAAACAGAAATGGAAAGAGAGTAGTATGAGAAGGACTCCGCCAGCTTTGAAGGTACAGTAATGGAGGCATTAACCAAGGAATGAGTGTAGCTTCTAGAAACTGGAAAGGAAGGAAACAGATTGTTCACTAGAGCCTCCAGAAGGAGTGCAGCTCTGCAAACTCCTTGATTTTAGCCCAGTGAGACCCATTTCAGACTTCTGACCTCCAGAATTTTAAGCTACTAGATTTGTGGTAATTTGCTAGAGTGGCAACAGGAAACTAACACAGAAGTGGTGACTCTGTGTGTGAGTGTGTGTCCACATATGTTCTCCTGAAAAATACAAAATGTTTTTACATTTATAAAAAATGTAAAAACTTGTCCTCAATGATTTCAAGAAAATGACATCAAGTAAAATGAAGGTGATACCATAATTCTACACCTAGGACCATGAAGCTTCAGAAGCATTTAATGCACGAACAACATGGACACTAGACACGATTGCAAAGAGCGAGTAGAAAGAGATGTCAACACTGGATACATGTGCGTCTGTAGAGTCAATGTCACTCTCCAAACAATGGCAAGTGGAACATTAAGAGCCATTGGAGACCCCAGTGACAGTCTCTGCAGGAGACACAGCCAGTACATGGCACTTCAGCCCCCAGCTTCAATAGCAGTTTACGTGGCAAGTTCTAAGGGTTTCCAGGTGCCAGATTTCTCAAGGGAGGATAGAAAGGACCTGAGTATGGGAGCCTGTGAAGCTGTGTATGCTTCTACATGTGCAGATATCCAACAACTAACAGGCCTGAAAAAAGAGGGTTCAAAAATGGTGGACAATGGAAGTGACACTGTCACTATCAAAACAGCCATGGAAAGTAATTAATTCACTGTGGGTTATCCACAGAAAAAAAGAAAACAAAAAAAAGAAGCAATCCCTCTCTCACCCCTAACATCAGCTGGCCTACGCTGATGTGATTTTAAGTCAACTGAGGATTCCCTCGTCAGGGTCCAAGGCTGAAAAGACCCTCATGGTCATCTAACAAAACCACACTTCTCAGGCACAGAATCCCTACTATGGAACATTTGCAACAACTGGAAACTCACTGCCTTCAAAGGCAACACGTTTTCTTTTTGGAAATTCCTCGCTTTGAATTCTGAAATTATGCACGTTAATGCCCGCATCCTACAGACAGAAGTTTGGAACAGAAAAGTGACTTTTCTAAAGTTATACATTCAGGGCAAAACAGAGTTGAAAATATAATCTGTCTTCTACCTTCAAATCCAGTGACCTCTCAAAGGTAACCTGCCTGTACAACTTGAAATATGCATAGCATACTCCCAAACTAGATCAGTATGTGTGTGCATGCATGCATGCGTGCGTGAATGCGTGCGTGTGTGTGCGTGTGTGTGTATGTGTAGACAGCCTGTGAGCAACCATGCTGCCAGTGTCCCTCCCTAGAGCAGGTAACCAACTGACCATCTGGGTCCAAGTAGGCAATAACCAGTCATTCACCAGTACACTCATACTTCACATTGCTTTGCCAGGCAGTAAGCCAAGAAGGCTAGGCCCTTATAGTGCAATGAAAGCTTTTTCTGCTGGGTCATAAAAGTGGGTCTTCCCAGAAGACCTGAGCCATACAAACTCAACACAGGATTCTAGCAAGCCAGGCATGCTGACCTGTAACCACCAAGTAACTTGCCAGATTTACAACTGAATTTGCCTCTCCTGCTCACCTGACCTTTCACATGTGAGCTCCTAGAGTTCAATATCCATTCGTAAATTTATTAACCATTCATTCATTTATAAAAATGTACTGTCTAACGTGTGCCAGGCCCTATGCTCAACACAAGAGACATGATTAAGGAGCCAAGCAACTGAAGAGGGAGAGTAAACAAGTGTGTAGGAGGAAGAGCGGGAGTGTAAAGAACAGAGTGGATAAGTTTGCCACTCATTAGATTAATCTCATGAAATAATGAAATCGAAGAATTTAGATATATAAAGAGAATTTAACAGGTTTAATAAAAGTTCAGACCTCTAACCTCAGATAGTTTAATACAACCTCAATTGTAGGGAAGAAACAACTGAGTCCAGGAAACGACATGACTTGCTTGAGGCTTAACTGCTAGTAAGTGGAAGAATAATTAGAATTCAGGTCTGCTGCATCCTACATCCTTGCTATGTACCGATGCACCATTCATATTCAGCTGATCTCTCTTACAAAGTGGTCCATAATTCCATAACCATATTTCAGAAATACGTTAAACCATAAATTATCTCCAAATAAAAATTTATATTCATCAAACTCTAGACTGTGTGCTCAAAACAAGTATTATTCCAGCCCTCTCATTCAAGGCTTGGTAAAGACTTCGATGCTATTAAAAATGCACTGAGGCAGGGAACACTTTGAAAGGTCTTCAAGTCTATGCCATTGCTGCTGGGAAACCATCCACTTGAAGCCATTATAAACCATAGTCATGCCACCTTAGCATATATCTTGAAATGGATGTTTGAAATAAGTCACCAACAGGCAATGTGGTTCCACCGGGGACCATTCCAGTGCTTTGTCTGGCACTGACTAATTTCACCAGAAGGCCACTCTACCCCTTCCGGTTTCCTGAAGCCTGTCCTATCAACTTCCATGTAGTCACTGAAATTAATTTTTGTTCTGGTTGAACATCGTGTGTCTGAGAGTTGTCACTATTGGGGGATGTTTCTGAATTTCAACATTGTCTCTTCCAATTATTAAATTGTCATATTCCACAAAGGGAGCATATTTTCTAAAAGAAACTACAGAATGCTTGGGAGGGGCACTGTTGAATTCAGCTCCCCCTACAACAGATCACCTTGATGTTCAAATTCAACCTGTAATCTCTTGACTTGAGCACTCACAAAAACATGCTTCCATACGTGAATCTTCAAGCACATTTTCAACAGCATTTGGTAACAGGTACTAAACCCTTTGCACCTATATCAAATCCCTTTTCTCTGGGTGGTTTTCTCCAATGAATACTGAGAACTTAGCTTTGGCTCTCCAACTCTACAATGTTTACTTAATGAGCATCTCTATGTAGATTTATGGGTGAACTTATCTCTTCTTACTTATTGGACAGCAAAATTCCAAGGAGCAAGAATGGACTATAATACATTTCTATATCGTCCAGAAAGCAATCACATAGACGCAATTAGTATTTATTGAATTCTTGCTATGTGCAAGATGCTAGACTACGTGCTATGAGGAATGTCAACAACTTAAAACCTTCAGCCCCAAAACAGATTTCCTAATCTAAATGAAAGAAACATTTAAAAAAGTAAACAAATAAATAAAATTGAAATAGTTCAAAGAAGAAATGTGACAATGGGGACACATTTTGCAGCTACATAAACTGATACTGGAGACAGGTGCTCTGTAAGTCCAGGGGAAAGGAAGGTACATGCTGGGAGCTCAGGAATGGAGGGGATTTTTCATGAAGCCATAACTACTGGCTCAATGAGGGAGAGAAGGAAGGCATTTAAGGTCAGAGTAATGTGAACAAAAGTATGGAAGAGGGGAAATGGAAGCTTGGTAAAGGAATGAACAGACCACACAGAAAGTGGTGACAGATAAGTCTTTACTTTAAACAGCAGCTTGGTTGACAGTGGAAGCATCTGTGAATGCCAAATCAAGTTATTTCACTGTCTTTTTATGTCTTGTGAGAGCAATGGCATTTACAAGGGCCTAAGCCAATCCATACACACTCCCAAAGTCTACAAAACAGCTCAAATAGCAGACAGCTAGCAGTCTTTGGAAAGAAGTTCCAGGGAAGAAGCTAAAACTAGCACAGAGTAGGTATTTAATTAACAGTTCACGAGTAACAGCAAATCCAGATGCACAAAAGAATAAGGAAACTCAATCAATCAATAAGCATCACATCTCATCCTCATATCATGTTTACAGTTTACAAATTTTTATACCATCTGTGTCTGATTTTATTCTGTTATCTCCTTCTGGAAATGATCTCAGCCTAGCGTGCTAGAAAGCCCCCTGGACTAGGCCTCAAGAGGCCCTCTGATTTTTAGTGCCTGCTCTAGTCACTACTTGCTGTGATCTGAGATAATCACTCACTCCTTCCCCCAGCTCCATGGAGACCCTGAATTGTGGTGAGGATGAGGGAACCCTGTGACCCAGCTGATCCTGTGGCAGATGCCCTCAGGGCCTCTCAGCCACACATCTGTGGATTTGCAAATCATTCATAGGCCGATCAATTTCCTCATCTACACATGAAATTGGCAGCTAGGTCAGAAGGGATGGAAGTGGAGAACCGTCATTCCCCAATGGACAGGGGGCAGGGGCTATCCCAGCCACTCCATCCCAAAAGACGATTAATCTTTAAAATTTCTCTGGGAAACCGTATAATTCAAAGGCCACAGTCCCGTTGATGGGGCACTGAAAGAGGGTTTTGTTTTCCACAAAAAGGGAAATTGAGGTTTTTGTGGTGAAAGAGAAGGATGTAGAATCAGCCGCGTAATGGTTTATTCACAGCCTGACCCCTCCCCAAACCGACAGAGGTATTGGAACTGAGACTCATCTCTGTCATGAGTCATACAGACTTGCATGGGCCTGGTGGACTTAGGAAAGAAAACACCAGTCTCCCCAGTGTGCACAAGCATTTGGGGACAACGATGTGATTCAAAGACAGAGAGATACAGCCCCTTGATTTTAATGTGGAGAGAAAGGCCGGAAGACAGGACTGTCCGGGTCTAATAGAACTGACAGGTCTTCGCTCAGAAGGCCAGAGAGTGGCTATCACATTTGGAACTTGTTATTTGAGCCCATCACAGCTGACTTTTCCACTAACATCCCCAACTTCCAAATCAATTATTTACTTACCAGAGATTCACCTTGGCTATGGCAGACGGAAATAGTAGGGGGTATTGGGTGGCTCATAGGGGCTGGCGCTGACAGTGTGAGAGGATGCCATTCAGACCACATGCCCATCTCTGTTTAAGAGGGAAGCTCCTTATGAGTTTTAAAGGTCTCTATGATCTCTATACCATTTTTCTTCATCTAGATCTGAAAATAGAAATAGAGGGATGTGCTGATCCCAGGCCCTCCCCTGGGAGTTATTTTCCTGATTAAACTTTTTCTTGGCCTCAAATCAGAATCCTCGAGGTGGGGGGAGATCTATTCTCTAGTTCTGGTTTGTCAGGGTGGGAAATCCTAGGTGAAAGGGTGCTGAGCGGCTGGTAGGGCAGGGGCAGGAGGGGGCTCGGCCATCACTGTGAGCTCTGTTTGCCGGCAGAAGGACAGGTGTTGAGTTACACGCTGGGGGAATGTGAGCGCCAGGAAGGGACCTGGAGTGTGCCAGCCAAAGTAGCGAGGTCAATACCTCCTTCTGTACCGGCTCTTCCTGGAGACCGAAAAAACAAACCATCCCTTGGCTTCAGGTTCCTGAAAAGACCTGAACTGTTCTTGTTTACTGTTCTAAGAGGCTGCATAGCGCTTCTTTTTAAAGTCGTTTATTTCATTGAATTAAAGACCTCAGAAAGGCAGCAGTGTACGCAGGGAGGGCTAAATAGGGCATGTGTACAGAGCACTTATCGTTAGCAGTAAGGGTCTAAATAAATGCAACTTACAATATTGTTGCTCCTGTCAAAGGTGCAAGGGTGAGAAATAGCACTCGAAGCATCCTGACAAACATCTTTACTTATTTATTCATCATTGGGACACAAGCTTTGGGCCTTCTCCTTCATCGGATGCCTGCTCAGCACACCAAGTTCCCAAGCTAGGAACTGGTGGGTGCACACAAGTCGATTTGTATCATGTTAGAGAGCAGAATCTCACAGCCCTGCTCATCTTCACGGAGCAGTAAGGTAAATTCCAAGAATATCATATTTAGATATAAATTTCAACCAATTCAAGATTCACAATGAGGATACATGATCATCTACATGAGTGGTAATCAAGTTTCTTAGGTCAGTCCATCTTAATCGAGCGTATACTGCTTACTCACACAGGCACATCGTCCACCAAATAGGTCTAGATAGCCCCAACACAAAACCTGACAACATGCACTTTAAAATACACACAGACACACATACCTTGGCCACTGATGTTTTGTAATAAAGAAAATATGTCAAAATGGGATCAGACGTGGAATAAGAGGTAGAGGAGTCCAGCCAGACGTCATGGAAATTCTGACTCTCACGAGGGTAGGTAATCAGAATGACTGTGACAATTCTTACGCAGTCTATTTTCAACAGAAATGGAGTGCTACACTGACCAGGTAAGTGGTATTATCCCTATTTGATAGATATAGAAAATGCGGTTGGGAGACCATGTGTTTATTAAGTGGCAGAAACAGAAATTGGACCAAGGTCAGCCTACTTGCAATCATTTAATCCTTTCTGCAGTTTATAGAGAATATAAGGATTTGTGTGAGCCTACAGTGTTTGTGTTTGTGTGTGAAAGAGAGATAGGGCTAGAGATGGGGGGTGGGGGGGGAGAGAGAGAGAGAGAGAGACAGAGAGAGAGAGAGAGACAGAGACAGAGAGAGACAGAGACAGAGACAGAGAGACACAGAGAGAGAGAGAGAAGGAGGGAGGGAGAAAGGGAGGGAGAGAGAGAGAGAGAGAATTATTCTCTATCTTCTACAATTAGTCTAACTCCATTCAATCCAGGGTCTTGGTCTAGTAGAGTAAAATATAAAATGAAAATAACCAGGATTTTAATTCACAGGTCAAAGCCATTCTAGAGTTGGTTAGATGGAGATGAAGCCAGAACCAGAACCCAGGTATCTAGGCTCTTAATTCAGGGCTATTTAAGCCACTGGACAAGGACCTTCCCCATGAGGACTATGACAGTTTCATAAACTTCTCTGTAGACTCGATTTTTTTTTTTTTTTTTTGGCAGAAACACATCAATTAAACAAGTGGTGCCTTTCTCTCCTGTGGCCATGTAGAAAAAGCTGTGCTTTTACAGAGCATAACAGTGTCGGCTGGCCTTAGTGACTTGCTTGACCAATAGAATGTGATAGAAGTGACATTTGGACATTCTAGGCTAATACAACAGAAACCTCCTAGCTCTCACCCAAATCTCTCGGAAAGATGTCAGGAAAGAAATCCAACTATGCTGAGACTGCCATGCTGTGAGAAAATTCGAGTCAGCCATATTGAGAGGTGGTGTGGAGAGTACAGTGCCCTGGCAGCCAGCCCCTGCTGCCCCAGCCACCCCAGCCCCCCCAGCCCAGGCACCCGGCATGTCCAGCAGACACGACATGGGGAAGAGTGGAGAGACTCAGAAAACAGCCAGAGCCAGTCATCGGTCTCGCAAACTCACCCTGTCCCAATGAGTTCCAATCATCAAGGAGCCGAGACAAGTCACCCTCACTAGGCCCATCCACAACACTGAGAACATAATAAAATGGTTATAGTTCTAATTCCACTAAGTTGTGGGGTGTTTTGTTTCATAGCAATAGATCATTAGAACAACTTCAGTCCCCTCTATAAAGGGATCTCAGCACGATCCAATCATCTAAAACTCTTGGAACCATCTGAGCCTCCTCTTTCCTCCGCTCCCACCTACAGCTTTTCTTGCTGATCCCCTTGACGTCCCCCTTGGACCAGTGGGCGATGATGAAAGAAAAGAGGATTTTGGTTCAGAGTCTAAAAAATATATAGGTATCACAGGTAGCAGATGTCCAAATGCCTTCCCCTTGGTAGGCAAAAGTGATACGTGAGAACCTCCTTGATACGGAGACCAAGCAACGCAGGTTGTGAGCACATGGAAAGTTCCTGAAAAACGAGGCTGGAAAAAGACACCCAGTCAAAAAGATAACTGGAAAGAGAAAACCTGTAAGTATGAGAGGCATGAGGTGGGCTCCTCCCCGGTTCCCGCCCCCAACCCCCATATACAACTCCATGCCCGTGTCCACATCCGAGCTCATACTGTGTTCCCTAGATCCTCCCTGTCTCCAGCCTTCAGGATAGAGTTCACTCCCTGCATCCCCAAGGACTCCACAAACTCTTATCTCTTCCTTTTCTGATAGCCTATTGATTGACAGCTTACCTCATCTTTTTTCTTAGTTTCTCATGTTCATCCTATTTCTACAACTAGAATAAAAGTTGTTGGAAAAAAGAACCCATACTATATATTTTCCTTCATATTCCATCGTATCGGGTCTTGTCCTGAACACTATCTAACTAGTCCTATTCAAGATGCGTCTAGGGACTTGAATTCAGTGCTACCCAGGCACCAAGGGCAGTAAATGTCCCGGCCTCACTACTCCAGGCTTCTGCAAATGTTCCATGATGTGTCTTCAAGAAACTGACTCACATGGATGCATAGCTACACTTCACAGGCAGACTTCTGGAAAGATTGATCCACACTACAATTTCTGCAACTTCTTCACAAGCTTCTGATCCCACAACTCCATTGAAAACACCCTCCCAAAAGTCACAGGAACCAGTGTTGCCACACAGCAACCAGCGTGCTATGTAAAGCACACACTCCTGGGGAGCTCTTTGGGATTTCTCCTGCTCTGACCAGATCACACTTTGCAAAGATTTTTTTTCCCTCTGCTTATCTTTTAAGTGTCTGTAATCCCCAAGGCTCTCTCCACAGTTCTCATACCCTACAAATGACAACAAGCAAATTAAGCCACACCCACAGTTTCCCTTGAAACTCAACAGCAATCACACTGAATTGCCTTAGCATCCTTTCCCCAAGGCTGCACCTCTTTATGAATGGTGATATCCATTTACCTAGGAGATCATTTAAATTCCACCTTCTCATTCAACAACTAAATCCCATTAGCCAGAGTCCTGCAGATTCTACTTGCTTAATGCCTTTTAAGTCAATTCACTTCTGATGATGTCTCCTGTCACCAGTGTGTTTCAGGTTTTTATCACTTCTCACCTAGATTATGTCAAAGGCCTCCAGCTGGCCTCTCTCTTCCTCCAGCCTCTCCCCACTATAATCTGCTCTCCACATGGTTCTCCTTGTGACCTTTCCAGAAGATAATTCTGTCCATGTTATTCCTGTGTCTAAAATAAATTCGAGTTTCATACACAAGACCCAAAGAACAGTGATTCGAAGAGCAAACTCTAGAGCCATGCTTCGTGGGTTCAAATGCAATCTCCTCTTACTAGCTCTGTGACAGGTAAATGGCTTAATGTTTTTGTGGCTTAGTTTCCTCATTTCCAAGGTGGGGATAATAACAGTACCTATTTCCTAGGGTTTTATGGGGATTACATGGGATACACATGGGAAGGGCTTAGAACCCTATCTGGCATATATTAAGGATCCAGTAAATATTAGTTCTTATCTGTATTCTTCCCACTACTCAGTCCTCATCTCTGCTCCCAACACACTTGGTGTTATTAATCCAATCTGCTGCTGTCCACTCATGCCTTGGTATATATGCTATTCTTTCTTCCTGGAATGTCCATTCTTCTTAGTCCAACTTACTCCTTTTGTCCCTCAAAACTTGCTCCAAGGGCTTTTTCCCTGAAGCTTTATCTTTTTTGACCCCAATGAGATTCAGGGTCATCATTTCTGTTCACTGCATTTAGTACATTCTTTTATAATTTGTACTTTATTTGCCTATCTCACTCAGGTTTTGTGATTCTCGAGGGAAGACGACATGTCTTATTTGAGTTTATATTTTTAACACTGAGTATGATGACTACCTCAGAATCCCAACTCATCAAATGTTAAAGGAACAAAAAAATCATCACTACGAGACACTGATAAACAGGTACCCAGATGCACCTTAACTTTGATTACTTGCATTTGAAGCAAAACAGTGACTTTTTCCCAGATATGCATGCTTTCTGTGATTTTTAATAGACTGCAAATAAATATAGCAGATAGATGTGATGACGCCCAAGAACATGACCAGTTCTGGAACCACCAATTTCTAACACTGCATAGCCACTGAATACCCAGAAGGTTTCTCCTTATTTCTTGATTGCCCTGCTGCATGGAATAAGTTAGACAGGACAACACAGAAATTTGAATTAAGTAGCCAAGCCATGCTAAAGTAATCACAACAGACAAGATGTGCATTATTCAGTCTCTCAGAACTAGTACATTTCTAAGTAATGAGTCTTAAATGCGAGAAGACTCTGCTTTTCTTCCTGAGATAGCCTTCATTAACTCTTTAGAGTGAACCTAAGACGTGACAGCAAAACAAATAAGGGAATACACAAATGGTACTTCTAAGGACCGCCCCTCAAATCAAGTCTTTTTTTTTTTTTTTTATAAGATACAATTGATCTGGGTTTCGGTTTGGGGGTCTTAAAAAATTGTCATCACCTCTGTTTTAGGGTTCAATGAGACTAAAAGGTAAGATTACAAAGAGGGATACCGTAACCCGATAAGAGAGACAGCACATGAGCACAGAAGTATTCGAAGTATGGAAAGGCCACTCACGAAGCACAGAGGGGCCAGCTAAGCATCTGCCAAGAAGACCAGCATGGGTCCCGCTCACCTGAAAGAGTCTAGTTTTGTGAAGGAGGCAGAGGCTTCACTTTAAGGTGTTTTGAGAGCTGGGTGAAGACATAATAGCGGTTGCTTAAGTGATTCTTGTTCCGGTTGTTAGAGGGAACGTTCTTGGTATCTCAAATCGTACAGTTGGCAACCTCCAACAGTGCTCATACAATGAGAGAGTCTGCCCCTCTTTGGACTGAAAAGTGATGCCGGCATTCGGTGTGCAGGCTGCTTCTAGAACAGCAAGTTTAGAGTCTCATCTGAATGCAGTTTCATGACTCACACAAGACATTCAGCAACGAATCCTTAAAATGCTTTCACATGAAAAAGAAAGGATAAGAAAGCCCTGAGGACAGGAACCTTCACAGGTATCATTTATCATCATCTATTACCCCAAAGTGGGTGACAGGAATAAAAACAATGATAGTAAAACCTTAAATTCCTGTTTTAGTTTGGGTGTCAAAAGACACACATATGCAAACACACACATTCCTACACACATCCTGACCAAACAGTTCAATCAATATGTATAATTCTTCCTGAGAGCTAAACACTGAGCTACCCAAACATTCCAACATTTAGGCTTCATTCTAGTTACCCATA
Source organism: Pteropus vampyrus (assembly GCF_000151845.1). NCBI lineage: Eukaryota > Metazoa > Chordata > Mammalia > Chiroptera > Pteropodidae > Pteropus > Pteropus vampyrus. Next base: position 7,444,757 of record NW_011888784.1, read on the forward strand.
TGAACATATCCAATGATCCCAAATGGATATCAGAGAGAAGGATCTGAAAAAGCGAGACCGAAGCACATTTAAACTGCTAGGGGGAAAAAAAAAAAAAAAAAACGGAAAAAAAAATAAAATAAAAAGCTAACATTTCTATTCTTGCACTTGGATAATGCTTTAAATTTTCCAGGATCCTTTGAGAACCGTCATCACCACAGTCCTCCCCTCCTTCTCACTAAGATCAATGGCAAAGGGATTTATCTCCCCGGTTGACCCTAGAATGTGAAAGCAGAAACCAGAGTGGGAACATGGCTGACACACAACAATTTAGCTGGGTCCTTTCATCTTGGGCTCTTCTCCACGTATTATTCTAAAAACAAATTATATAACAGAGCACACAGTTGTGTGGCGTGAAGCACTTGTAAAAACAAGGCCTTTCTGAAGTCTTTGTGTGCCTTGAAAATCTGATAAATACAAATTTAATAAAAATTCAAGTATTCACCATTTGGAATCAAACACTTGATGAGATTTAAAAGTGATATTGCAGTTTACGACCACTTACCTGCAAATGGTAAGACTTATATAGCTTCATGATTAAGAGTATGAACTTTGAAATCAGACTGACTTGACTTCAAATACTGACTTTCTTGCACATGTGCTATGTGCCGTTTTGCAAGCGATCTAACCTCCCAATGCACAGTCTGCTCATCAGCAGAATGGAAATAAGACTTGCCTCTTGGAGCTGTCGGGAGAATTACATATAAACTTGTATAGAAAGGGCTTAGCTCAGTGTCTAAATACAGAGTTTAAGAGACAGCAATCATTATTAGATTATTCGTAATCTTTTTGAATGATTTCCAATTTTAGGCCCTGCAACAAAGAAAAGTTCCTACCTTTCTCAAAAAGGAAGTTATATGTGTCTCGGACTATTGGAACTAAAATTCAGAAGCCTGAAATGTCACTTGCAAGTTATCTGTAACAACTCACAGGAGTTACTTGTTGAAGTTTAAAACTTACATAAGAATGTCATGACGCTTTAGGAATGGTCCCTAAGTAGGCAAGGGGAAATTCCCTTCTGAACTTAAAAGCCAAAGAATATCAGAGCGGAAGGAATCTTTCAGAGACCTACTCAGGGCTCCATGGAGGTATTCAGTTTGGATTTCCGCCAGGCTACCCGAAAACCAGGAGAAACCAATCCCCTTTGAAGGTTCTCATGCTCCCCTCCCTACCTCCGGCCACCATCACCACCCCTACTAACCATAGATTTCTATGTAAAAACGGAAATTGCCTAAACTTGAAACTGCTTTGGTCTATTTTTGGCTCTGGCGGCTGTGGGAAGAAAATGGAGGAGGGGTGGGGGTGAGAGATGTTGATGAAAATAATCTGAGTCATCATTTCCTGGAAGAGGTGGCAGTGTACCCACAACTGGCTGGGGAGTCAAGGGGTTGAGGCAGGGTCCCAGCTCTGCCACAACCTCACAAAGCATTGTGGGATGTCACTTAAACTTACGTGGGCTCCCCTCTGCAAAACGACCCTCCCAGCTTTCCTAGCTCTACGCTCCTGTAGTTTATAAAGGTCCTAGTAAATAAACCATCAGTGCTGCCCACCGATGGCCTGGAAACCTAAACAAACTTGCGCTCCTGAACCCCGCAGCCACTTCTCACAAGATGAGCAGAAAGCGCTGAGCACGGAGGAGGAGCAGCTGGCTCTGGCTGAGTCAAGAAACAACTGTTTTGCCTCCGAACTACTTCCCCACACCCAGACTCTCCCTCTCTACACACCCCGCCCCCTAGCCCTGCTACACGGGGGGCACACAGGGCCATCCACTAGGAAGCGACGCCCTGGCACAGCCAGACCCAGTGCTGTAATCGCTTTATATTCTCTTGCAGATACAACATGATATCGAATTATTCACTGAATGGTGAAGAGACACAGATGACAACAAGATTTAGGTACTGAAAGAAAACAACAGTAACAGCACCGAATCACTTATGTACCCTCCCGTGAGAGAGGAAGGACTGGCCTCTTTTTCATTCATCCGATGCTAACTCCTATGGGCAGCTACCTCCTCCTCCATCTACAGCAGGTCCTCAGTGAGCATGTGCTGAATGAGTGAAGAAATGAATGCTGTGCTGTCCAAGGGAGGAGGCTTGGGACGATGGCACATATACACAGCACCCTGAACTCTGGAGTCTCTCTGGCTTCCTGGAGAAATTTAATAATATTCTCTCATTCTTATTCTTTCTCTTCATCTCCAGCCCCCACCCCCAATCATTATGCAGTCTGACTGAATACCACTCAAAATATTTTCTCAATTAGAGGAGAAAATAGGAATTTGCCACTTGTCTGCCTCTATTCTGTTGCCTGTCAGCCTTCAGCAAATATTTCAATCCTGGGCCTTTGCCTGCTGCTAACCTTTCTCCTTTAACCTTTGGCCCTGCCTTCTTCAAATCCTCCAGCCTTCACCTTCTCATTTTTCCAGCGAAGACACTCCGCTCCAGAGCTAACTTTTCAGGCAACTATGTTTAAGCAAAGGGAGATATGGTGACACTCCTAAAGCATTTAGAGATTCAAAGAGTACTGCTGGGATTTGCTTACAGGGTCAAAAGATGAT
>NW_011888784.1:7447402-7450411 GCF_000151845.1 Pteropus vampyrus
GCCAGGCTACCCGAAAACCAGGAGAAACCAATCCCCTTTGAAGGTTCTCATGCTCCCCTCCCTACCTCCGGCCACCATCACCACCCCTACTAACCATAGATTTCTATGTAAAAACGGAAATTGCCTAAACTTGAAACTGCTTTGGTCTATTTTTGGCTCTGGCGGCTGTGGGAAGAAAATGGAGGAGGGGTGGGGGTGAGAGATGTTGATGAAAATAATCTGAGTCATCATTTCCTGGAAGAGGTGGCAGTGTACCCACAACTGGCTGGGGAGTCAAGGGGTTGAGGCAGGGTCCCAGCTCTGCCACAACCTCACAAAGCATTGTGGGATGTCACTTAAACTTACGTGGGCTCCCCTCTGCAAAACGACCCTCCCAGCCTTCCTAGCTCTACGCTCCTGTAGTTTATAAAGGTCCTAGTAAATAAACCATCAGTGCTGCCCACCGATGGCCTGGAAACCTAAACAAACTTGCGCTCCTGAACCCCGCAGCCACTTCTCACAAGATGAGCAGAAAGCGCTGAGCACGGAGGAGGAGCAGCTGGCTCTGGCTGAGTCAAGAAACAACTGTTTTGCCTCCGAACTACTTCCCCACACCCAGACTCTCCCTCTCTACACACCCCGCCCCCTAGCCCTGCTACACGGGGGGCACACAGGGCCATCCACTAGGAAGCGACGCCCTGGCACAGCCAGACCCAGTGCTGTAATCGCTTTATATTCTCTTGCAGATACAACATGATATCGAATTATTCACTGAATGGTGAAGAGACACAGATGACAACAAGATTTAGGTACTGAAAGAAAACAACAGTAACAGCACCGAATCACTTATGTACCCTCCCGTGAGAGAGGAAGGACTGGCCTCTTTTTCATTCATCCGATGCTAACTCCTATGGGCAGCTACCTCCTCCTCCATCTACAGCAGGTCCTCAGTGAGCATGTGCTGAATGAGTGAAGAAATGAATGCTGTGCTGTCCAAGGGAGGAGGCTTGGGACGATGGCACATATACACAGCACCCTGAACTCTGGAGTCTCTCTGGCTTCCTGGAGAAATTTAATAATATTCTCTCATTCTTATTCTTTCTCTTCATCTCCAGCCCCCACCCCCAATCATTATGCAGTCTGACTGAATACCACTCAAAATATTTTCTCAATTAGAGGAGAAAATAGGAATTTGCCACTTGTCTGCCTCTATTCTGTTGCCTGTCAGCCTTCAGCAAATATTTCAATCCTGGGCCTTTGCCTGCTGCTAACCTTTCTCCTTTAACCTTTGGCCCTGCCTTCTTCAAATCCTCCAGCCTTCACCTTCTCATTTTTCCAGCGAAGACACTCCGCTCCAGAGCTAACTTTTCAGGCAACTATGTTTAAGCAAAGGGAGATATGGTGACACTCCTAAAGCATTTAGAGATTCAAAGAGTACTGCTGGGATTTGCTTACAGGGTCAAAAGATGATTAGAAGAATGCACACATCACAGTGGACAGGACACTTCCTGTAGCTGAGCTCCCATTCTCACCAGCCTAAATGTGGCCTCCCAACTTCTACCTTCGGAGCCTTTTCTCAACTCTAGCCTGCTCTCCAGTCCCACCTCCTAACAACCTCAAGTGGGTATGTCATCAAAACTGGAGACTCAGGGTTGGCCGTCAGATGCACACACAAGGTGGAAACCATGTCCACCAGGGCAGTGAGGATGCAGAGCTCCTGGCTGACTTCGCGTTCAGCCCAATCACATGACAATTCTTTTCCAGACCCCTGCCCGCCCTTCCTTTCCCAATCACTACAACTTCTCTAGTTCCAGCTAATCACCCCCACCCCTAACATCCTACATTGAAACCACTAGCACTCATCAGGTCCCCATCCTTGCCTGTGTCCACCAATATGTGAGCTGTGCTGTGTCTGTGTGTTTCTGCAAGTATTTGAAGAAGGTGGGGAATATTTACAGACCTTTTCTTTTACAATGACTAGTTTGCTGTCTGATAGCACTCCTTCTCATGTAATTAATTGTGCTGTCTCTTGGCTCGTTAGAAACGAGACCCCCAGGTCCCAGCCAGCATTATGCAGGGTAAATCATGTTTAAGTAACCACATAACTAGTGGGTCAGTTTTATCTTTTGTCTTGGTTGTGACCATTATTTAGCTGGGTTCTAAAATTCCCCATCAGTGAGGCTTTCATGTCAGGCCAGTATTGAAAGACAAATGTTTTCTCCCCTCCCCAGCGCCTTTGCCAGCCCCTCTTCTCTGAATGCTGCATGCACAGGGCAGCTGAGAAATAAAAGCCTCCTTTATCTGATTCTCCTGGGCAAAGCCATGGTGGGTTCAGGAGGGTTCAAGAGAGAAGTGCCAAACTGTAATAAGATGGGCCAAGCAAATAGGCAGTGGCAATGACTGACCACAGTAATTGAGTGTCCTGCCTCTTTTTTAGCTCCCAGCATTGTAATGACTAGAAAGGCTGGGGTTTTTTTGTTTGTTTGTTTGTTTCTTTGTTTTGTTTTGTGTTTTTCCCAGACTGTCACTGATTGGCCATGTGATCTTGGACAAATCATGAGATATCACTGATCTGGACTCTGTTTCTTCATCTGTAAAGGGAAGATTGCTCTGATAATCTTCAAGGTCTCTTTCAGCTTTCATATTCTTTGTGTGTACCCATCAAGCAATAGGAAGCAGGCTGACCCCCTCAGATAGCTATGGCGAATGCCACCCTCCAGTATAAAAAGAGGTCTTCTAAAGACATGAAAGCACCAACTTTCTTTCTAGCCAGAGTTTGCCCAGCATAAAGGAAAGCAAGAGGAAGAGAAGAAGGAAAAGCAAGCACGATGACTTTTTTTTTTTTTCAAAGTGGAAATAAAGGTGTAGTGTGGCCAAGTAAGCTATCAACGTCATGGAAAGAATAAATATTTGGTATTCTTAGAAATAAACATAGAAGAACTCCAACTTCAGTCCCAGAATTTTATCCTATTATATCACCTTACCCATCGGGTGTTGTGATAAGCAGAAGAAGCATTTTGCTGTTTAATT
>NW_011888784.1:7450461-7452852 GCF_000151845.1 Pteropus vampyrus
CTGATAGCACTCCTTCTCATGTAATTAATTGTGCTGTCTCTTGGCTCGTTAGAAACGAGACCCCCAGGTCCCAGCCAGCATTATGCAGGGTAAATCATGTTTAAGTAACCACATAACTAGTGGGTCAGTTTTATCTTTTGTCTTGGTTGTGACCATTATTTAGCTGGGTTCTAAAATTCCCCATCAGTGAGGCTTTCATGTCAGGCCAGTATTGAAAGACAAATGTTTTCTCCCCTCCCCAGCGCCTTTGCCAGCCCCTCTTCTCTGAATGCTGCATGCACAGGGCAGCTGAGAAATAAAAGCCTCCTTTATCTGATTCTCCTGGGCAAAGCCATGGTGGGTTCAGGAGGGTTCAAGAGAGAAGTGCCAAACTGTAATAAGATGGGCCAAGCAAATAGGCAGTGGCAATGACTGACCACAGTAATTGAGTGTCCTGCCTCTTTTTTAGCTCCCAGCATTGTAATGACTAGAAAGGCTGGGGTTTTTTTGTTTGTTTGTTTGTTTCTTTGTTTTGTTTTGTGTTTTTCCCAGACTGTCACTGATTGGCCATGTGATCTTGGACAAATCATGAGATATCACTGATCTGGACTCTGTTTCTTCATCTGTAAAGGGAAGATTGCTCTGATAATCTTCAAGGTCTCTTTCAGCTTTCATATTCTTTGTGTGTACCCGTCAAGCAATAGGAAGCAGGCTGACCCCCTCAGATAGCTATGGCGAATGCCACCCTACAGTATAAAAAGAGGTCTTCTAAAGACATGAAAGCACCAACTTTCTTTCTAGCCAGAGTTTGCCCAGCATAAAGGAAAGCAAGAGGAAGAGAAGAAGGAAAAGCAAGCACGATGACTTTTTTTTTTTTTCAAAGTGGAAATAAAGGTGTAGTGTGGCCAAGTAAGCTATCAACGTCATGGAAAGAATAAATATTTGGTATTCTTAGAAATAAACATAGAAGAACTCCAACTTCAGTCCCAGAATTTTATCCTATTATATCACCTTACCCATCGGGTGTTGTGATAAGCAGAAGCAGCATTTTGCTGTTTAATTTTTATGGATGTGCATTTACCTTTTTCTTTGGCAAGCCCAGACATCCCAGAAGTCTAGCATGAGAGCCCTTCTGGCCCTCCACCCTACACAGGCTTCTGTCTCCCACGTGCCCACAGGCACGACGCCTTCAGAGGCCACCGTACCAAAATTAACAATCCTTCCACTCGGGACCCCCAGAACTTCGGTCATCCCATCCACAGGGCATGTATTGTCCGTCATGCATGAAAACTCTGTGAAGACAGGGGTAATGTAGGCCACACAGCCTTTAGACCCCGCTCCAGCACCCGGAACACCACGTCTCTGCGGGAGGCCCACTGTAAAAGTGGTAGAATGAATGGAGGTGAAACGGTGGTAACTTGGACCCAGAACAATTCATGCTGGCTGCACACACAACCCTAAGGCATCTCTCTCGGCTTATAACCAGGAAGTAAGCTGTTCTAAACAGGCTCTGCCCCTTGCAGAACACACACCACCAATTAAGAACTAAGACGTTGAGGCAAAAATGGGAGAGTAATCAGGGCAGCAGGGGACTCTGGGAAGGAGCGAGGGATGGAAGCACAAAAAGGCAATGGGATATATTGCACAGGAATGTCCAAAAATAATATAAACAGGATCTCCCAGGACCCCTCCCTCCCCTCCTGAACCCAGAGCCCAGTCTAAGCTGGGCCCCCAGATATCTATTTCAATGGCATACCAACACTGGGTCCTTTTCAGCATACATACATGTCCACGCAAATGCCCTCTCACATACACATGTCCAGACACCCTCCAGTTGGCAAACAAGTGACAGTATGCAAATTATTAGAAGCCACAAAGATTTGCTTCGGTGGGGAGCCTGAACAAACAAGGAACGATTTTGCAAGTGGTCACAGATGGCTCAGCTTCTCTGCTTACAATGGACACTAACGAGATTTGCCATAACTAATTCGTTCTTTCACACCATTGCTCTGTTCCCCCACCTTCCGAGGGTGGGGGAGATTCTCCATCATGGCCATATGCATTTTTGTTGCTTTCTAACACAGAAAAAGTGCAACCTGTTCCACACCGCATACGGGTAGGCTACATTGAAAGTGGTTAAAAGGGTTCGAGAGGAGATCATGGTAAAAGCAAATATATGCTGGCTTTTTTCCTCTTGTTTTCCTGAAAGCCTTGTTTGGAGAAGGGGTGGAAAAGAAGAGATTTATTGAGTCCCGTGCGGAGCTGGAGAAGTCAGCAGTACAAAGGGATGGGAGGCAAAGCAGAGCAGAAAACCAAACAGACTGGAAACAGACAGTGAACATACAAGATGAAATCCGAACTGCCCACATCATGGGTGACGAGCCCGAAATACAGAAAGTACACGCCTTGAGT
>NW_011888784.1:7452902-7464227 GCF_000151845.1 Pteropus vampyrus
AGGAGCGAGGGATGGAAGCACAAAAAGGCAATGGGATATATTGCACAGGAATGTCCAAAAATAATATAAACAGGATCTCCCAGGACCCCTCCCTCCCCTCCTGAACCCAGAGCCCAGTCTAAGCTGGGCCCCCAGATATCTATTTCAATGGCATACCAACACTGGGTCCTTTTCAGCATACATACATGTCCACGCAAATGCCCTCTCACATACACATGTCCAGACACCCTCCAGTTGGCAAACAAGTGACAGTATGCAAATTATTAGAAGCCACAAAGATTTGCTTCGGTGGGGAGCCTGAACAAACAAGGAACGATTTTGCAAGTGGCCACAGATGGCTCAGCTTCTCTGCTTACAATGGACACTAACGAGATTTGCCATAACTAATTCGTTCTTTCACACCATTGCTCTGTTCCCCCACCTTCCGAGGGTGGGGGAGATTCTCCATCATGGCCATATGCATTTTTGTTGCTTTCTAACACAGAAAAAGTGCAACCTGTTCCACACCGCATACGGGTAGGCTACATTGAAAGTGGTTAAAAGGGTTCGAGAGGAGATCATGGTAAAAGCAAATATATGCTGGCTTTTTTCCTCTTGTTTTCCTGAAAGCCTTGTTTGGAGAAGGGGTGGAAAAGAAGAGATTTATTGAGTCCCGTGCGGAGCTGGAGAAGTCAGCAGTACAAAGGGATGGGAGGCAAAGCAGAGCAGAAAACCAAACAGACTGGAAACAGACAGTGAACATACAAGATGAAATCCGAACTGCCCACATCATGGGTGACGAGCCCGAAATACAGAAAGTACACGCCTTGAGTTTGTTATGAGCAAAAGAAGAAAGATTTGATGAACTCCCTCCTTTTGGCATTCCTGCTCCAGGCGTTACCAGCGGAAAGAAAACTTCAAGGAAAAGGCTGGATTTGGGGCCTTTATGCGGTCCTTAAGTTCTTCACTCCAGGCACCTTCCAGTCAGCTTTTTGTAAGAGTCAACAGGACTCTTATGCCTTCTCAAGGAAATGAATCAATGAATTCTTAAGAAAATGAACTTCTCTAAGTCGCAGGAATCAAAGTGTCAGGGGCCGATTTATTCACCTGCCTGATTTTTTCCTCTCAGCCTCTTCAGGGTGATAGCAAAACCCAAGGACACTCTCTCTCCTCACTGGGTGCTGCAGTCACCCAGTTTCTTGTCCCCTGGTCTCTCTTCTCTCTGATGCGGCTGTATTATGATTTCCTAAAGCAGCTCTCAGCACACTCCCTAGTCTCTTCGCCCCAGTGTCGGAGTAGGCGATTACATTTCTTTCTTGTCACACTCAGGAAAAAGTCTCCCTAATCTGCCCTATTAAGGCTTCCTGGTCCAGATTTTCCCGGTAAAGCCTGCAGGCCGGCCAGTAAGTCCCAGGGACACGGTGAGCACTCCGCCCCATGAACAAAGAATCAAGCAATGCCCCAGCCACTTTTCCCTTTTGCCTAAATCGTACACTTCAAGGCCCATAGAAGCCTTCTCTCTTCCTCCACTTCTCCCTGGCCTCTTCACATACCCCAGCATCGGGCACAAAACAAGCATCACGTTTGGGCCTAACTTCCCAACAAGATGGGAAGCTGGGGTTACTTTAGAGGCCAGACTAAGTCCTTATAAATTAAAAGTGATGGCTCTGAATTCTTTCACCCACCCAGGTGCTATGTGATTTTCTTCCTTTTTCTTCCTAGTCATCATTCATATTAGATGTGCCTGAGTATGTCTACTTTTTCCTGAAATAAATATTTATTTTATAACTTATAGGCTGCCATTCAAAAAATATGCACGATTATATTGATGATAAGATAAAATCATGTCTATATATTAATATGTCTCCATATTCATATACACGTAAATATCTAGATATATAAATCAGTATTTATATAGTGATTTCCTAGAATGACAGAGCTGGATAAAACTTTGGGATCTTCTGCTTCATTGCCTTCATTTTAAGAGGACAAGAGGCAGGTGAGGAAACACAGAGTTTAGGGCCAAAGACAACATCTCTTCCTTTTCAGGGTAATATTTATCTCCCCTAGGTTGTACACGCATACAAACGTGTGTGCACGTAACACTGAACTCTAATACACACACTGAACAGCACCACCTTCTTAGATAGAGCTCCCCAGAAAAACATAACAACGGAAGGACATCTGAGCCTGTGGTGCTCTCTCTGGTGCTCTCTACATTTGACGTGGACTCTCTCCTCAAATATCTGTCCTCCCCTCCAGCTCTTTGCTTCCACTGCCTGCAGGCTGAACTCTAACGGCTGGGCTGTCCTCTTTGGAGAAAGAGAAGCTTCATGGACAGCAATTAGCTCCTTGCATTAAATGAAATGAGCAGAAGCAGCCACTGGCACCCCTGCAGTCAGGCCCAGACAGAAAGGAACCTGCTGTAGGCCTAAAATTGGGAGCAAAGGTCAGCTGTCATTTAGGAATGAAGCCAGAAGGAAAGCCAGACATCCAGAAGTTCAGCACCTGCTCCTCCCTGGAGGTAGAGAAGGGCACAGCTGGTCCAGCCTGCAGCAGCCCCTCTCTAAGACCACCTACCTGTATAGCTGCCCCTTAAGGGGTATCAGCAGTGGCTTCCATACCAGTTGAAAGATGCCAGTACCCTGATGGAGAAGTGAGCAATTTTGAGAGGGTCCAGGACCACAGGCCAAGCTTCTCCAGGAGTATCCACTGTTTCATCAGTTGATCTGTTCCTGCTCTGCAAAAGCCACTTGGACCGATGGCATCTTTCAAAGGCAGCCCCTTCCCCAGACCTTCGAATGCTGACTCAGTCCATAAGCAGATGAGATTTCGCTGCTCTCCACTCCCTTGCACTCCTTTTGTCTCAGATGCTGTCCCTTCTTCCTCCCCGTGGGGTGGCCAGCTCTCACATGGTCTTCACCCTTGTACCTGACTTGTCCCAGGACATCAGGCCTTTCCACTTTTACCTCCTCCTGGATTCTGCTCCCTCCACCAAAATGTGTGACACAATTTTTCAGGTTTCCAGCCAACCTTGTTATTCTTGCCTCCTTTTTCTATGATGGCAATCTCAAGGACATCCCATCGATTAAATACATCAGTATCATAAAGTCACATGTGTCTACCAGAATGGATGCCTTCAACTCACATCACATCCTGTTCTGCTTCAAGGTGCATTTTGTCTTTCTTTTTAACTGAGTGATAGGACTGTCCTTATCATTCAATCAAATCACCCAGACAACTTACACGGTATTTTTTGAGAATTCTGACATCCTTCTTCCTAGTTGAGGTGCTAAGGAGAAACATTTCTGTCTCAGTTCCTACTTTGACAGAGCTTGCAAGTCAGACAGACCATATTAAGGAACAATGCCCAGTTATACCTCCACGACTGTGCCTGGCGTGCAATTCACAGTTACCAAAGAAAATACCTCTGATTAAATGAATGCATAAATTAATGAATGAGTGAGTAACGACACAGAAGAAAAAGAGCACCAGCAGTGGGACAATTAGCATCAGCAGAGGCGCCCAAGTTCTACTCAGCTTAGCTCTGTGACTCTCTGTTAGGGCACCTGTCTCAGGTGTAGCAGAGCCCACTGTTCTCTTGTCAACATTTACCCCTTCCTACTTCCTACTCTCCCATCTCTGGGATCTGTAGGCTTGGGTGAAAACAAGCTCTACAGAGTGGCCCTGGCTAACCTGAGTCAGCTGGCAGAGCTGAGCAGATGGACAAGTCTCCTTGACCCCAGGCCCACTATTTGCTATAGCCACTGCCACTAGTCTATGGACTTCCAACCTCCCTCACCTAGTCCAATGCATCTGTATGCTGTCTTCTCTCTCTCTCTAATTGCTGCAGGTGATATTTCTTTACACATCTCACTTTACATTAGAAGAAAAAAAAAGAGACCACTTCGTTAAAATCACCTCATTTCATATAGTAAGGTTCTGAACAAAGCCTCTATTAGATAGTTTCAGGTGCAAAGCTGAGTATATTGCTCAGTAAAGTCACATTTTTTTATAATCCACATAGAAACCTACAATTTTGTTTTAAAATATTAAAATCAATACACACGTATTTTAAGTTATATAGGAAAATTCTATATCCTCAAGCGGAAGCAAAAGAAAAACTGTTGACCTCTCTCTCTTTCTGTTGTGTTTATTTTATTTCATTTTCCATTCTACGGGAGTCTTCAGGTCATCCAGTGCTCTGGGTTACTGTCCCCACCCAACGGTAAGAGGAGGGAGAAGATGGCATATTTAAAAAACAGTTTTAGGGATTTTATGGATTTTCACCAGTTTATGGAATCATGTGTTCACTTGCTGACCTCTCCCATCACCATACAGGAGCAAAACGCACCCTTTAGTTTGTAAAGGGCCATCGTTTAGCAAAGGCCCCCAATAAAGATGGGAGTCTGTGTGCAGGGAGGACTGACACACCAGGACGGAGGCCGCAGAGTCCTCTGCTTGCAAAGCTGAAGATAACTTGAAATGGTGTGTCAGAGCATCTCCCGAATCTGTCTAGAGGATCGTTACTCATTTTGTGGACTGGAATAGAAAAAGAGGACAGAAGCACTAGCTTCAGAGATACAAGAACTTAAAAAGCTTTCACAAGATTGGTCCTCACGTCTCTCTAGATTCCTTGGCATCTAGCTATTGTGGTTCCAGTTTTACAGACAGAGAAATGGAAGCACTGAGAAAGCACCCAGCCCACAGGTCGTCTGGAAGGCAGGCTCTGAAGGTGAGGGTCTCTGGCTCCCACCCTAGATTCAGGCCACCTGAGCACTGCGTGAGGAGCCCCCAGCCAGCTGCCTCAGAGCTCAGAGGGTGGGCACGCTGCGATCACAGCTTCCTGACTCTGAGAACCAAGGTGAGCAACTGGAGGTCTCTGTGCCTCATTTTCTACATCTGTTAAATGGGGATAATAACATCTCCATTGTGGTTGTGGGGAAGATTTAGTAGATAATGTGGGTCAAGTGCCTGGAGAGTTCTCACTGCTCGAAGTACCAACATGACGGCTGCTCTGCCCAGGAGAAACAGCCTGCACAGCCAGTTGCCTTCCTCTGTGATTCAAATTTTCCATAAAAGAATGACTCTCCTATGTTTCTGATATGCAGCTCGTATTCTTCAGCAAGAAATCAAGAAACATAAAAGGCTGGATACAAAGATTTATCCGAAAACCTTCCGAGGATAGCAATGAGGTCTGGTGTGACTTAAAGAATGAGATGGAAACAGGAAGGAAAACTTTTGTTAGTGATGGTTGTAATTTTTTTTTGCTGTTTTTGTTTTGTTTTTTTTTCTCCCCCTGCCAAATGATTAACATGTAGGTTCTTAAACAAGGGGGTCCCCCATTTACAGCTGACGGCAGCAGCTGCAACCTCTGACTCTCCTGCAGAATGGCAGGGAATCGAATCAAAAAGAAAAGCAAGTGGACAACCTTTCCTCCGGGAGCACGAAACACAATACCAGCCTTTCGCCAAACCCGGCAGACCTCAGCTCTGATTGGAGGTTGCCTCAGAACAAAGGGAAATTGGTATTTAAAAAAAAAAAAATCTTCTGAAAGCCAACTCAGCAGATGGTTTTTTCCTGGGCTCCATGAGAAGTGGGGGAGGAGGGGGTAGGGGAAGACGTCGGGATAACACAACTGCCACCAGGATACAGATGACTGAGAAGTGACAAAGATGGGCACAGAGGGCTGACCTCTCACCCCAGAATTTCACAAAGGGCAATTACGCCATGTGGCGGGTATCTGGACAGGGCTGCTGACCGCTTCCAACCCGCAGCTGCTGTTCGTCACAGCCAAGTCTGGGGGCTTTATTCAAAGCAGGCAAAGAGAGAGGCCAGGGAATGAGGGGGTATTGGAAGAAGCCATGGAAAAGTTTAATTAGAGACTCTAGTTTGTCAGGAATCTACTATACGGTTGTTCTACAGAAGAGCATCTCATATCTCCATTGCATTTTTTTAACAGAACCACTTTACAACCATCCGCTCAGACTATCTTCAAGGCAATGTGCAAGGAAGAGAGACGGTATTAATCCCTCATTAAATAGGAGAAAACAGAGATCACTTGTTAAATGCAGAACAGGGACTCAGATCCAGGACCCCCAGCATGGGGTAACCATCCTCCCCTCAAGTCTTGGGCCAGAAAGTACTCATGGAATCCTGTTTTTGGGGGGCCCTGTGCTGAAACCTACATTTTCAGTCTGAACCAAGACACTTTTAGAATACCCTGTAAATAGTTTCTAGATTAAGTCACAGTGAGCCTATTATCCCGTAGCCCTGTGTTGGCCTGCCAACCATCACCCTCACCACACCTCACTGCCACTGTGTCTTTCTGAGTCTTCTCCAGCAGGGAGATGGCTGTGGGCAGTCTGAGAAGGGAGCCGTGGGCCTCCTGGATGAAGCTGCAACACCTAGGTTCACCCACAGCCTAGGCCAGGGGCACATGGCAGGAACAATCAGGTGAGCTACACAGGACTCAGCCATGTATCAGCAAGCCCAGCAAAAGTCTATCTTTTAACGATGGCTTCCCGATGCTGGAAACCAGGAGACCTGAGGGTTTGATGAGGGTTTGAGTCTCTCCCTTCCCCTCTCCCCTGGTGATTAGTTGTAACCTCGGGGCAAGCCATTTGAAAACCCTCAAAGTCCCTTCCTCAGTCTATAAAACAGGGAAGAATAACAGCTACTTCACTGAATTATCCTAAGAACAAACCAGAAAGAGGTAACAGTTGGTCGGATGTGAACGCTTTGTAAAGGTGCTGGGCAGATGTGAGGGTTGCTACCAATTTTCCACACTCTGAGCTATCTGGAACACTCATTTTGACAGTTTATTTACTGCCGTGGGATTTTCCCTAAATGCCCTGAGATCAATTATTCCTAATAAGATCTTTCTATACCCCACGCGGCACTTATGCTCAACACACCATACAACTGTAGATTCATGTAGAATTCGGATGCCTTAGCTCTGCTACAGTATATCTGCAAGGGAGCACAGAAAAAGGCAGCATGATGAAAGGCTTCAGATGCTTCTAAGAAACCAATGTGAAACACACAGGGCTGACTAGGCAGAAGCTGTTTTGACGGAGAGGAGGGTTTTCCATAGAACTATCTTCACTGGCACAGAGCTAACAAGGACTTGTTTAGCATCCAGGCCGGGGAAAATAAAATGAGTGGATATGGTATTAAAAGCTGTAACTCCTGTCCTCAGAGAGCTTCCAACATAATTGAGAAGAATTTACTTTACCGCTGACCACACACTTTCAACAACCTTTTCAGTTAGATCCAAGAAGGCCAATATATCATTGAGAAACCGGGTTCCCAGATGGTGAACAGCATCTAGAGAGGCCCCACTAGAGAAAGCACAGAAGAGGAACTCAGAGTGAGATGGCCATCTACATCCAAAGCTGACTTATTTCTGTGCCTTCTATGTTGTCCACAGACCCAAACCAGACCATCTGACTAACATTTCATTCAGGTCTCTGCCTAGAAGTATGCACAAAGAGGGGTAATAAGGATAATGCAGACACCTGCATTTTAGCCCAAAGAATCCAATGTATGTAGGATGTGATGAGTTGGACCAGCAACAGTAGCATAAGGCAATATTATGTTGCAGAGTTTCCTTGACCTTGAGTTCAGTATACACCAACGGTGATGAAGCTGCCAGAGACCCGGTACAGCCTGGATCCTGTTAATAAAGGTACTGTACTTAGAGCAGAGGAGGTCACAATTCCCTGGTGTTCTGCAGGGTCAGACCACCTTTCGGTACTGTACTCTGCTCTGGGAGCCCTCCCCACCTATGCCTTTAGGAGGGACATTGACAAACTAATATTCCTAGCACAGGAACCAAAGTGATTGGGCATCAGGAAATCATGAAATCCAAGGAACAGTTTCAGGTCCTGGAAATATTTAGGCTTTAAAAGGATGATTTTAGTGCAACAGAAGTAAGAGCTGTACTAAAACCAAGGCTGCCTCAAGAAGTGGTGAGTCCCCTCCCTGAGGGACATTGAGCAGCAGCCAAATAACTGTCCATGAAGGACTTTAGAAAATATCTTTTATTTTTTAGGTGGGATGCTGAAACGGAAATATTCAGAGGCTCTCCTGACTCTCAGTGAAGTCCATGATTCTGAAAGTGTGACCCATCTGTGGACCCAGAGCTTCTGTGGTCAGCCTTCTCCTGCCTCCTGACCCAGTGCCAGGTTCTAGCCCGTGTACTCAATGGGTTTAACTCTGAGATCTCAGACTCTTTCTGAAACTCTCAATTTTGGCTTCCCTCATGATCCAGTGGAACCCAAAGCCCAGCATGATACCAATCTGCCGCTTATTCAATGGCAGCAACCCAGGAGGAAGGTTGAGAAGTTCAGGAACCTGATGGTTCGAGGAAGAGCCACATTTCCTAATAAATCAGTTTCCACCTTCTTGCTCTCCATAAAGGACGAGGATGGAGAAATCGTGGACAGTCTCATTATACACTGCAAATAGATTTCCTTTAGCTACACCCGTGATTCACCATGAAAAGCAACTCCTTTAAGTTGGTTCTCCAGGGGTACAGTCTGTCATGAAAAATGACTACTCCTGAGCTGGGTTCTCATTCACAGCACTAAGCAAATGAACCGATTGGCCCAGCATAAAAGGCTACTCACACTCCTGGGCAAATTCATATTTTCAAATAATTACTTCTTAATGGCAAGGCACGGTGGCCCACCTTGAGTGACAGAGCTGCTGTCTATCTCCCTTGAAGAATTCTCCACCCCCTCCCCCACCTCTGATTCCCCGTCCCCCCACCCCCCACCACCACTGTGAAACTGGCTAGATACATGTGGGAGGCAATGAAGAGGATCTCGGGAAAAACAATAAACAAGGTCTAGAAAACACACTGAAGCAACCTACATTTGATACTAATGATGATTATCAAATAGCCTCATGGGCCAGGCACCAAGATGGGAACTGCCTGGACTTTTCAGAGTAAATAAAGGCCTCCATTGTTTGCCCTGGTGAGGTCACAGGCTGGTGGGGAGGTGAGGGAAGTTGGCTTAGGGAGAGAGGAACAGGCAGAAAAACAAAAAAACAAAAAAACAAAAACAAACTTGGGACTTCAGAGGGAAACACACAGCCAAGGTATTCAGAGAGGCTCCTTGCCTTAACAGGGCAAGATCCATTGGAATAGTATGGAAAGTCAGAAGGAGCACTAGAAGTGATGGAGTCCAAACCTGCCCGCCATGCAGGGCTCCGGTGATCTGTGCTCCGACGTGCTCAGACAGCGGCCTCAGCTCACACAGAAGGCTCGCTGCTTCACCACCCAGCACACAGTTCAACTCGCGTGCAACTGGGTACAACTGGGAATCAGGTGGGAGTTTGCAGGCTGTGTCTGGGGAGCAGGCCCTGCTGAACTTCTGCCCATTCCTCTGACAGCCCCGTTCTCTGGCCACTTGTTCTTCCTTGGTAGGGGCAACTTAGGGCCTTAACAGTACTTTCTAAATCAAGTTTCGCCCTGCGGACCATCCAAGTTGAAACTCTTTTTCCAAAGCACTTTGGTGTATGTGAATTATAATGTAAACTTTTAGCTTATTATAGATAAAAACCCCTCAAAACACAAGTATTCAGTGCCTCATGTTGTTCGTTTTCTGTATGTCATGAAGTCAGGAGCCTGAACCAAGGTCTGAACCTCCCTGCCTCATCCCTGTGCTCTCTGCCTTGGCGTCTCTTAGCCAGGCCCAATGACTTCCTGACCAAAGCCACTAATGTCTAATGAACAAGTAAGGCAGGCGGGAGATCTCCTGGGCTATCCTGAATTGTAGTGCTTTGAAGGCAGGACATTTTTAACTTAAAGTTACAGGAATCAGAAGAATCAAAGGATGGAATACAGAATGGCAAAAAGGGATTGCTTCTCTTGCCTTTGATTAAAATAAAAAAGAAAATGTAAGTGCAGGTCAAGTGGAAATGTAGCCACGAGAGGACTTTTTGAGGATGTGGAATGACAATAATGGAGAAGGGGTGACTGTCAGTGCTGGAAGCATGGCAGGGGTGGAAGGCAGCGCCAGCTGAACCCCACTTGGTGGTTCTTATGACACTGCTTTTAAGCTTCCATTCTGAGTCATAGTTAGAGCTCGGAAGCCATTCTGTTTTGGTGGATAAATGACCACAGAGATAAAAGATCTTTGAATCGTCTCTAAATAAATCCCCATAGCAATCCCCGCCGCCAACACCCACCAAAAGAATTAGTGACATGCTGTATTGTAGATGCTTGTACAGGTATCAGAAAGAAGACATTGGCACTGCCACCCAGCTAACACAATTCAACACGGCCACGATCAATACTGAAGCAGAACTGGCCTGAAGAAACACATGGCTTCTATAAGACAGCCCATGACTCCCAAGCACCTAGCACAACAAGAGGTCACCATGTGCCAAGCTGTGCCTGTACTGAGGAAGGTCCTGTGGATGGCCTGGATGAGAGGAAGCTGAACAGGAAAAATAGTAATACATGCAAAGCAAGGTGCAGTGCTGAGCGCCCACAGGCACTTTCAGTCCCCACAAAACATCAACAAGGAGGTGCTGCTATGATCTCTGATTTGCATATAATCAAGAAACGGTTTCGAGAGGTTAAGGAAATTGCTTAAGATTATAGGAAGCTCAGATCTAATGCAGGTGCTCTTTCTCCAAAGGCAGACAGAGTCTGGTCCTCCAATCAAGGGATCCACACTCAAATTCACTCTCTGGGCAGGGTCTTTTCTAATAGATGCCTCATTCCTCACCTGGAATCTGAACATTTCAAAGAACGAATGACTCTCCATCCGAACAAAGCACAGTTTTCCTGCTTGATTACTCTGCCAGACTGATCTTCAATGACATGGAGTTCACCAAAGAATGCTCCTTGGAGAAGTCCAAAGTGAAACTGACTACCAAGGAATTACCAAAACCAAGAGGAGAAGGGCCAGCACATCGTTCTGAACTCCCAGAGAATCCCAAACACAGGAAGAAAAAAGAAACATAAAAGAAGGGAGTAGGGAACCAAATATTCCCAGAATATCCCCATGGAATGCAAGTTGAGTAAATCTCACTGATTTTTTAAAATTATTTTTCAATTACAGTTGATATATAATTATATTTTTTAGGTGTACAACATAGTGATTTGACACTTATAAGAAGTGATCCCCCTGATAAGTCTAGTGCCCATCTGACACCACACGATTGTTACATTATTACTGACTATATTCTCTATGCCGTACTTTCCATCCCCATGACTATATTTATAACTGGCAATTTGTACTAATCCCTTCAACTTTTTCACCCATCCCTCCAACCTCCTTCTTTTTAAGCTCAACTCTGAAACTGGCTTTCTGACTGGAGGCCTTT
>NW_011888784.1:7465097-7492497 GCF_000151845.1 Pteropus vampyrus
TCCAGTGCAGTCTTCCTCACTGAAAACTGCATTACCTAAAGGCTCCCCTTACATCTCTCCCCTTCTCAGATTCTCTGTCCTGCATCACTTTCATTATGTTTCCTGGGCATCTCCTTTCCCCAGTTCAAGGCCTGCTGAGCACTCTCATTACTTAAAGATTTAAAGGCAAACCCATTTATTTATTTGATATTCATCTCTCTCTACAATCTGATGCAAACCTGGCTTCCCGTCTACATCACTTAAAAAGCCTTTTTTCTATTCATACTGTGTGTGTTTGGCACAAAGAAGGTGCTATTTAAAGAATGAGTAAATGAATGCATGACCCATTAGACTTCCTAAGAGAAGGTCATGAGTGCTCAGAACACAAGACTTTCACCATAGACGTATGATGATGGTGCAGGTGGGGTTGCTAAGAATGAATCCTGAACACTTGATGAATATAAAGTTGAAATCCTTGCTGCTGGAGGAAATAGATTCTCTGATAAAACTGAGAAAAAGGGAAAATTAAGTCCAAAGAACTGAAATGGAAGTTGCATTTTGGTCACAAGCAAATAAAAATTTGTAAATATACAATATAGGAAAAAATAAAACTTGAACTTAGGGAGGCTTTGAATTTTCTCCCCCAGATCCTGGACAGTTGGAAGTAAGGACAAAATGCCAGATTATGATTCTGTCATCCTGACTAATGCGGGAAAGTGTGGAAGAAATGCCCTTGTCCTTTAGAGTCTGGTCACTTAGGGGCCGGAATGCAGCATTAGCTTTGGAGTGTAAGAGATCTGGCTTCAAAGGCAAACTATGTCCGTTTCTGCGCTTGCTCTCGTTTTTGTTTTTGTTTTTGTTTTTTAAGTAACTGAGAGTTAATTTCCTGATGTGTAAATAAATAATATCGATCCGGCAGGATTATTATAAGGATGAATAGAGAAGGCAAATCCACGTAAAATAGTGAGCATAGGGTCTGCGAATTGTTCAACAAACCAAACTATTTATTAGATGTAAAATTACCTATTTTTCTTAAAACCTTCCATTGAGTTGTATCATGTGGAAATTATCATCTCTATGTGGCAGATGAAGCAAGTAGGGCATCAGCAAAGTTACACTCCAGGTCCAAAGTCACAGAGCCAGTTGGTGCAGATTATCACACCACATAGCCTGTCCTAGGTCACTGCAGGGAGCTCATCTAGACTCGACTCTCCTCATGCTGTTGAACCTGGATGGTGCCTTGACTCCCATGGAAAGTCCTCAGGAAAGAGGACAGCTGCTAAGCTTTGCCCTAGTGAAAGCCTCTTAAAAACCTGTCGACATTGGAACATTTTATGCTCATGTGTTGTTCCTGAACTTGCTTTTAGAGACTCACTCTCATGCTCTCTGTCTGTAAGGGAACTAGAGGAAGCTTAAGTTATTATATCACTTACCTGTGTTAAGTCTAAGATGTAACAATGTTGGTGCTGTGATAGAGTAAGTCATACTCATGAAGTCCGTCAGCAAAGCCTACCCAAAGAACAAGGGTGGAGGCCCCCTTCTCAGCCTCTACCATTTACCAAATGCTTTTACACCTCACATAAGTCTTCATCATAACCCCTCTAGCATCTCAGTTGCCAATTTCATATGAAAGGAAGGGGACCAGTCCCCTGGTTATTAGAGTCCATGCATCCTTGAGCCAATAAGGTGGTATTTTCATGGGTCCCTCCTAACATCCCACCACTTAAGTGGCCATGTTGCCTGAAAATCCATAATGCCTCTTCAGTTCGGAGCTTTGGTCCTAGGTTTGAAATTTAGATGAAAGCTCTTAAAGATTCCACACGTATATCTCTTCACCCCAAAGCAGCAGAACATGTAGAAATAGAGTTAACCTAGCAGAGAAATAGCTGTGATATGTATGGAATGCCATCATTATCCTACGGTACGCCCTTTCATAAAAATCAATGAAAAAATCATTTGGGATCCAATATAAATTATCTTTGCCTAAGGCTGTCAAACAATGACTTGAATAAAATTAATTGGTCTGCAAAAAGAAAAAAAAAAATTGGAGGCTGAATCATTAACACCACAACAAAATAAAACAAAATCTCTATTATCCTGAAACTCTATGTCCTTTCCTTAATTCAAAGGTTAACTAACACCTTTATTTGGGAGGTGGGACAGTAAGGGCCAGAAAGTAAATAGTTTAAGCTCTGTAGGCCATGTAGTGTCTGTTACAACCACTTAACTCCACCATTATGATGCAAAAGTTATCACAGACAAAATGTAAACAAATGGATGTGGCTCTTTTTTAAGAAAACTGTATTTATGGACACTGAAATTTGAATTTTGTATAATTTTCACATGTTACAAAAGTTATTCTTCTTTTGATTTTTTTCCCAACTATCCTTGGCTGTTGGGTTGTACACAGCCGGGGGGGCGGGTGGGCGAGGCTAGATTTAGCCCACAGACTATGATTTGCCGACCTTGCTCTAAGTAAGCACATGTATTCAGGGGACTCACAAGTAAGCATCTCTACCTGCTCAAGGGGGCCTCCTTTCTAGCTCCTAGTGTAGGACCCGAGTCCCAGGGCCCATCCCATGCGTACCTCCTCAATGAATAGCTTGTCTCATAACAAAGATCCAGAAGACTGGATTTTGAAGTTAAGACATTGACCTGTTGCTTAGAAAATGCCATCCTCATCCCCTTCCCTGCCACAAATTACTGATCACGTGCTTCCCATTCGTACAAATAATTAAATTCTATAAGTTCATTACACTGAACTTCTCTATACAAACAGTAGGCAAGATTTCCACCCCTCTCCTTCAGTCTCAGTTTTGTTTACTCCTTGTTTGCAAAACAACAGGAACTTGAAAAATAAAGTTGACATTCTAATCTAACAGAGATCAGAGAATGTTCTTATTGTTTATCAAGTGACTAAGACTCAGTACTGATAACTGCATTCATTTCTGGAAAGTAACAGCTCTGGATATAAATAAATGTAAGAAGGATGGATAAATACAGCATGATGAAAGCTCCTAACAATTTAAAATTTTTGTAGATAATCTCATTACAGTATCAATGTAATACACTGAATTTCGGCCCTTCCCCCTTCCTTTCTGCCCCGTCCAATTTCTGAGGCTCAGAAACACTGATTTGGTAAATTGCCTATTTAAGTAAGCAATTTCATCTCTCCTTCCAATAAAGCACACAAAGGGCATCCAGCTTTTTGGGTGAGAATGACCAGCCTGAGAATTTCAGATATGAGAATAGAAGTCCATTGCACATTTCAGTTTTGAAATCTTCTTCATAATACAAATTCCAGAGTTTTATTCTAGGGCATTCCAATAGGCAGAAGGCTAAATTTGGGAACCAACTTGTGGTTTTGGGGAAAATAGTACCTGCATAAAGAACATCTTTCAAGGAGAGTAAATTTGGGTTTGTACACCCAAAACTGTTATCTGCTGCTCAAATCCTGGTAGTGATGGGGATGGAGGGAAAAAAGTTACCGCAGTTCTCAGGACTGCCCACCCATACGAAAATCCAACAACACACAAAGAACCGGTCATCTCAATGTCCAGGGACAAAGATATTCATTTTCAAAGCTGAAGAGACCCAATTCCAAGGCAAAGACTCACTTTCTATATGGAGCCTGACTTGTTAAATTTGCTTCTCAATTTTGATTCTCAGAAGTTTCTATGTATGTCCAGATAATCCCTGCCTTTATGGCAGAGAAGCAGAAAGCACAGAAAAGTTATAATGGGAACGGGAAAGCACTACCTCTATGCTGTGTAAAAACAAGCCTACTTTTAAAGATTTCTTTGTGTCCTGAATGCTAAAGGAAGGTGACCAACTTTCCCGACTTGCCCAGGACTAAAGGAGTTACTGTACGCAGGACATTCAGTTTTAAAATCAGGATAACCTGAGCCAACTGGGAGGCACTACTCATATTAGAAGATCTCTTCTAGTCCAAGTCTTTGGATTTGAAATGCAACAAATCAGCTGCAACACCTAGAATGAGGATGGACACAAGCCCTACACAAAAGAAAGAACATAATCCCCAGCAGTTTCCTTGATGATGAGGACTCTGAAGTGCAAAAATCACGGACAATAGAAACACTACAGAATATCAATAGGTTATAAAGGCGAGAGGTTCATTTATACGTCCCATTTTTAGTGACTCCGTCATGGCTAGAGACCAGATAAACTATAAGATATGGGGAAAAGAGTTATAAAGTCTGTAATTAACACCTACAACTCAGAAACCCAAAACTCTGTCAACAAGAAGTCTCCATTCACAGCTATGTTCAAGTCCCAAAGATGGTTAGCAACAGAAAATTTCTGGACCACAGCAGTCCTCTGCTATCATAGCGGAGTGCCACGCCCCTCCCAAGAAGACAGGTCACTGTAATCCCCTGTGATACAAAATAAATACAATGAAATCTGAACCCATTATTTTCCCAACCAAATGACACCACCAATTACCTAGAGAGCTGCTTTCTACACCATGTTTGTCTTCTAGGAGGAAAATGACAACCAACCAAGTTCATTCAACACCCAATCTTAGAAGTCAATGATGTGTTAGACAAAGATGCAGGTCAGTCATCTGCCCCTTTTCTTTCTCCAGTTCCAGTTCTGATGCTCACCACTGGCTCTTATAATCATGATCTCTCAGTCCTCTGAGGGCCTCAGTTACTACAAAGATTGGGTTTCCTTAGTCAAGTGAGAGACTCACCTATGTTAGAAAGATGTACAGTAGTGACTGAAACCAAAACATGATAACAGTTCTTTATCGTTCTGATTGACCAAAATATTTCAACATCCTACTCTCAATTATGAAAACATTCAAATAGTAAAGCAAAAGAAAAATTTCAAAACATTGTCACAGCTTGGCCAGATCAGACTCCGCCAACTGGCTGCTATGTAATAAATAGGAACGCTCCAGAATTATAATTCTAGTAGCTATTGTTTTTTCAGGTGGGTAAAAGATAATAATAATAAATTGGACACTCTACCAAGATATCAGAGGCATCTCTTCGAGAGGTCCTAAGTATTCCATAAGGGAAACTGGTAATTCAGAAATATAGCAGGTCCTCAAATAACGTCATTTAGTTCGACAGTTTCATTATAAAGTTGATGAGCTGCCATAGAAAATTAACTCTTGTTTATATCAATTAGCCTATGGTAAAACTGGTTTTGTCATAGGTCGTTCTGATTAAAGTCTCAGAATCTATCGATGACATTAAGTAATGACTTAGTGTAAATAAGTAATAAGCAAATAGAGCCTTAAAAATTGAAGATAAAATGGCAAAAACAAACAAAAACCCTACAAAACAGGGCTCTCTACCTTCTTTTTGGAGTGGCTTCTTTCCTCCTCCTTTGTGGCTTTGCTATTTTTCCCAGCACGGGACACCTTCTGGTCCCCAGACTGCTTGATGGTGATCTTGATCTCAGGTGGGCATATATAGTTCTCCAGATTCTTTGGGGGTTTCTTAGCCCGCTTTGTGGTCTGAATCTTCAGCTTCAGACTCCCCTCTGTGAAGTTTGCCTCTTTGATAGAAAACTCCTGTTCTTCCAGGCCATCTCCTGCCACCCATTTCTCACTGTCTGCATTGGAGTTGGAATCCACATCCCTCCCAGAACCCAGTTCATCCTCCTCCTCTGGTTCCATGCGTTCTCCGCCCACTGGGATCCCCTTCCCAGTTCCTGTAGCAGACAGCAAAGGTTCTCCTGCACAGCCGGGAGTAGTCGGGGTCTTGGCTGAGGAGACTGGCAAGAATTCCGACTCGCTCCCCCTTTGCCGGGAGCTGCCTAAGGTTTCCCTGGACTCCATGACAATCCTACAGTCTTCAGGAGTTCTCAGGAGGGGGTAGGGAAAGAGGGGAAAGGGAAGGTGAGAAGAGAGGACACCCAAAATTCCAAGGACAAAGTGGTCCAGCCGCTGGGTTCAGAGTCACAGGGATGGAGACAAGGTGAGGTGTTCAGAAGAAATCAGATCTGCAACTGAAAAGCAGAGAGATAATTAGCCAAGGTAAGAGGGAAAATGACCTCAAAAGTAACACAAAGTTCCAGAAGCCCATTCCCATTTATCTATGGCATCAAAAAAACGATGGGAAGAAATCGAATCAGAATATGCACATCCCCATATTGCATTAAGTAGAACAAAGGAGGGAAACACACACACACACACACACACACACACACACACACACACACACACCACCCCTTCATTAAAATGTTATTAATTTTTATGGCAGTGGACTCAAGAAGGATAAAAGAACAAGCCCTCCAGTTCACTAATCAGCTAGAAGTTTCTTAAACTGAAGCCATAGCTGGCTGAGTCACCATCAAAACCAAACATGACGCAAGGGAAGTCTGAAGTGCTGACGCTCAGGTCTGTGGGAACTGCGTTTGGCTGGTTTCTTGCACCACTTCCCTCTCATATGAAAAACAGTTTGCAAAGCTGAACACAACCTTTGAGGTGCTTGGGCCAAGCTCTCCATCCCCTTGGAGGAAGGACAGTTGGCCAACATCTTGCCCATTCTTTCTTTATCACTTTTCATTATGAATTATTTCAATTTTGCAAGAGTCTTATCTAGTTCTTAAAACAAATGCAAAGCTTAGGCACAGGCTTGAAAACAGAAAAGAAAAACCAACTCTAAAAATGTTTCTATCGACACAAAAGATATTTAATCATTAATTATTTAGATAAAAATAGCCATTTGAGATAGTTTTAATTCCCTTCTGGTCCTCAAATAAAGTGGCATTATATCTGTGTAACAACAAAAAGAGAGAAAGGCAGAGGAAGCATTTTACAGGCCATTGAAAACGTCAGGAACCACCCCCTCCCCTCTCCAACTGACCAGGATCTTTGATTCTGCCTTCCTCCCAAGAAAAAGAAAAATCGGTTGAGCTTTCTCCTGACCACTGTAGGATCAGCTAAAGTATCCTTCACCCTTATCCACTCCATGCCCCATTATTCTCAGTTTCATACTCATCACTTTCAAAGCCCCAAAGGAAGCCTAAATGCTCATTCTCAAGGGAAAATCTAGAACCCTGGGGCTGCACAAAACTTCAAGACATCATCTCCTTGCACCATAGGCTGCAGGTGAGCTCATGCTGAAGCCTTCTTAAATGGCTGAATACTCTAAGTTTCCCAGCACATTACTGCACACCTTAGGTTGAGCCCATCAATTTAAGAAACTGGTCAGCAAATGTGCCCATCATAAAATTTCAACAATGCCTGCAAAGACACATTCAGAACAACCAAGAACTGGAACCTTAAGACCAGGCATCTATGTTATCCCTCTAGAGTAAGTACATTTTCAGCTGATGCCCTTTGAGGAAGCCAGCCAGAGCTTCAACATTGACCTGCTCCCCAGAGATGCCCAGAAACATACTCAGCTCCTGGAAACTGCTCAGCCCTATAGAAAGACATGTTTACAAATGCCTCCACTTAGGGGAAAACCCAATAAACACAGCATTTCTGAAAGGGAAGAGGCTGCCTAGTGAGAGCATGAGCATCTTCGCTGAAGCTGTCAATCAAACCCTAAACAGGTGTCCCATGCTACAAAAGGGACAAAGTCTCCACTTAGGAATTGGCGAGGGCACTTAAAACATCTGAACTTGATGCTTCTTTTACACGTACAATTATTTGTCTCATCTAGACCTGCCTGTCAACCTGCCCAAAACTTTACCTAATGTTTTAAAAGTCACATTCAAGTCAACATTCACTGAGGCCTCTCTTCCAAGTGCTAGGTACCACACTAGGTGTTGGAGACATCAAGATGCCCTGGAACGTATCCATGCTTCTGGAGCACTAAGAGTCAAGTAGATCTTTCTAAACTTGTACCCTAGAGCCATACGAATCGCAAGCCACATTTCCTTACAGCAGTAGTGTTCAGTGGTTTACTTTCTCAGGCAGGAATCTCCAATGTTACATTTTTACTTCCCTGCTACCTACATATAAAGCTACCTTTGAGTTAGAGCAAAAAAGGTGAGGCATATTCCTCATAAAACATTCCTAATCTGAATCCATTCAGACCTTTGAGCCAGAGTAGGCCAATGTATATTGCAGATTCTATGATGAGAGAAAAGAAAGTGAAATCTAAACTTCAGAAAAATGATTAGGTGGTAGGAAGTAGACATATTATTGACACTAAGAACATATATTCCATTAAAAAATGACTCACTTCAGAATTTCTTACATTTAATGGTATAAATCATTAACTAATTGATGTAAGAGACAAAGTTCCAAAAGTTAAAACTCAAGTAATAAGAGATACACAAAAATTTAAAATGCAACATTTTTTTTTCAGTACTCCTCAAGATCCTAAGACACAATTAAAATACAATCTCTTTCCTCGAGGAGGTTACACTCTTAAAGAGTGACTTGAAAAATGAAACGACAGATTTTTATATATCCAATAATAAAGAATAGTAACAAAGGGAAGAGAAAGTGTTTTCCACTTAAGCAAGGTGTAGACAGATGGGAAATTACCTGGGAAGGCTTCAAGGAGAGCACAAGATAGGGCTTTGACCTTGATGGGCTTCAATAGGTAGAGTGGGCAGAAGAAAGACATGGCAGAAAGAAGAAATGGCATAAGGCAAAGCGTGGAGCAGGAGTGTGCAAGGTTCGGGGGAGGTTTGAGGTATGGCTAGGAGGTGCGGTACAAAATGGGGACTGGTGAAAGGTGTAGCTGGCAATAAAAGGTGACAGCCAGATCATGGACATCCTTGAATGTCATGCTAATTGGCTGGATTTTATCTTACAGGTAATGGGAAAATTCCTTTAAGGGATGTCAATAGAGAAAGGATGCTATTAAACCTATGCTTTGAGAAGATAATTCTGGCATGTGATATGAGGAATAAATTAAGAAAACCTGATATTAGAGGCAGGAGGACCATAAGAAGGCTCGGTTGAAATCCAATTATTGTTAAATAAGGACCTGAACCAAAGCATTGTAAGCACAACATGATAAATACAAGAGATGAAACAGTAATGCAGTCTCAAATAATCCCAATCTTCAGGAACACATCAGTTCCAGACTTTCCATACTGGTTTTGCCTTAAGAATCCAGTCTTTGGCCTCATTAGCCACCGACATGCATTCCCTATTTAAGTCTCACTAATCTCCACAGTAGTATTATACATAGAGAATTCTTTCTGCCTTAGTATTTTTATAGAATCTTTTCTTATATCCCTTTCCACTGATCCATGCAATGCTTGGCATACAATTTTTGGTGCTCTCCAAATGTCTGTTGCATGAACGAATGAATGAACAAATGAACAAACAGGTCCCAATCTCTAACATTTCAAGATCATGCCCACGTCTTCACTTCCCCATGACAATATTTTGTAAACTCTAGACCACAGCATTCACTCCGTGGCCTAATTTACACCATACCCAGCTGTATAGCTTGCCACTAAATATTAGTCTTGCATTGTCTTCTTGTTTCGAGTACACAAATCGTATTTCCCTCACTCGACTGCAATTCAGTCTCAGGCTGAGACCGACTGAAGTTGTACAACTCTTATACTCACTTCAGCACCCGGTGCAGGATTGGGCACTTGGAGGATTTCAAGACGCTCCTTCTGAATGAAAATGAATTAGCCCCCTGACAGTTCATTCAAAGTCCTAAAATTCAAACTACTCCAACTACAGCCCCACCCTCCCAGGCGGCCCCTGCGAAACTCACTGCCTATGCTGAGGACTTTAATCCAGTCTCTCATGTCCATGTGCACCCCTCAGTTTAGAAAAATAAAAAGAAGCTTTCAAAAGCAAAGAGCAGAGAAACCTAACCTGTCTGTTTACTTCACCAGCACACAAAACTGTTGTTCTCCTACTGCCTTCTCCCAGCACATACCTGCCACCCCAAATTCACAGTTCAATCTGTCGGTGAGCCTGGGAGACAACTGCGCGTCCTCGTGGGTGCACCCCTGCCAATATGCCCGTGTGAGCACAGGCACTCACTGACTCGCTCACGGAGAAGGGGAAGCCGAAGCAAGGTGCAAACCTTTTGCCTTGTCACATTCCAGCAGTCAGCAACTCCTCCAGAGGGGGCGGGCACACAATGGACACTCTGTACTTGGCTCAGGCCTCCAGTCCAACAAAAGTTAACCCTTCTGTGACTGCCTGCAGGACTTGGGGGTGGCAGGGTCTAGGAATAATGAAACTGCTTAGGAAATAACTGCCTGTGAGGTCCCAGGAAACAGAGGGGCTAGAAGGAGGGGGTGGTGAAGTACTTGGAAAGAACACTGGGAGAGGAATCTAAGACATAAGTCTTCTCCTTCAAATCTGCATGATGGAAGAATTGTTCCTAGTTTAAAAGACATTCTCCACCTACAGCCCTGGGAAACTCTTACTAATGCTGGAGCTTGGTAGAAATGCACATTCTCAAGCCCTAGCTATGGATTCAGAGCTCCAGGGTGGGATCCAGCCCTGATTTTTACCACACCCCTCAGGTGGTTCTAAGGGGCTTATATTTTGCCAGGTCTATGTGCTTACCCCTACCAATTGCCTTGACCTTAGAGCACTATTATTCTCTATTTGTGGGCTTTTTTTCCCTTACAGGAGTATTCCGAATCTCTTAAGAATCTCTTATTAGTTCCATTTTATTCATCCATACAATGCCAACACCTAGCACAGTGCCTAATGCATAAGGAAAACTCAAGAAATGTTGGTTGACTGAATTAGTAAGTAAATAAACCAACTTGAGCTGCGCTTCCCACCATCACTCATCCAGCTCTCCTGACGACTTTGCTCCCGGGGCATAAGCAGGCCATCCTTATCCTGAAGGCTGCTTCCCAAAGGGACAACATGGTGGAACTGACAGAGCTCTTGGCATATCTAACAGGTGTGAAGGATGTGGACTGTGGACCTAGTTCTGCCATTCAGGAGCCCTCATCTTTCAGTCTCAGTGTCTCATCAACAAAATGTAAAAAAAAAAAAAATCTTCCTGATCTCCCTCTTTAGGTTATGATTTTTATCTTTTTTTTTTTTTAAATGGAACTACATGCCTCTTACAATTTTTTTTTTTTCTCAAAATAACGCATGCATCCCATAAGGTCTTAAAGGCAAATAAGCACAAAGATAGGAAAGTCCACTGCCTCATTCCTTACCTTTCCCAAACTCTTCATCCTCAGCTACCTGGCTCTGTACTCTGCAAATCCCCATTAGGCCAGGCACTTCTTTCATGCAGGTTCTTTATAGATGAAGAATGTTCCCTTCAATTATTCCTTCCATTATTTCTTCTATTCAGTGGTGCTGGTTTCTTTCTAAATTTTTCCTGTAACCCTTAGTTTGGAACTCTCAGCTCTGTTCTCCATTTCCTTCATCCTCTCTCTTACTGTGTTTATTTCTTGATTTTTCATTGTGGGAGAACGCGTCCTAATGTGGCCTCCATAATATCAATTTAATTCTGTCTCCAACCTCCCTTTGCTCTTCCTGATTGTGGATTTTTCATTCTGCTATTGTACACTTTGCATTCCTACAATCTTTCTTTAATCATCCCCCTTTCAGCTGATTCTGATGCCTTTTCTTCTTATAATGCTCCCTCCCTATTACTTTATTCTTCTATTCCACCAGAGTCATGCTTCTTCCTGTTGTAGATGTCTGGAAGCTTTCCAAAATTCTTATTTTGCTGTTGTAGTAAATAATTATCACGATACTGTTCCTTTTACCTTGTTCTGAGTGTTCCTCTCCACTAAGGTCTCATGTTGAATTCTTCCATTTACTCGTGCTCTAATGAGGAGTGAGTCATGCAAGGTAGTCTTGGCCTACAGAGAAAGTACTGGATTCCTTTGGACACTACTTTCCACTCCTCTTGAAGCCAAGCCCTCCTCTCAGAGGTGCTGCTGTTATCAGCGATCCGATCACCTCAGTTCCTAGCGGACAGTAACAGAGGTGTGTTGAACCCAGCCCCAAGGGCTTGTGAGAGCTTAATATGTGACTCTCTTCCCAACTCCACATTAAATGGTGTCAAGTTGGTAGCTTGAAAACAGGCTATGGTAGGAGTGTTTACACCACAGGAATCAGCAAACTTAAATCAAGGCTTAGAAAAAATCTGGAGAACAGTATGTTAAGCATTTACTAGAATACCATGGACAGTAGACATCTATCTACCACTGTTTTGCTGCACTGGAGGGGATCCTTCTGCTGAACTCTGAAAGGCTAAAATCTATAATATGCACTGTTACAAAGACTCTTTATGTCCATCTCAGAACTTTATCCTGAGAAACGTCTTTGTCAAGAAGTCAATATCTCTCTTCCACTCCTCCCAAACCTCTCTCCTGCAATCTTGACCATTTGTTTTCTGAGAGCTGTAGATTTTGAGAATCTGTATAATTATTTTAGGGAGGAGACCGTCTTTAGCTGTTTTGTTAACAATGCCCATGCAGATGACTGCCTATTTTTCTGGTTGATAGAAGTTGTGAGTTTCTGATTATAGGGGGCAAAGTATATAAAAGGATGGAGTGTGAGCCCACCTGACTATAAATAGGGATGCATTTTTATTTTAAACCTAGGCTCACTGGCCTACAGTTATGAGCATCCCATCTCAGATTCCGGCAACAGACTGTCTTTGGCTTTGCATTGGTTGAAAAGTCACCTTTCTTTGTGTCTTCTCAGGTGTCTTCTGAGGAGTCAAAAGTAGCTTTTCCCATTTTGGGGACTTGGCATGTGTCTGGGATCCTCTTCCTGTCCATTGAGTTAATGCCACTTTATTACTCAGGCCCAGGTTAAATGGAACTTCCCTGAGCTTCACAAACGAGATCAGGAAACCCTGCTTTGTGCCTTTATCACACAGAATTTTCTCCCCTAGCACCTACTATATTTTATAATTAATAACTGTGCCACTCTCGGTTTCAACTCCGCCTCGCCCACTAGATGGTAAGCCCTTGAGGGTGGGAGCTATATCTCTTTGGCTCACCACAGAACCCACAGAGCCTGGCACAGTTCCTGATCCAAGGAGGAACTCTCCAAATTATTATTCGCTGAGCAAATGCTGAATGAGAGGCTATGTCAAAGGCCGTCCAGGCACCATTTGATTCAGGTGTCCAAGACTCTGAATGAAGTGTATCTGAAATCCTTCCTGCTACAGAAATACCCACAGTAAATGCTCCATAAACACTGATGAATTGATCAAGTGACCCAACCCTTACCCAGCTCTCGATCAGCCAGGGCAAAGTCAGCTCTGCACCACAGTTCTCTGACCCCACAAACACATCAATGGTCTATAGCAAAGAATGAAGCTCAGACTTGGTGGCTTTTTTACATTCCATACCTGTATGGTACCATCCTGATTACAGATCACCTCCTGCAAGCTGTGTTCCCTGGGCACTAAGTCCACCAGGTTCCCCAGCAGCACCTCCTGAGATGCGGCTCCCGCAAGTCCTCTGATTTGCATCATTTCATATGATTCCCTGCTGCTTCCTCTGGCTGTCCTGCCCTTTCTTTTTCTACTTGGTTACCTCTAAGTCATCCTTCAAGAATTGAGTCAAGCTTTACTTCCTTCATGAAGTCTGGTTGGACCCTCCTTTTCTACTCCTTTCTCCTTGTGTGTGTGCACGTGCATGCGCACACACACACATACACGCACACACACAGATGGTCTTGTTCTCACTTCCCTAGGCATTCTGCTATCAAAACATTTGGCAAACATTATTGCAATGTTCCATTTACTTATTTATCTCTCCCATCAGACCAGGACCTCCATGAGAGAAGAAGCTGGGATTTAAATAGGTCTCTACCACAGTTCAGAGCACAGCGAACACACACAGTAAGTGTCCAACAACAAGTGTCCAAGCCATGTTTCTCCTTGAAAAGATTAGAAGTAGCACTGATTTGATGCCACAGGGTTAGATTTTTTAGCCTTTCTTTCCCATTTAGTAATTGTGTTCTTGTAAAATATATTTAAACTGTTCAAGTTTCATTTGGAAATTGGGTAATAATCCTTCCTCAAGGGTTGTTTTGAAAACTAATTGAAGATTAAATAAGATATTTACGAAAGAACATGCTGGGGTCACCTTAGTGAGTCTTCAAATTTTCTAGGTAAATTCGATTTTCTCCCATAGTCTGTATTACCTACACTATTATTTGGCTAAATGCTGCCTACTCTTCACAGATCCCAAGTTAAGCCTGAGGGACAAGGGCTGGAGACCAACCTCTTCTATCTCCTTTTACAATGGAAAGCACATACAAGTAATTTAATTTGTACCTGCTAAGTGTTTTGATGTTGTTTGAGTATTGTTTTCCTCTTCTTCTCAGTTTGGAGGAAATAAGACCAAGTTTATTCACTAATTCCAGATTCAATTCCCTGCTCTGCCATTTGGAGCTGGGTGGCCTTGGGCAAGATCCTTTTCCTCCCTAGGTCTCTCTGTTCTTCATTTGTTTAATGAGGGGGTATAATGAGGTGAACTCTGTGGCCCCCCTCAAGCTCTGACATTATCAGGTGCTACGCTTTACCTCCTCTATAGAATCCCCTCAAAGATAGGGCTAAGTGCCTTATACCTCCTTTTAGATTTTACTGGATCTGCAGCTCTGTCTGGCTAAGCCTAACACAAAACTAAGGATTAGTCCCTTAGCTCTGATCTCCACAACAGGGAGAGAAACAGAATCAAGCTTCTGGAGTCTGTGGCTGGGCACACTATCTGTTCACCAATAGTTCCAGCTCTAGCTGCAAAAATAGGGCCTCCTCTGGGAACCAATAACACAACACAACAGAATGAGCCTTGGGTCTTGGGCCCCCGGGAAAACATCTTTAAAGCACAGGGCTGGGCCAATCCTCAAGTCTACAGGTTGAGCTCTAGTTGTGGCAAATTACCTGTGGCCTGCATTTCTCCACAAAGTCAAGGAAGGCACACAGTTATGGTGAGGGAGGGGATTAAACACAACCAATGGCCTTTACAGATATCATTAATTTAATCTGGAAAACAAGCCTGTGACACAGAAGACTTGTCCTCATTTTACAGATGTGAAAATGAGATGGTCCAGGGAGGTTAACAATTTGCTCATGGGCACACACTACCTGTGCCAGATCCACAATGAAATCCAGGTCTACATGACTCCAAAGCCCATGCTTTTACTTTTACATCATGATGTTTCTAACACACAAAGCGATGCCAGCTTTCAACCAAACACTCTTAACTGCTTCTACAGATATGAGCTCCAAAATTGATTCGCCATATGACTTGCCACATCACTTAAACTCTCTAGACATCCGTTTTCTTATCTGCTCTCCTAGTATCTTCAAGAATCTTACAAGGAAAAAAATAAGTAATATATGCAGAAGAACACCTAAATAGGTTAGGTAGACCTGTAAGAAGTCACTGATCATAGTATGTCCTATCCAAGTAGACTAGAGAGAGGCACATGGCAAACAAAGGATCCTAACTTTCAAGAGGCATCTAATATACAACAGGGGCTTTAAGTTTACTATTTGATTTAACTCTGAGATGTACTCATTTTACAGACAAAAACACCGAAGTTGAGAAATGTATTAAAATGACAGAGGTACTTCTGTCTGGCTCCAAATGCCATTTGCTTTCCTATAAGCCCAGAATTAGCAGTCACTAAAATTCTTGTCCTCCGCCATGCCATTTGCAAACCGGGGATGAAAATGACAGGCTTCCTTGAAAGCAACGGGACAAAACTGAATAATCGAACGGAAAATACATTCCACAGTCTTTCTTTCTAGGCCCTCTAATTTTGACTCCATGCCCTGTTCAGTCTTAATTCAAATTCCTCAACTTTTCAACCATCTGATTCAGCAATTACTTTGCTTGTTGTCAATTGAACATAAAGTGTAATGTGACACTTACACATTTGTGCTTCTGCCACCAAAGAGATGCTAGGCATACCAGAGATCTAAACAAATATTAGCTCCACTTCCCTTCCTTTACACTTTTTATTCAGCTATCTTGAACTGTCATCTAAATATTGCATTTACTGAAACTTGTGCATGTCTTTCTCCAATTACACCTCAAACTCCTGAAGATAAACACCAGTATTAGGGAGATCTCCTATTCTTCAGAGGGGCTGATTTCCATTCTGAATACTTATATGTATTTTTGGTTTTTGTTCTGAAGATAACTCTTTTGAACCCCAGATAGAAGACTTGGTGGCTGACAAAACCCGGGGCGGGCAGGACAGTCAGATGTCAGGGTTCTCTCATGTGTGGTATGTGTGGAAGTCCCCTGACTGGTGCACCCTTGTGACCCTCACGCCTACTCTCCTCACACTCTGAACACTCCAGTCACGGCCCCCATCTCAGCTCAGAGGAGGTATAACCTTAGCCTGTTCCTCACAGGACCCCATCCCATCTCTCTTGCTGCCTGATACTCCACAAAGCCCTGCCTCTGGGAAGTGGTCTCCTTTCTGCCTCTACATTCTCAAGAGGAGTGTCTCCTCTGCTGCTCTACCCAAGACTGTCCCATTATTCAGGACTCAGCCCAAGTCTCACAGCCCATTCCCCAAAGCGTTCTCTGATCTATCCGACCATTGGAGATGCTGGCCTTCCCTGCACTCCCACTGGAGTTCAGTTACTTCGACCTAAATGATTGTCCGCTGCTGGTCCTCCACCTTATGGTGTCTTCTACTAGATCGAGAGCAGAGCAATGCCCTATCTAACTCTTGGAGTCCCTACAGCACACATCTTACTTGTGTTTAAATGTCAATGAGAAAATCAAGTTTGCTGAATGAGAGGGCTGAAAAGTTGAAGAGTTTGAATGAAAACTCGGGACAGCTAGATTGGGTCCAATTTAGAGGGTGTTAGGTTTTATCTTTCCCACTGCGGTCAGAAGATCTCAGACCACCAAGATGCCTGCTGGGGGTGGCTGGTCCATCGATATCAGCCAGCTAGACCGTCATCATCAGGGCTGCCCTGCTCCTCCCAGATGCAGTACATGTTAGTGATTACCATTTTTTCCTTGTGACAATTCCAAATTGACATTCAAACTTTGTCCCACCTCTGCTCCTGTGCTAAAGTTATTCTACCAACCAAGTATGTCCCCTTGTTCCAAATCCACCATCAAACCCCAAATTACATCCTCCTCAAAGCTTTTCTGACTGCACCTTAGCCTTAATCACACAAACAGCATAATTCCACTTAGATCATGCTCCCACTTTGGCTGCCAACTGACACTTTCTACGTGAGTTAAGCACATTTCTCCAGATATACTGTATATCTCCAAAGACAAAAGCCACATCTCATACAAGACCTTTCCCACCCAACAATGCCAGGAACAATGGCTCACACAAGCTGCAATGTTGAGACTTTAATAAATATTTGTAGATCAAAAAACTGACTATAATCGAGCTCTAGAGTATAAAATAATGAGCATAAAGAAGGCCCATAGGGTTTTCACATCAAATCATCCTTTTTAGCCACCATTATTAATCAATACTTTAAAAAAAAAAAATCAAAGCTCTTATTGCTCAAATAACAATAGGTCACAGACACAGCCACTGACATCTGCAAGGTGCTTGCTACCCAAGTTTCATTATTTTTCTACAAGCGCAACAACAGTGTCCCAACTGCTTCTGATAAGCATGCTGAGGCTGCTATGTTAGATTCATCAAATGCAGCATCTCCAGTCTCCACCTTTCCAGCTCCAAATTCAAACCCCAAGCAGCTTCTTTCCACTGACAGAACTGCAAATCTTTGGTGGAGGGAAGGAATAATGAAGAAATTGCTTTTCTCTCAATTAACAGTGTTGCTTGCTTTTTTTCCCCCCTACCCCAGGTCCCAGGGTAAAAGTAATTCCAGCATTTCAGCAGCTTGCAGAGCTTCCGTCTTTCTTGATATCCAACCAGCATGCTCCTAGGTAAGTTAGAATGCCTGCTGAACTTTCATAGGGCCTTGAAAGTAAGTCAAAGCCTAACTTTCCTGATCCCACCCAACTCAAAGCTCAGAGGCCTCTCTCCAGCTTTGAACAAAGTGTGAGTCATTCCCTTTGATCTCAAAATACATGCACACAAACTCACTAGAAGTTAATGAACACAGGCCATGGCATGGCAGACTCTGCCTTGGGGACTGAGAGGACACCTCAGTAGCACAGGCATGACCCCAGTCTTCATGCCCGATGAAATCTACATACACAAAAATACCACCCAGCCACCTGGATTAATGAAGTTTACGGAGGAACCATAGAATAAATTCCAGATGCCTACTGGGCACAGGAATCATTAGCAAAGCAGGATAGAGAATATATTCTAGATTTTCCAGAAGTTGTCTTTGTCTACTTCACCTTCCTTGTCTCAATTCTGCTATTTCACCAAAGGCGACCAGTTTCCAAAAAAAGATGTAGAGAATCAATCCTTTTCTTCCACATTATTCGCTATGGAATCTCTTCACACTTAGCTCACCATCCTCTCCCCTCCCCTGCCCACCCTCCAAGTCTGGCTCTCTCTTTCTAACTGAGGAGCTTCTCCTTATCCTATTTCCCCTTCTGTAACTCTTTCAACCATAGCAAACATCCAGCAAAGTGCACTAATCCTCAGTGGGATCAGTCTGGACACTTGTTAAGGTGCCAATAAATGGGGTTGAGGAGCTCTGAGCTTTAAGAAAGCTTTAAAACTCCTGGGAAACTTCTAGCTGTAGAATCACAGAATTTCCTACCAATCCGAACTTTCACTTTGCTATGGCTCAAGGTAAGAAGGAGAAAGATAACTTATCCCACATTATGTGCTAACGGGTGGCCAGCTCAGCCTGCAGCCTGCCTCTCAGGAGCCTTTCCATAGAACTCTCTGAGTACATTTCTCTGCTCAGCCTTCTTTCCCATTGCGGCCAGGCTCACTCTGTCACTGAGGAGCGAGGAAGCACTTGGACTTAAGTAACAAAGAAGACTGCATGGTTAAGTGCCAAAATGAGTGTGGTGGACAAAAAATGCAATTGGAATTTTCAGAGAAAGTCAAGAGCTTTGTGTGCTAGAGTGATGATGAGACTTTAGAAGGCACTTAATAAATATTTGATGATTCAATGAATGAGTGAATCAGTGACCGATAGGATGTACATGTGGTAAAACATCATTAACTCTTAGGCTTTGAGGGAGAAACTGAGAGTGGGCGATTGGCCCTGAAAGAGAGCCAAAAATATAAAAAGCCATTAACATAAGTGGTTATTATTCACTTTGTCTAAGAGGTCCTCATTGTGTTGCTTCGCAGTGCAGAGCTTCAGCCCACCTTAAACATCAGTTGCTTTTAATGTTCTATCCCTACATAAACTGTGATTCATTCATGCAACAGAAATCACTCATTAGTGGGGGCAGGGCTTTGTGGGGCAAACCCGGCCCTTCTGGGCCCTTCTTCGAGGACTCACAGCCCGGCGAGGTAGTGACAACAAACCGAGAAGCAGCATAGCATAAGCAGGTTGCTGGGCAAGTGCTTTCAACCTGAAGTGCTCTGGAGACTGGTGTGACAGCGGAGAGCTAATCTGATGTTCTAAGGGAGCTGTTCTGGCTAAATGGGGCCAATCAGGACACCTCTCACGGAGTGAGCTGAGGTGTGGAGGTGGACAGAGTGCCCAGAGCCAGGGAGGAAACCAGTCTGATGGCAGCAGAGGTCTGTGTGTGTGTTGTGTAAAATGGGTTCACTCTAGAACGCCGCCAGGTGTCCGAGACAGGGTGAGCCAGCAATCACAGGAAAGACAAAGAAAACCAAACCAAAAGAATCAGGGAGCAAATGGACTGTGAAGAACTTTCCTGATTCTCCAGAACTTACTGGGTTTGCTAGGATACAAGTAATCCCGATATCAGTTCTTCTCTTTAGAGAGGCTAAAAATTCTGTCCTGAATGTCACTGCTCAGCCACTGCATCTCCCTAAGACCCACCCCCCACACCCTCTCCGCCTTGCCTCCCCTCTCTGTGTGTCTCTATGTCCTTGTCCTTCTCTCCTTCTCATCCTCACTTCAAAGAGCATTTCCTGAGCACCAACGCATCCTTGAGTCCAAACTGGATATTGTCTGAGTTTGTCTCAGTTATGCATAAAAAGCATCCAAAAATTCAACTGATTAGTTTTTTTTTGACGAGTCAACTTAAGAGCAGAAAACAACTTTCCTTGAGAGGGGCCCCTGTAGGCATCTCTGGTTATACCAAGGTTTATGAATCTCTGGGCCATGGAGATAGTGATCTCAGGACTAGTTTCCAGGAGGCAGCATGGAAATCCTCTCGGAGTTCAATTACAGAAATTAGCTGGTATCATTAATCCTCGCAGCCCCTGTGAGGTCAGCAGAGTAAGCATCTTTAGCTCTATTTTACTGATTAGGTTACTGAGGCTCAAAGAGGTTAAATAACTTGACAGGGGTCATTTAGCTGGGAAGTAATGGGGACAGGATCCAAAGCAGATCTGTCACTTCAGGTGTGATACTCTTCACACTTTAACATAGTCGTCTGGTCTCAAGTTGGCCACCAACTTGTGTATTTCTGCGTCACTTATAACAATTGCCTCATCTTCTGAATGGGGATAAAATGCTTATCTGGCCTCCCTCTTTAAGAGAATCAGAGGGAAAATGTGATATGACGATATTTTTTGAAAAGGGCAAAATTCCATGCATATGAGAGTATTTTTGGTGGAAGAAAAATAAGTTGGGTCAGGAAAACATTTTTCCAACCTGGCAAAGTTCTTAAACTTATCTGCTCACCATTTGTCCTCTATCCCTCCCCAGCTCATGGAAAGGCAGAAGCCTCCGCATGCCTGGGGGTCAGTTCAGCTGGCTTTGCCTATAATTATTTCACATGTATCTGCTGATCATAATCCACCATCAGCCCCTAGGGAAGCGTGGCTGCCTTCTCCTAAGTAATCCTGTGGACTTTGGGCCTGCTTGTCTTCTCCATTTGACTCTGCCATCATGTGCTCTGAACTGGACAGGAAGTCAACTGTAAGTTTCTAAACCAAAGGCCATTAAAAAAATAATATTTCCTCGACCTTAGAGGGCATCCTCTAAGTGGGAGAGAAACCTCTGAGAGGGAAGCTGCTTCGCTCTGAACTTGAAACTTCCAAATGAGAACTCTAAGGGCCACTAACTTGGACTAAGTCATCTAAGGTTACCAGTTCCCCAAAAAGCTTTATGTTGCCCCAACTTGGTGTGTCTAAGGGGCATCAGATTCTAATTGAAGGCTAAGTGAAAACGGACATGAAAACTCAGAACCGAACGATAATGTAGGATGGCATCTTTCCCGTGTTCATGAAGTAAACTCTGTGGGCATCCTGGTGTTTGCTTTTCTGCACTTATCAAGCATTTGACTACCCAAAGTGTCTGCGAAGTCACGAAGAGTTTGTGAAACACCAGGCTGCCTTGAGAAATAGCTCTAAATGAAGCCCAAACCTATGGCAATATGTATAACGATAGTGTTCCTTACTTAATCCTGGCCCAAAACATTTTGAGAAGCTCACCTAGTTTCATATGTCATTGGAAAGGAATGGAATTGAACTGTTTTGTTTCCTCCTTCACAAGAACCCAGTGACCAGTCATAGTGATGTCTAGCAATGACTCTATGAGGCTTCCTTTTTCCAGGTAAGACAGCACCTCTCCAGAACAAAAGCAGCCTCCTGACTCCTGCCCCCTGCCCCCACACCACCAGACCTCTCCCACACAGTGGGTACTTAAAGAAACTCAATAACATCGGCCCATATTTTAAGGCACTGTAACTCCTGACAATGCTAATGTGTTAATAATAATTTACCCCATTCCTCTGGCAGGAACAGAACTGAAGCAACTTGAAATGCCATCAGTAAAAAATTATTTATTTCCCATTCCTGAGCAGCAGAGAAAACAAGGTTTCATTGGCTGGGTCTGCCTTCAATAGCTTTCTGGTTTCAATTAAAACTTCAAGTCTCCAAGGGAAAAACTGGCATTCTGGGAGGCTGAGGCCCCGCCAAGTTTCAGTGTCTCTGCAGGAATCCAGAAGGGATGTCCCATCCATCTAACCATAGCGACTTCTCATCTTGCTCCTTTTGCATGGGATAAGGAAGCTGCAGAGCTGAGACTGAAGTACAACTAAAAATAATGACCAGTTGAAAGAACTCTCCTCTCCTAGAT
Organism: Pteropus vampyrus; assembly: GCF_000151845.1. Lineage (NCBI taxonomy): Eukaryota > Metazoa > Chordata > Mammalia > Chiroptera > Pteropodidae > Pteropus > Pteropus vampyrus. The sequence continues at coordinate 7,487,090 of NW_011888784.1, forward strand.
GTGCGTTTTGTGCTAGAGAAGTATTGATTCAGCCTCTAATGGAATTGAAAGTCAAGAGAATGGCAGAAACAGAATCAGGAATCCAGCAAACTCCTGCCTCCTTCCTCTCCTCACTGACCATTTTCAACTAAATTCTAAAAATATTCCACACAGTTTTCTCTTTTTCACCAACCTTCTTTTAGGTCACGTGATTTACAAAGTAGCTTGCCATGAATGACACAAACATATGACCAGAAGCCCCCATGGCACCAAGGGCTACTTGGTTCACTCTGGGATACCCACAGGCTTCTCCGTGTGAAGTCCAGAACTAGGTCTGCCAACAGCCCCTTCCTATGTAACATTCTGATGTTAACATACAAAAGATCAGATTACACTCCTTCACTTGCCTAGCCCATTCATGAACATATAAGGCAGTTGATTTTTTTTCTCTAAAACTAGAAGTGGCTCCCTTCCTAACCCACATCACTGCCTCTCAGCCACTTTGCTTTATGTTCGCTACAAGCCAGCCCCTCCCCCACCCCTAGTTTGTTTATTCCAGTGACACATGTATTTTCCCTGCTAAGAGAGACAAGTCAGTTTCCCTCCTCTGGCTGGGGATTGCAATCGCTCACCACCTCCTCCCCCCAGCCCAGCTCAGGTTACTATAGTGGCAAGCAGCTCAGACGGCCCAGCTCTAACACCAATTCGGCTTCCCAAGACTAAGACATTTTTTTTCCTAATGGGGGAGGGGAGGATGGGGTGCAAAACAGCACTTTGGGAGAACCTGGTCTCCATATCTTCTCAGTCTACATTCCCCAAAGTTTGCAAATACTCTGCATTCAACTACACTCTTATGATGTGTCCTGATGGCCTTCTCTGGTAGCGGGCAACTTGATTACGTATAGAGGAAAACACAGCATCTCCAACTTCGCTCCGAAACCCGGGACTCTCGAAACCTGGGACTCTCGGGGCAGAGCAAAAGAGACTCTGCCTCTCTACAGGAGTTGGGGTGGTGGAAGCCCCAGAAAGCGAGAGAAGGCTGAGAGAGTGACCTGGGGCTGCAAACTGGCTGCATTTTAAAGTGCTACAAACTTTCTCCTCCCTCACACGCCCCCCCCAGGTGGCCCCGCCTCCGATCCCAGCCAGACAACATCTAACTGGGGTGTGCAAAGGAAACTCTTTCAGTCTGTCCAGCTCTGGCCCCAGTGGTGCAAATGGGATCTGCATAGAATACCATCCTTCCTCTCCATGCCCCTTTTCTCAACCACACACCTGCCTCCACCTCTCAACACACACACACGTTTTGCAGATGAAGATGAGTTCAGATGAGGCACATTCAATTTACCTGTGCAAACTAAAAGAGGATAAGAGATGGGGCCAAACAGCCAAACAGTTTTGGTGACAGCTACTTTACAAAGTTTATTTTTGTACAAATCTACAGGAAAGACAGGGGAACAAAACAGAATGAATAGTAAAGGAATGAAAAGAGAATAAAAAATGTTGTAAGAGAAAAACAAGTAATGTTAGTATTTCCTTAAAGACCATGGACCCCAACCAAACTTTAGGAAAAAAGGTGTAGATTGTGGTGGGGTGGAGGGGCTTAGAAAGAAAAGTAGCTGCTGTAGCATTCCAGAATCGACTGCCCTTTTGAAGGAGAGCTTCTGCAGGGACACAGACACACAAATTGGCCTTTTAGCATTAGACGTCAACCATGAGATTATCAGGACAGTTTATTTGAAGCGGAAACGAATCGGAAATCCTTCCCTCAACACTCTTAGATGGATATACACTCTCAGAACCCACGCGGACAACACATAAAGAATAAATGCAGTATCAGGGGGCAATGAGAACCCCTTCCCCACACTCCCAGGACCTCTAGCCTCATCTCCTACATCCAATTGAACAACTTTCTGATCTCCAAAGAAAATATTTCCAGTTGGATCCGATTTCAGAATTGTTGTAAGCGGTGTGCATCGGGAGAGAAGGGGTGCTTGTTGTATGTCAGGGAAGGGGACTGGAAGACAGCATTTCGGCAGTTATTTTTTTTTTTTTTTTAGAACCAGCATGCTCTACCGATCAAAAATTGTTATTACCTAACAATGCTTCCATCACAAACAGAGACCAAAAACAGCATCACCGTTATCACCATCTTGCTAAAGATCTGCTCAGTCCAGTTTACCTGACTTTGTCTCTATGGAACTTCTCAGACAGTATTTTAGTCAAAGAGATAATGATTTGAAAGACAAAAACAATAAATCGATACTGAAGGGCTCCCTTTCCGGAGTGATTTCCCACTGGAAACCACCGAAAGGGGAAGCCTGCCTTTAATTCCCAAGCCCACGGATCCTCTAGAAACACACACAATGCGTGCTTTCGGAAAAGGCATCCGTCTGGTTTTAAGGGAATTCCTGTCTTTTCAGAGTCCCAAAACCGGAGAGAAAGAGACTCGGATCCATTGATTAAGATTTTAAGAGAAAGACTAACACAGAGCCACAACACAAGCACACACCAACCTTCGCCGGCTGGACCACTTCTTCCCTGTTCTTCTTTCTATTAACGACACGTTAGATTCTGATACATTCCCCCCCACCCCCAAAATCCAACTAGGTTACAATGTAGCTCTCTAGCTCCACTTAACCTGCAAGTTACAAAGAGAGAAAAAAAAATCCTGCCGCCTTCCCACCCCTTTCCTTACCCCCTCCCCCTCCGAGTCCACTCCACCAACGCCAAACCCGCCAGCCCTGGCAGCCGGCGGCAGGACCGAGGGAGGGTGCAAAAGGCGGGGTGGGGTGGGGGGTTGGGGGGATCAGATTAGGCGAAACTCAATAAGCTCCCAGCCCGACGCTTCCACCATCGCCGCCACCAACGGGCCACTCCAAACGAGCCAGCATCGCTGCCCACCGCGAGCGGGCCGGAATCGCGCCCATCCTCGGCAGCCTTTCGGGGACCAGCATCCCGCCCCTCGACCGTGTCTCCCCCTTCCCGCCCGATGCAAAGTCAAAGCCCCAGCGAGGCGACGTTAACTTTTGCATACAGGGCACACACACACACACGCGCGCGCGCGCACACACACACACACACACACACGCACACACACACACACACACACCGCCCCCGACCCTGGGCGTGCGGGGGCCCGCGGCGCGGCGGGAGGCTGGGCGCCGGGCTCCCGGGCCAAGGTCGCTGCGCGTGCTCACCCATGTCCCGGCGGCTCCGGCTCCGCTGGCCCCGGCGCTCGCTCAGATCCCAGCTCCGGTCGCTCGCCCGAGCCCCCAAAGGTGCTGCTGCGGCAACTCCATGGCGATGAGCATCTGTCAAACGGCGAGCCGCTGGCGGGCCGCTCTCGCTCTGGGGGCGCGGCGAGCGGCGGGCGCCCCGGTCGGCCCCGCGCTTCCCGCCCGGCGCGGCCGCCTCCGCCGCGCCACCGATTTATGGAGAGAGATATCAAGGGGGAAAATGGCGTCTCCGGAGCCCGAGGAGTCCTGGAGTAATCACATTCACACACACACACGCCCGCACGCACACACACTCGCACACACTCGCACACAGGCGCGCGGCGAGCCGGCTAATTTTAGCAGGAGCCAAAAAAAATCATATATATATATATATACATATATATATATATATATCCCCGTCTCTCCGATCAATGCTTTTTTTTTTTTTTTCTTTTCTTCAAAGGATGGTTTGGAGCTTTTAAAAATGTTGCCGGGTTTGGGCTCGCAGGAGGCGGCGCGCGGAGGGCGAGGGCGCTTTTGCTGAGCTGTGCAGTTCGGTCCGCGGCGCCCGGCGGCCCTGCCCGCCCGCTCGCTAGTCCGCCCGCGGTCGCTAGTGCTGCCGCCGCCGCCGCCGCTCCATGGCCGCGCCCGCCCCGCGCCCCCGCCGCGTCCCCTCGCCGCCCGCCCGCGTCCCCCGCGAGCGCTGGAGTGGGGTCGGGCCCGTGTGCCTGCCTCCCGCGCCCTCTCCCGAGTCCCGGAGTCCTACAGAAAGGAAGGGGGAGGGCGCGGGCGGGGGAGGGGGGAGGATCGGAGCTGCAGCGCGGCCGAGCTCAGCGGGGACCGCCACCCCCCGATCTGCCTCGGAGGGGGCGCGGGCACCCACACTGCTCGCCCAGTGAACCGGGGGCCGCTTCCCGGGCTTGGGTCCGGGGAGGCGCAGCCAGTAAAGAGCGAGCGACCTCTCCCTCACCCTCCCTCTTTAGGTGAATTTCGGTGAATTTCGATCAATTGGAAGGAGTAGGGCTCTTGACTGGGGAGAAGGAAAACAGTTCGTGGAGGCCACTCGGGGACCCCTCGCTACCCCTCGAGCCCCTCCCGCTCCCCAGCGCCCTCGCGGCCCAGTGGCTCCTGCGCTCCGGAGTCAGCGGCGGAGACTGGGCGGCCGCGGGGACCGCCGCGGGTTCCCGGGCTCAACACTGCCACTATCTGACACAACAGGAGCAGTGTTGGGGAGAGGGGCGGGGAGCTGCGCGCTGAGGCGCAAGATGTGATAGGCTCTCGAAACTGGGTGTCTTTTTTTCTTTTTAACCTGGTAATTACATTTTACTTTCAGGGTTTTTTTTTTTTTTCCTTTTTCTTTTTCTTTTTTGTCAAGAGACATGCATGCATTCAGATGCTTATGGGCATTTTCTCAGAAATTGGATACGTGATGAGAAAGACATGGAGAGATGACAAATGTTCACATGCAGGTCCCTATTCAGGGTGGTAGAAAGAATAAAGTGGAATGTCTTCGGTTCATACGAAATATGGTGGTATTTTAATCTCTGAGTATCTGTATTTGGGCTGCAAAAGCGGGCCTTTTCAGGCCACTCAGTTGCAACCTCAGGCACCTGAGGAACAGAAACTCCTCAGGGACATGTCTACAATATAGTACAATATAGGACAGATAGGATCCAGGTAGGTTTTCAAGTGGTGTTGCCTAAAGACCTTGGAGTCATTTTCTCAGAACTCAGATTCTGAGGACTCCAAACTGTCACGTTCTATAAAATCCATCCAGAGAGTTTTTGACATCTGGATGGTGAGATGGCTTGGTCGTGATGGAGAATGGCCCCCACCAACCAGTCAGCCACTGACTGCCTGGGTTGGCTGCCGGTTTGAGTTCCTTCACTGAGCTTCATCACTTTCATTACTCTCTTCATAGGAATGCTGCAGTGAAGTGGGGCAAAGGAGACTGGGTTAGAGGACTCCTCAACTCCCCTGCTGGTCCATGTCCTTGGATGGGGTTCAGTCTGATTCTAAGAAGACAATTCACTCTCTTCCAACCCAAGTGCTCTGGCTCGTCCATCCGCCCGCTGCCCAGCCCTCCCTCCCTCTCCCCCATCCCCCCCTTCTCTCTGTCTCTCTGTCTTCCTCCCTCCCTCTCCCCCTCTCTCGCTGGTTCTCACTCTCTCACACTCTCTCATTCCCTCTCTCTTTCAGAGAAATGCTCTAATT
>NW_011888784.1:7493457-7502444 GCF_000151845.1 Pteropus vampyrus
TTATATTTTTTTAAGTTTAAATATAAAATAATAATAAAAGATTCCTGAAAACTGAAGCCCCATTCCTAAATGGCATGTCTATCGAAAGAATTGGACCTGCATTCAAATTCTAGCTGAATATCACAGTAATTTTTATCTTCTTTCCCTAATAGGCCACTCATTGGTTATCTGAGAATATCCTGAAACACAGAAAGTCTGACAATAGTTAATAAGTTGACCTGAAAATTAGTGCCATGCAATTTTAAGATACCTATTTCCAGAGCCCCAGGACCACTGAGAAAGTAAGAGACAATCTGAGCAGCTGATGGGCAAGTATACAACATACATTTCTTAGTCCTACACAATTTCCAGTGTCAGCATGTTGCAACCACACAACAAATAATTATGTAGCATGGACACTGTGGTAGCAAATAGAGATACAAACTCAGAATTCACAACCAAGTGGGAGAGATTGGCATGCAATCTCTAATATATGGAAATATCAGAAAGATGATGTTTACAAAGTGCATAGAGCACATATGCAGAAATGGCAGGAGGAGGGTGAGATCAGAGATCAAATTCTCTTTAGACTTGCTGCACGTCTATTTTCTATTTGACTTACACATTTTCTTTTCCCTTTGTACACATATACCTTTTTTTCTAGAATCTATTTTTCCAACCAAAGATAAAACTGTTGAGGATTGGACTGTGCCTGCAAGGACAATATCAATAAATGTTGGTGAGAATAACTGTTCCTCTGATATCACCAAATAGCTGACTTGCTGCCAGCTGGACTGTTTGTCTGTGCTTGCTCTTTGTATCCATGCACCTAATCTATAAAATGGCCATCATGGAATCCCCTTCGTACTTTATCTGAGACCCCACACCAGATACTGCAAGGATCTGCAAGAAGATCATTCCCTGCATGACTTGAGCAAGCAAGGTATGGTTCAAACTGCAAGGGTAGGTCATGCCATTTTCACATCTCTGAAGCTAAAGGTAGGAAAAAGAATGAGTCAACCCCATACATTCTTCCTTTATAAGAAGTTGAGATCAAGTAGTATAATCAAATGCTCAGAGGCAGTCACTTGCCCCCACCCTTCTTGGGTTAAATTACAGTATTGATTCTCCTCTTTTGGGAAATAAAGTAGTGCACATTGCAAATGAGAATTACCTGGGAGAATTACTGATGTTTGGGATGATCTTGATTTAATTGGTCTTAAAATAATAAATGCCCTGGGTGCTTCTAAGATGCAAATGACATTGAGAATTGCTGATCCAATAGAAAGAGCATGCCCCTACAATATGATCATACCTACAAAGCTCCTACAATCTTAGGTTCAATAATATTAACAGAAGGTGTAGTTAACCAAAGGAAGTGATAGTTCTAGTGAACTGTAGAATAATTGGGCCATATTTGGAATCTGGGGGAAATTCTGAAAATGGAGAAATTGAGAGTATATTCCAATGAAGGAACGAAAAGATCACAGGCCAGATTGCTAAGGAGATTTAGTTGTAAGCTTATTGGGCAAGTCTCCTCATCTCTCTGACCCTCAGATTCCACTCTTGAAAAATGAGGGGTATTCTAAAGTCTTCTGAAGACCAATTCAACTATAAAATTCTCTCTTTTTTTGATTCTAGGACACAAATTTTCCAGTAGGACAGTAAGATCATACTGTGAATGATCGGAGTGGGATGTGAAAGCTGTCTTTACATGTAGGTAGGAAGGCATCAGGAAAAATAGGCATTAGTTAGCTTGACTCTACCCTGGAGGGCATAACCAGCCCCAGTCAGCTGGGTTCTGGGGAGGCAGCTCTCAGTTTAATATAACAGAAATGCTGTGATTGGACCTAAGACGAGAACCGATTTTAAATAGTAATGAGCTCCCTGTTGTGAGAAGTATTCCAGAAAAGATTTTGTGCCCTTATTTTTCACTTCCCTCCAGTCACAATCTGTGAAGTCCTCGAGGTCAAAAGCTTTGCATTATACCTCTGTATCTTCACTGGATAAAATTGTACCTGGAGCCCAGTGTATGTCCAGCAAGGGCTGGTGGAATGTCAAAAATATTTAACAATATGACATGGGGGCCAATCAATCAGAATGGACACTGACATCTGGCCCTGCTCAGCTGGGTGATAGCTCTTTCGTTTTTGGATCCTGGGAGGTTCAGGAGGGACAAGAATGATAGCGGGGCACGGGGATGAGTTTGCAGTAGTGGTTATTTTTAAATGTTAGTATTTTAACACCATCATGCTTACCTACGCATATTGGATAAACACTGGTCCTAGAATGAATCAATAAAGGCTACAGGGGAGAAACAAAAATGGTAGATTTGGATTCTAGTCCTGCTCTGCCATTAGCTGGTTGGGAGAAGGTCAGTACTATGAGTCCCCTCGACCTCAGTTTCCTCCTCTATGAAATGAGATCATGCCCTAAGGTATCAATCACCATGAGACTTGCAGAAAATAACAGATATAAAGTTACATTGTAAAGTTAAACAATTCTATTCAAATACTGGTCTTGATTATTAAGTATGATGTGGATATTTAAATGACTCCCTCCAGATGCAGCCTAATTCTACCACCTTTATCTTATCTCTTAGGTCCACATTGCATCTTCATCTAAGAAGTGAGCGTCTCGTTTCCACTCCTACTTATTCTCACCCTAGCCCCACTCTGGAAAGGGCTCTTCTCTCCAGTGGCTTCCCCTGATGCCACTGTGGTTGCTAAGCAACAAGGAGCTAAGCAGGAGCAAAATATAATTGTCCCAAGGAAGGGAATTCCAGGTCTGACAACGACTGGATTGTAGTTTTGGAATCCTTGCCTTCCTGGCTGTAAGAAATTCACTAAAGGAAGCTTTCTTGGCACACGGTTCCTGGTGTGGATGCTCCAAGACAGCGGCTTTCAACTACTTGAAAGGCAGCAAGGTGGAGGGAGGAGTGTTCTTCAGGGTTTTCATTTTCTTGGTTCCCTGATGGATTTTTTGTCACCGTGACTTTAGAATGCCCCAGTTCCACAGCAAGATTTGTACTGCTTCCAATTCCTAAAAACCTTAGGAGCCCAGTTATAAGAAGTTTATGTTTATATTACTGTGTATGGAGCAGGAGCCAGAAGATTCTGAAAGAATACAACGGGGAGAGCCAGGCTCTTCATTTCCCTCAATGAAGATAACAGGCAGAGGAATGCAGAGAAAGGTGCTGCAGGGATGGCTTGTCTAAATTGATGGGGATGTATTGAAAGGATACAGGGGAGTCTCATGGAAGGCAGATATAGGAAGTAAAGCCTTGTGGAAACCAGGCAGTTGCCAGACAGCTCCTCTCTCTCTCTTCCTCTTCGAGGTCACAGTGACTCTTCCCTGAGCTTCTCTCCATCTATCTGTTCTATCCTTTCAGAGGCAAATGTTTCTCTGTAAGATACTTGGTTTTGCTCCTTCACAATTTTGTCATAATCTGACTTTGGTTTCCCCTACCCTCCATAACAACCTCAACTACAATCCTTTTGTGTTCCATTTTCTCATAGAAAAATATCTGATTGCCTCCCAGTACATCAAAGGAGCACTCTTAGTAGCTATGACTAGGCCAAGGGGCTGGTACACACATGACCCTATAGAATTAAGCATTTCTTCAGGAGGATTATGGAGAATGTGCCAATGGTGGGGCATGGGCTGGACTGGCACTCCAGGTATGTTTAAAATGGAGAGCTAACATTCTCAGCCAACTTACATGTTTCCAACATCAAGGTCATTTTGCAATGTGGGGAGAACTTGAGCTTTGGAGTTAGACAGGCCTGGGTCTGACTCATTCTGAGGAAAACTAGGCAAGCTACTTCCCTGAGCTTCAGTGTCTTCACCTGAAAAATGAAAAAAAAAAAAAAAAAAAAAGATAGCATCAGCTTTTTAGGGCTTGAATAAGAATTAAGTGTAGTTAAATGAAATAACATATGAAAAGCACCTACGTGGCCAAGATTATGCTAGCTGCTGTAAGAGTACAGGAGATACATTGTGTGTGTTTATCAATAAATTTTCATTGGGAATCTACTGTATTTGACTTATATTTGATACCATATAAAAACTATTAAGATACGTCCTTCATTGTGAAAAAGATCCATGCAATGTTAAAACCAGAATCATTCCACTCCCTTCATTTCTTAGTTGAAACTAAAGAATATAAGGATTATGGCTTATTCTTAACCTTTCCCAATGCCAGCTCTAGCTATTAACGGCAGGAGAGTCCTCTGTATACAGTTCTTCCCTACCCTCTTACAGGATACAATCAATTTTAGCAGATAAGATTACATGTGAAACAGTTTTAAAAAAAGAATAGATGGTACAAAATAGTTCCTGCTACTGAAAAATACGCAGATGCAGAAAAGATTGCCTCATAGGAAAGAAATTTGGTGAGATGATCTTTCAGGTGTTGTCCATCCATAGGATACCATAAAATTGAGTTGAAAATAAAAAGATCCAAGTAAGCTATAGCTAAAATAGAACATTTTATGGCAACTTGTAATTCCCGGAAAAGAAACGTAGGACAGAGAGAGAAAGCTGGGTAGTCCAATCTGGGTAACTCTCTTTTACCATGGAATATTTTATAAGCATGGAGAATTGTCAGCCCATTATTGCTAAGTGAAGTTGGTTCTCGGCTTAACCAATGTCATATAAGCATTAGAAAAACCTAATACTTATATGGGGAGGACAAATTTTAGGATAGTAGGAGAATGACCATGGGTAAACATTAATTTGAACCCTGTTTCTTTGCCAATGGGTTTATTCCAGGCTCTGGGACTAGAATCCACAGAATCACTCTTTGTCTCTTGATAGTTAAGCTATTCATGTCAGTGTACCTATCAAACATTGTATTATAGATCTTCATACTTGATCGATCTTCAAAAATGTCATTTGGTTTAACCCCAGTGGCCAATGATCCAGCACTAAGGCCATAAAAAACTGAACCAGCTGAGGAAGCTAGGACAAAATATTCAATGCTACACACCCAGTAGTTAATGGAACTGGGCTTTAAAGCTCCATAGTCTAACTCTAGAGTCCATCCTCTTATCTACAGCTCCATACAACCATTCTATTGCAGTACTACCTAGCTAGAAAACAGCACGGACACCTGGATGTCCCTCCATTACCTCTTTAGAATGTATTGAATGCGCTTGTTGATTTCAGCCTTCTAAACTAAATAAATCACAGTAACACTGAAACTTCAGATTATGGAGCTGGCAGGTTAGAACTCATTTGGACCAAGTAATTCGTTTTGGAGATGAGAGAAGACTGAGAACCAGAAAGATAAACGGACTTTCTCAAATTTTCATACAGGTGACAAAGCCAGATTTAGAAATGAATGCATTGGGCTGCAGTTTCTAGAGCCTTTCCCGTTATATCCAGATGCCAGGCCTTACTTATACCCTCTGTAGACCAACTTAGATTAGGAAAAAAAGAACTGGAAACTAGGAGGTTTAGCAAATGGGCACCCCAATAAGCCTTCAAGACATGTTCTCTTTGAGAAAATAATTTGGCACATATTTTTGTGATTGTCCATTTCTCCTCTGAATTGTGGCCCAAAGGAAAGAAAATGGGGTTGAATGCTTTACAGTTAGACTGATATTCTCTCAGCAATTACTTAAATTTTTATCTTGTAATAATTGATAATAAGGAGATATATTAGTGGAAATAATAAAAGAAAAATATTTCGAAAGGTTATGAGAGTGATATGTATGAACTTATATATGGAGTATTTCTAAAAATCATTGGCATTTTATAAAGCAAAATCTATGTCATATATTCACAGTGAAGGATATAGGATCCATCCCTCATCCATCCATCCACTCATATTGCAAGACACTGGGTATAGGGCATGACAGGCACTATGAAATGTATAAAGAAGAGTAAGATACTATCCCAGCCAGGGAGACATCCTGCATCTAAATAGGAGCTCACAATATTTAGTTTCAAGTCTGCAAAGAAGTTGATTGAAGATGATTCTGAGTTCAGTCAGAAGTGATGACCAATACAGTAATTTGTATCTTTGCTTATCCATACCCTTAATTAATTTTATCAAGGTCATTGGCTTCTGAACGTCTCTCATGGTACTATAAGTGAATGACTTCCCTTATAGACAATAGTACTCATAATTATTGATTATATTATCTATAATCAATCTGTATCATTTACTATTTAAAATTATAAGAAACTGATGTGCAGAAAAAAAATGTCCACAAGGCCCAATTTTTTACAATTAAATTATATATATGTATGTGTATATATGTATACCTATATACATACATACATATGTGTGTGTGTATATATATATATACTTTTTTCGACTTCTCAACAGTCAATTTCTTCCCTCTAAACAAGGAGATAACATGTGTAAAATACTGAGCACAGTGGCTGATACATAGGACAGCAAGTACACAAATGGGAGTGGTTTCCATGTTGTCTTACCTATCCAGATTATCTTTCTCTATTTTCTGTATGAACTATCATTTCTTCGAGTCACTCAAAATTCTCCTTATGACGGTACGTTATCCTTTGGAAATTACTGCTATCTGCATCTAATGCTTTAATCACTGGAGCAACCTGTATATGGTTACAGAGTTGTGATACATAATGCAATTATCTGTAACCAATAGATCCAAGTTTGAAAGAACAAAGGAAAAATGAAATGAGCAAATTGATAAGATTTGCTTTTGTTTAACCTTAGTGCATAAGATAAAAAATCAGCTTGTTTATATTATGCTATTCTTCAAATAAGGGTGCCTCCCTCTGAAAGTGATGATGGAGCCTTTTCTCTATCATGGAACACAAGAACGATAAAAGGCAATTATATCTCTAAGGATTCATATATTTATTAGCTGTGCAAGGTAGATGTGAAAAGAGTCAGAGCTTAGTGCTACATGTGTTCAGAAAGAATGGCAAACTCTGGGGGGAGAGTCCCCTGAAAGTAATGGATCAGCCATATAAGTAGGGAAAGCTTCCAACAGTAATACCAATGTTTAGTCACAATTGCAGTAAAAGGGTCAAAGATAAAACTGTGGATGTGCTGACAGGAAAGCAGAGCATGGTGCCAGTGACGCTAGGACAGTAAAAGCTCTGTAGGTAGCATTTGAGAAACCTGTTCATGGCCTGGAAAAAGGAAGAGATTGTCAGAGTAAGGCAGGGACCCAGATCTGGCAAAGGGGTACAAAGCAATTCAGGTGTACAAAGCAATTAGAAATAGTGGTCACAGCAGAGATTAAAGAAGACTTGGAGTCCTCTGAACACATTATAGAGTGGTGATGTTTAAGAAGTTATCTCTGTCTCTGCAATTCAAGTGGAAGGACCCTGGTGGCTAGAATGGAGGCCCTGTGGGGAAGTGAATCATGTCCAAAGATCAGTACAGGAACAGACTATGCTGGCAGGAAACCAAATATTCAACACCAGGGCATGTTAAGCTGCTCCAATATTACTTGCACAATGACCAGGTCCGAAGCATTACCTTATTGGTTCAAGGGGAGAATGAAGAGACTAATTAAGTTCTTCCTTAAATCAGATTGCTTTGATGCCTGGAGTGGGGATGAACTTTTATGTGGAAATCAATGTGTCTATTTTAGAGAGGTGAAGAAGAAAAGACACCAGCAGAAGAACTGAGGTGGTAGGGTGAGAGATGTTTCTAAAAATGCCCTTATATCTTGTAAGGACAATTTTCATTTATATTAGAAAACAGCTTCTACTCAAGGTCCAGCTTTTAGTTAACTGGCTTAAAGAGCAAATAAAGAGAAATCTGTTAATTTGGAAAAAAATCAGAATTACTTTATCACTTGCATAAATACAAGTGTTCTCTCTTGCCTACTATATTTTAAGTCAGTCAGGAAGAGAAACAAGCACTTTACTTAAGCAATTTCAAAATATTTATCAGATATCAACTACTGCTAGAAATTTTTCTTGCCATAGATTTTTCTTTTGTTGCAATTCTTCCCAACAACTGATATGCCCACCCAACAAGCTTCTGCATAAATTATTTTCCATATTTATCTCCAATTCCTTTCTACAGTGCTTAGATCATATACTTGTCTGCCTACCCCCTTACATCCCCAAGGAGAGTCTGCCAGAAACATGAGGCTCTACCTGACCATACAAAGAATCAGGAGACTTGGCACTTGGTGGGAAAGAGAAGGCCAGAGAGTAAGGGCAGGCCAGCTCAGGACATTCAAGAATCTTGTCCAGGGCACACAAATGTTATAATCACCTTCTACAGTGGTAGAGATTGGATTATTTGCAACCTCCCGCCAGGCCCTTCCATACCCATACCCTCTTCTACTTTACTGATAATTCCAAGCTCTCTCTACACATTTCTGTTGGCTAAGCAAAACTTAATGTGAAGATTTAGGATGAGTTCCAGTAGGCTTTTAGTTACCTGGAGGAATTAGATAGATTTCCACTCCTGGCTATAATGGAGTGTCTTGTATCATACCAACCTGCCTGCTGAGAACAAAGCACATCTGTTTGAAGGCATTTGTTAGCGATCACGGAAGCCAAAACATGAAGTACCAGGATACCCAAAAGAAGGAAAATACATTGATGAAAGCCTGATATTCTGCACTGTTTCTTTCCTCAAGACATTTGCTGATTCAGAAGTCACACATGGAGCAGGAATTTGAGAAACCAAGTAGAAAGTAATAGCTAAAAGGCAGAACAGCTCAGTAGGGTCTGACAACATTATAAGGCTGGTAAGATAAAAAATGTAGTTTAGAGCTTCTAAGGCAGCCAAGACTTGAAGGCCAGAGTCACAGAGAAAAGTATAACAGAGAAATAAGCTCTCGTATTGCTGTTCCTTTTGAGGAATGTGATGATTCCTAAGCAGCATGTTAGCAAGAAGTTGAGATGTCAAGGAGAAAACACACTAAGGGACTAAGAACCAAAAAGAGCTTGCTGCAGCCAAAATTAAAGAAAGAAAAATTTTATAGAACAGGACCCATAAAGAAGGAAGAGTTCTGGTACATAATTCCAGGCTTTCACTTGGAATC
>NW_011888784.1:7502494-7519340 GCF_000151845.1 Pteropus vampyrus
CTGCAGCCAAAATTAAAGAAAGAAAAATTTTATAGAACAGGACCCATAAAGAAGGAAGAGTTCTGGTACATAATTCCAGGCTTTCACTTGGAATCATCAAAAGCCCTAATCTTAGGAGTAAAGGTAAACCAAAAAAAGGTAAGTCTTACAATGAAAGAGGCTCAGCTCTAAAATAATTCAATATCTAATCAAATTAAGGTGAACTGCCTATAAGAATAAAAAGTACATTCTTTGTGGGGGAAAGTAATATCAATCAAAACTTCTGTAATTTTTATGCACGATGTTTGACATTACATCAAAAGTTAGTAGGCAGTCAAGGATATGGATAAAAGAAAAAAAACTAGCAAAAGTTGATCGAGATTGTTGAGTTACCAGTCATAACTGTAAGGTAATTGTGCTCAATACATATTTTTTTGAAGTTGCAGAATTTTACCTGATCCATACTTTCCATTCAAAAAAAAAAAAATAGAAATTCTACAAGAAAAATCTCAGTGACAGAAAGTAAGGTGTCTATAAATAGATTTAATGATAATTGGATACAACTGAAGAGAGGCTTTGTAAACTGGAAGTCTGGCCAATAAAAGCACAGACTAAAGCACAGAGCAATAGAGAATGTAGGAAAGATATGTACGGAGCATGAACTATATAGCCTAATTTAACATATAGTAAAGGATTTTAAAGTTCAGAGAATGATCTATGACAAAATGGATTAACTAGAAATAACAAAGAGATAACCCAGAAATAATGTAAAATTCCATATGTTTGGAAATTAAACAATATACTTCTAAATGACTCATGAGTCAAAGAAGAAATCACAATGATAGATTAGAGCTAAATAATAACTAAAATACAACATACTGAAACTTTTAGAATGCAGCCAAAGTCATCTTGGAGTGACATTTATAGCTACAAATTTATGCAATAGACGAGTAGAGCCTGGAAGATCATTGATCTCATTATCCATCTGCAGAAGTTAGGAAAAAGAATGGCAAAATAAACCTATACAAGTAAAAGGAAAAAAACAATAAAGATAAGAAGTAATCATAGCATAAATTAAGAATACTACAAATATACAGTAAATTAACAAGTTCACAGATGGCGTTTTGAAAAAGGTTACATAGTCTCTTATACATTCACATGTTGGCTCATGATTCGTAAGTTTAAAATAATTTTTCCAGGTAAAATATACCTAGGTACTCTTATCTGCTTATCTGCATGCATGCATGTATTTCTGAGATGCTTTGAGTTGTTGTTTAAATGGAAAAATATATAGCTTTGGGTTTGACAAAAAAAAAAATTGTTAATGAGCTCATTTCAAATTACATATGTTTGGGTTTACATATATGTGTGTTACATAAACAATATTCTTAAATTCATATATATATACATGTATTTGTGAATAAAATTTCAATGAAAAATTTTGCATTTTTAACGTGTTGGGTAATGGAAATAGAGCAGAAAAAAGATAGATATATAATCCTGGCTTGTCTCAAATTTTAGTCTAATGGTAATGCTTATACGGAGAAAGAGTAAAAGAAGAAATAAAAGGGAGGGAAGAAGGGGAGAAGGAAATCTTTCCTCGTATGTCAGAGACAGAGGCAGGAGGAAATCATTATCTAAAACCAATCAGACTTTTAACAATTGTTTTCAACTTCATAAAACCCTCCATTTTCTATTACCTGGTTAATTCAGATTATCGATTTTGATTTTGTTTAAACTACATGTATCAGCTCTTTCCTACCTTATTTTACTTTATTTTGTAAACTAAACTTTTTATAATTTTATATAGTCCCCTAAAATCTCCATTTGAATAATTTGCATGATTCTCAGAGGAAGGATTCTGAATGAAGTAATGGCTCTTAACATGGTATTAGGTGCAGATTGAACACTGGATAAATATTTGTAGGAAATAAATATTTGATAACATTTTATGATCTTAAATGCTACATAAGCTACTGAAAGTTTAAGGACTTGGAAATTAAAATAAAAATTTAAAAATACATATATACATCATAAATACATATTTGAAAAGACAGGAACTAAAAATGGAAAATACTTTTCCTCATGATGCAGCAGGAATACTGGAGCCCAACTAGACTTATTTTTCTATGCCACTGATTATCCCATGTTGTTTCCCACGTCTTTCCCTCCTCTGCTCTGCCTGCCTATGAATGTCAGCTTTCTCTTGGGTCTTGATCAAGCCTCAACTCCTCCCAGAAGCCTTCCACTGAGCCTTTATCCTCTAAAGAATCACTGAACTTTCCATTTTTATCACTTATTGGCTCTTCTAACTTTCTACTTGTTTCTCTAGGTATCTTTCTTCACATGCATGTTTTGTCTCTAACTGGAAACCCCTCAGTGAGGAAACATTCATACAAGATGTTATGAGAAACACAAGTAAAACACATATCCTCCCACCATGTGTACACATTGAGCTCTGATCGCTTCTGGTCCAGTTGTTGCCTAGTTTGTAATAGGACTTGTGGTAAATACTACTGGTTGTACCTCGATATCAATTCACTCATTAGTCCCCCAAATAAAAGAATCTCCACATTTTTATGAACACAGAAAATAAAGATTATACTTCCAAACTTTTTTGCAGCCAGGTGTGGCCAGGTGATTCTGGTAAATGTGATGGTAGTAAAAGTGGTGCGTGAAATTTCAGCACATGTCTTTCCTGGCATTCCTTCTCTCTGTTCTAATACTAGAATGTAAATGCTGCCATCTTGGACCATGAAGTTGACACCATGCATGATAAATCAACAACGAATCTGACACTTGGAGCACTGTACCAGTCCAGAATTTTCTACCCAGATTTTACATGAAAAAATATTCTCCTGTGTTTCTGTTAGTTGTAGGTTTCCTTTACATACTGCATAACCTAATTCCAACTAATTAGGGCTCTTCATCAGGATGTAATACTAATATTCCTGTACCTCAATTAGCTCATAGTATAATAATAATGACTTCTCAGTATTTAATGATCACATTAGACAAAGGCAAGCTTTTATTGTGTTGAATATCAAAGTCAGTGCACATATATTTTTGAGTGGTTCTTTGACTAGGAAGAATTTATATTATTATATGGTCCTTCCTAACACAAATTATCTGCCTCATCAAATAAAATGACTAGCTATAAACTGATTTCAATGTATTAAGATACTGTCACCAGAGGTTTCCTGTTAAAATATTAGTTTGTGCCTAAAATGATTATACAACTCTTATATTTTGAGTTAACGTCCCAAAGGGTCTAACATTGGCATATAGGAAATAGCAATTTTAATTTTACTTCTAAAGTAAAGTTTTAGTTCTAGAGTAAAGATAATCAATAGTTAGCTGAAGACATATCTCTTATGACAAAGTTTCTATGGTATAAATCATGAATTAATCTATAGGGTATGGGGTAAAATTGAAAAGAAGATTTTAAGCAACATAAGACCCACTCCTGAGAATTCCTAAAATTGTGAGGGGCTTCTCATTGCAGCTTCCCAGGCTCTGCACCTTTTCCCAGAGTCTTTGTTCAGTTAATATTTTTCTTTCTTTTATGTTCCCCGTGGTCTAATTACTCTGCTTTTAAAGGGAAAACTAGTAATTGTATTAATTAATCCATCTTAGACTGTTAATGACTGCCTTGTATACATATAAGAGTGTCCTCCCTTTCATTGTATGTCCCCTACAGTGGGAGTACAGAGCTCCAGACCTGTCCTAATATGGTCAGTAGGGGAGGTTATAGTGTGGGAGTATTTTCTTGGAATAGTTCTTGGAGTCCCACCTCTTTTTATATGCTTTAGAAGAATTCCTTGGGAAAACCAATATTGAGAGGGGAAGAAAAGGGGTAAAACTGAGCCAGTTAAAACTTAGGCATCTGGCCTCATTATTCAAGAAAAACATTGATTTGCGTCAACCTGTAAGAGGACAAACAATAATTTGAAATGATCCAGCCATAGTCCTGAACAGGGCAAAAAGGCTTCTGGAGATCCCTGGCTCACTTGGGTTTGTCATATAACAAACAAACAACCCCCAGGTCTTGGTGGAGGCTATGTGGTTACTGAAAATGATGGGGAACTTGGGAGTTTGTGCTGAACTCCCTCCAACATTTACCTTTTATATTTTAAACTCGCAGCTACTCTAAAAAACAAAGATGAGTAAAGATATTCTGAGTGAATTGAAGAATTGAAGATAATGATGAATTGCTATTCTATCCATGTGTCATCTTTAATTTTTGGGTGAATATCATTTGTATTATATGATCTTTATAAAGATTGAACTAAAATAATTCATCTGTGAATTTCCCCGTATTTATTCGCATCTCAGGGAAACTTGTCATAATAGAAAGAAGTTCTGTAGGACTACACAGATCCAAATGTCAATTTTGTTTCAGACCCTTTACTAATTGTGTAATCATGGGCTTCTTATTTAACATTTTTGAGATTCAACTTTCTTTTCTGTAAATAACATCCACTTTCATCACAATTACAAAGTTTAAATAATGAAGGATAGACAAAATATGTTAGCACACTGCTCCTTTCCAAGCCCATTATAACGTCTGAATCTCAACCCAAAGCCATTTGGAGCAGGTGCAGAGCTATCCCTTTATTCTGTGACCAACTCACCAGCCAGGACCATGCGAAAACACTGGTGATAATGTCAGGAGTTTCCGCCACAGTTCTGAGGCTGGAACATCCAAGATCATCATCTTTAAACGTAGAATTGTGGTGAAAACAGACATTTCTCTGGGCATATCTAAGCCTCAGCTTGGTGAGGGATAGAGTGCAAGGTCTCATGAGGTTTCATGTGTCCTATAATTCTTTGCACAGCAAGCTTTTGCCTTTGTTATTTTGTTCAAGCCACTGCAGCAGATCTGACCCAATTTAGCTGTCACCATTTCCTCCTTGCAAAAATGAAGCTCAGAGAAGGCCAGGGCTATTGTGCTACTTCCATAACTCGCATAATGTCGCCTGCCTTCTCCCGTCTCCTGAGGATTTTAGGGCCCAGCTTTATCCAGGCCCTCTCAGTAGCCAGTTTGTGTGGAATCTCAGGGTTCTTTTATTTCTGCTTGTCATTGTCCAACCAATGAGCTAACTCAGTGTTAATTGCAACAACTGGTTGCCTATTCTGTGTGACATGAAGGTCTCCCTCAAAAAGTTTCCTCTTGGTCTCCACAGTGACCTATATTTCCATTTGAGTCAAGCCTCAGACCCTCCAGAAGGCATCTCATAGTTGAAATATATAGATCACCGGGAGAACACTAAAGGGTGGGGCAATTCACACAGTAGCATCCAACAATCAGTACACTGGCACAAACTAGTTATCAGATTAGCTGTCTATATCTTAGGAAATCTGGAAGTCAAACATAACTGGGGAGGAGCAGGATACAAGACTGGCAATGGTTAGATGAGAGACAGAGGGAAGGAAGACATCTGAATTTTAGAGCTCAGTCACAGGTGAGTCTCTTCAGTGGGACAGGTGGAGGCAGTATCAGCATAAAGCTATCAATTTCTGGAGGAAAGGACCCTAAAGATACCAGTTTAGTGGTTAATTATGGGTGGTCGGAATAAGAACAAATGCTCCTTTCTTCTTTGCACTTTTCAAATTTTCTAAAAAATATAATATGACAAATGCCATTAGAAAGGAATTCACCATACTCTATAGGGATTTTACAGGTTGACTTTCTATGACTCGATGACCTTTGCGGGTGAAAGGAGGAACAGAGTGACTGTCACAGGTATGGTTATAGCGTATGTAGGCTTCACTGCCTTCTCCATGGTTTCCTTATATTATTGTCACCTTTATTTGTGTGCCTCTCTGACACATGCATGTTTATCATTCCACTTTCACCTTTTGGTCCCATTTTTCACCCTTTGAGATGTCCTTGCTTTGGCATGACACCCTCATTCCACCTTCTCCAGCAGCACCCATAATACAATCATGGTTATTTAATTAAAAGACTGTTCAGAGAACATTTCTTTTTCCTGGGAGAATATCCCTACATCCATAGAGTGAAGCTGAGACTTAGCCAAGTTTTAGTGATTCGGTGCAAGTATGACCCTTGGCCAGAGATCTATAGTTAACCGATTCATTTAATGCCTCACCATCTTCTTGCTCTGTATAGACACAAGTCGTCTGAACCATCTTGATCAGACAATTCTGGTAAAAAAATATATTTGATAAAACAAAACTAGTGAAGCTGTCTACACGGATCCAAACCTCCTTTCCACCTTCTGCGGCAAATGCCTGAGGCTATGCATTTCTGACTGGCAGTGATTTGGTCAATCATGTTACTGCAGTTCGATTCAGGTTAACTACAGGCAGCCCAATCCAAAATGACCAATTAAGCCAGGATGCCGATGAACTAAAGTTCTAGCTTGGATACCAGATATCTAGACCTTTCCCATTCACAGTTTTCTCATCAAGAAAATAAGGATAAAAGTTCTTGCCTACTTAATTACTGAAGTTACCGTCAGAATCAAATTAGTTGTGAATATTGCAGTCCTCTGAAATTTAAAGTGCTGTGTATTTAGATGGCACATTTGTCAATAGACTGGCCATTGCAGGAATCTAAAAAGATCAATTAAGATCAATCAAATCAACCAAGCCTCAGAAGGAGAGAGAGCTGTTTAACATGTAAAAACAGCCCGTTTAAGGGCCATCCCTGGTGTCTAATTTGCCACTTTTCCCCATTTTTCCTCCTGTTTAGCTCTGGAAACATTGCAAGTGATTTCCATCTGATTTAGGAAAGTAATGGAGCAAAGAGACTATCTGTAAACATAAAGAATACAATGGGAAACATTATGTGTGTATATAAAGAAAGAGAAATAAAACCAGGCGAAAAAACTTTACAGCTTGTCTCAAAAGAATTATAAAATTAATGGATGAAGGGTGTGTTGTTACATTTTTATATTTACATTTTGCCAATGGAAGGCCTCATAACATTTTTACTGTACCTGTAGATTTGGCTCTTCTGCTTGTCGCGTGGATTGAAAGCTGAGCCTCCAGAATTAGGGACTGCTGGGATGTAAGCCGATTCCAGGGATGAAAGAAAGTTCAAAATGGCAATGGGCCAGCCTTCTTTAGCATCTTTGCCTGGCACAGAGATGAGCAGGTGCATGACATCAGGTCTGATTGGGTTGCTGATGCCCAGGCTTCAATCAGACTCTCTTAAAGATGCTCTTCTTGGGAGTACATTGTCCACCCTCCTTCCTCCTCATTTGTATTCCATCTTAAAAAAGGAAACCAAATCAAAACAAATCAAATGTTGATTAATATGACCTCATGATTCCCACCAACCTTGGTGCCTATTCTTTATTGCTCTGACATTATCACTGTAAGGCTTTTGAATGATTTCTGACTTAGTGTTGAACCTATATCTGAAAGAATTTTGCTTCTGCATTGCAAAGTTGATTAATTTGTTTATCCAGTTTGCTATGAACTGAATCGTCTATGCCCAATATTCATATGTTGCAGCCCTAATCCCCATTGTGACTGTATTTGGAGATAGGAATTTTAGGAGGTAATTAAGGTTTAATGAGGTCATAAGGGTGGGGCCCTAACCTGACAAGATCGGTGACCTTAGAAGAAGAGGCGGAGGACAGAGATCTCTCTCTCCACCATGTGAGGAAACAGCAAGAAGGTGGCTGTTTGTAAGCCAAGAGAGTTCTCACCAGGAACCAAAGCAGCTGGCATCTTGACCTTGGACTTCTCAGCTTTCAGAAATGTGAGATAATAAATTTCTGTTGTTTAAGCTACTGCAGTCTATGGCATTTTGTTATGCAGCCCAAGTTGTCAAAGATATAGTTAAACTGACTCGGTTTATTTGTTCTTAATTAAGAATGATCAATTTGATCATTGATCTTTACTACTGAATTGTAAAGTTATTTCTGCTTCCCAAACAAGCTAAATACTTACCTACTCAGAAAACAAAAGGATGGGTAATAATTGATTCTGTACCTTGATATCCAAAGAGGTCACCTAATTTTACAATGTTTGCCCAACAATGATTGTCAAGCTAGGCTTAGCACCAGGGCCTGCTGAGTCATATTCTAGTGTGCTTGTCACTATGCCACAAACCTACACTACACCATCAAATCCAGAGGCTGGTTTAAAGTTCCAAAATTATCTGTATAACCATGACTTAAAATCCAGAAACTATAATGAGATAACTGATGAATATGACTATGTTAAAAAAAATTTCTGCACAACTAAAACAAACAAACCAAAACTTTGCTATAAGAAAAGTCAAAAGGCAAACGGCAGACTAGAAAAAAGTACTAGGCAACTCATATCACAGACTAAGAACCTAACAGGAAAATGGGAAAAGTGAATGAAGAGATAGTTTACAGTTAAAGAAATGTAAACAATTTTTGCATATATAAAAAATTCTCTCTACATCCCTCATAATAAGAGAGATGCAAATTTAAATTTCACCGAAATGTTATTTTTCACCTATCACATTGGCACAAATCCAAAAGTTTAATTATATATTTTATTGCAAGGAAATATATCTCATTCATGGTGAGAGGGCAAATTAGCACAAGCCTTTTATAGAGTAAGTTAAACAATATCCAAAATTATAAGCATATATCCTTTTTGATCCAGATTTTTATTTATGAGAATAAATAACATAGCTCACACAAGTGCAAAATGACATTCATCCAAAGTTATTTATTTCAGCATTGTTTGTAAGTAAACAACTGGCAATAACCAACGGTCCATTAATGGGAGATTGCTCAAATGTATTGTGGTATAATCAACAATGGGATACACTGAAACCAGGAGAAGAATGAAAATCACCCTATGTAGTGACAAGAAAAGATCTCCAAGGTATATTGTGAGCTAAAAAAAAAAAGCAAAAAATAAATATTCTGCTAACTTCCAGAAAAGAAATACTTATATAGACCTGAGTAAATGCTGGAAGATATACAAGCTTGTCAATCAGTGGCCCAAGTGGATGGGTGGGTATGGGACCAAAGGAAGGGATTGAAACTTCTGACTCCACATTTTCTTAAAATAATTTTTTTTGAAACAAAAGAACAAAATAAAATTCAAAAATAAAAAAAACAAAAAAAAAAAAAAAAAGAAAAAAAATCCATGAGCGGAATCCAGAATTTCCCTCAGTAACCTGTGCCACTTTGTTCTATTTCTTGATGTGAAGAAGTCTTTCATTTTGGCTATTTTCAGTAGTTTTGGGGTAATAACAACTTTATCTGGCAGTTTCAAAAATACATATAGAATAGTTATTCACCACATATTCTGAAAGTATAATATTCAAAAGAAATTTGGCCCAGAAACTGGAAAATACAATCCCAGGATAATCTTTCAACTGCTGACTATTTGTGACATGATATAATGGAAACAACGCAGGCCATAGAGATGAACCACATTTGGGTTTAAATTTCATGTCTGCCACTAACGAGCCTGTGTTCTTGAGTAAATACGTTCACTTCTAAGACTTCGGTTACTGCTCTTAAAGTTGGTCATAGAAGTAATATCCATAGTAGTAGTACTGCGTATCTACTGAAATCATTCAGATTAAAGATCTAACATTGGTAGATTTGTCATAGATGGTAGCTCTTATTAGGCGATTTCTATATTGACAGTCAATGTGAAAATTCTGCAAAGCCAGTAGGTATTAGTAAAGTAAAGCTAGTCTACAGAGGTTCAGCAACATCTCACCTGGCTGGAATTTCATTATTCCTAATCTTCCTTACTTCCAGAACACAGAAACAGAAAGAAGCAAACAATGGTTCTCAGTGGCAAAACAGATTTCACAATTATCTGTATGAAAGTGTTAACATTTGACTCAGAAAAGCCCCTTGAAAGCCTCCCCACCGCCCCAATCCCCAGAGAGATGGTTTGGCATGGATTTCATGGCAGGAGTAAGAACAGAATTAGAGATGGGACTGACATAGGATATGCTGCCCAGTGACAGTGACAGATCATGGCCTGAGAGAAGAGCTACATAAATCAAACCAAGAACTTAAGAATGTAGCAGTTGAGAACTTCATCTAGGAACACAATATCTACATAAGTTGTGACATTTCAGGCCAGGTCCACAGCGAGTAGAGAAGAATACGTTCATTAAAAATTGTTAAAAATAAATGTTGATGCTTAAATACCTACTTATTTAGGTAATTCATCTCTCTGAAATGATTCATTCCCTGTTTCGGGGTTTTTGTTTTTTGTTTTTTTTTCACCAATAGCTAAAATTTCACTGTGTTCAGTACCTAAAGGCTCATTAGAAATAGAAACTCTAATGGAAAAGTCTGGTCTGAGATGAATAAAAACATTTAAATACAACTTGAAATAAGAAAAGTGCACAATAAATGGGATATTGTTCTCATGTGCTCATAGAAACCCTGGTAAATAAACAGAACCAAGTTACCTGTCCTACCTTTGATTTAAGGCTTATGCATGCATAGAATAGAGCCTGTAATATTTTCCACCAGGATCTCCACTCGAGTTATTCCTACTTGTTTAGATTTTGGAAAATCCAAGTGCTGAACAATGACTTTTGCAAGTTGCAAACTGCTTTAAGGACAAACACTTCAGTTGTGTGTGTAACTTGGTAAATGATACCCTTTTTTGAAGCCATGGAACAGAGAACTTAATTCTTATTGAGCTTTTGTTTATAGAAACATAGGCATAATGAGGGGGTTTGCCCCCAAAACTTTGCTGCCATCCGCTTGGAATAACAACCCTCCTCCTCTGCAAAAGAACCACGAGAAATTCTGCCACATGTTCCAAACAAGCAGCAAACTGTCAGTGCACCCTCTGCATCGCATATTTTGTGGATGACATATGTGGTGGCTACGTTCTTTTGGGTCAACATGCCTCCTTTATTATGTAGAGTCCCCAGTTACTCTGCAAACAGTCATGCCACTGCTGTAGCTGCTAACCAGAGAAACTGTAGGACCAGATTCAGGAAGTGTGTTTATAATGGAAAGTGACAAGTCACTTCTATTATTGTTATCATCATCATATAAACAAAATAATAAAGACTCAACTCATGCTTGTTAATTGAATTCCACTTCAAGAATAGAGTACTGATCCATATTTTCTGAGTTCCTTGAATTGATGTTGGTGATTGTATGTGTGGGGGGGACGAGGGTTGGTGGTGGGCAGGCAGGGGAGATGTAACCAGAATTATCTGGGAACTTTTTCCTAGTGTTCTTGCATATCTCTACGCCTTTCCCTTAATCCCCAATTTATGTGAATAAACTCTTGTAAGGAAAAAAAAACCCTCAGATAATTGATATAATAATAAATATATAATATAGTGAATAATACATACAATAGCAAACGTGTTGAATGTGTTCTATGTGCTAGACACTCCTAAACTCTACCCTTTCCCATGGTTGTGACCTTTTCTCTGTGATTAATCACTGAATTGGTATTATAGTTAGGAAATTAACTGCAAGAGGTCATCCACATTTTTTTCCTTATCTCCCTGTGATGATGTTTCACATTTTCATGAGAAAAAAATGGTGCACCAAAAGAATACTTTCTTGTGTACTGTATGTGGCTTTGGATAGAAAACATTATCCTGAGCCTCAGTTTCCTTATTTATAGTACATAGAGATAATAAAATATTCTTTGTCTATATTGATATATAATAATAGATATTATTATCATAGTGAGATGGTTAATTAAGTTCAGAGTATGAATGAAAAGCTAGAAACTTAGGGCTCCAACTAGAAATACAATTTTACAAACCAGGAGGGTTGAGCTGTACTTAATCTGGGCTAAAAATCATGAAGTACAAAGAAATATACAGTATTTCCTTCCTCCTATAGGTTTTCAGGAATAACATCCAGCATCATCTCAAGTACAGCAAAAAGAACTCAGTTCACATTTACATGTGGATTGGAAACATAAGAAGCTTTGATAGGCTTGCCAGGTGAGATAAGGTAATAGATCTGGAGCTTGAGGCTTTGCTGGTGCTGGCCAGAGGCAGAACTATGGGTCAAAGGAGATTGAGAAACAGGGCTATGTGGAAGGGGACTGAGACTAATCACAGAAAACCAACTTTTCTAGCTTATTTTCCCAAGGCATGAAGCCACCACAGTTACATAGCCCTGAACCACCCACCTTGAAAGCTGGGAAGTCTGTATCTTTCCCACCCGCCCCTCCCCAACCCCAAATGTCTATCATTAAAAGTAGATAAAAGTTGAGCCTGGGTGCTGTAATTAATACCAACCTGTCTGGAGGGCACCTCCATCACCCCACAGTCTTCCCATTTTTCTTAGATGCTGAAAAAATGCTTTTCACAGCTATGATGACACAGCCAGAAATATCACCTTTTGAAGACATCATAACTGTGAGATATGACACTCTTTTGGCTGTTAGAAAGTTATTTGCTGTGGCCATTAAATACAGCCTGTCACTCCCACTCATCTGAGCCATATTTCCTCCCTCCATAGATTATCTATAAATATAAGCTCAGGTACAAATAGAAATAATGAACATTCGTGGCTAAAGAAGACATGCACAGGCAAATCTCGCCAAAGGGTAGGCTTTCCCTCTTGTAATGGAGCAACTTTCCCCAGGAGTAGGCTCAGTAGATCCCAGAGGCCAGGTCTCCTGGAGGGGTCTCCAATGCTCAGGTCAGTGTGACTTCTCCAATATCCCAATAATGCAGGGCCCATGCCTGAAAAATTCCAAGGATGTGCCAGACTGCCCACTTGATGGTCCGACCTACTTTGCTGCCAGCTAGTAATTAGAATGAGTTAGTGGTAGTAGCTTGTCCAGTATTTAACTCTAGTTAACGTGAATATTGGTAACAATGCATTACATTTGTGTAGATTCTACAATGGCCAAAGCACTTCATGGGCAGGTAGTATATTCATTTAATCAAATATATACAGGCATACCTCATTTTATTGCACTTCACTTTATTGTGCTTCACAGATGTTGCATTTTTTAACAAATGGAAGGCAAGACCCTCTACCAGCAAAAATATTACAACTCGTTTTATTACGATATTCACTTTATTGTAGTGGTCTGGAACTGAACCCACAATATCTCCAAGGTATGCTTGAATGATTTGTGTATCTATATTAATTATATACAATTAATTAATAATCAATTAACATATAATTAATTATATATAATTAATATAGCAATGTAATATTAATTATAATTGATACATCATACAATTAATTGATATATTAATTATACATAATTAATAAATGCAACACATATATATATATATATACACATATATTTGTTATTTGTTGTTTTTCTAATCCAGGTGCTTTATTATTTTATGTGTGCTTAGCACTTTCATAGGAACCTGGTGAAATATAGAAAAATGTAGAAAATATGTAGCAATTTAGCATTAAACTAGAGCTAAAACCTTTACACTATGCAAGAGTGAGAAAATAATACTGTATAATTAATGAAGATTACGTAGAACAAGTGACTAATTTTTAGGTGTTTGGAGAGAAGGGTGATCAACAGTTAGTAGGGACTGATAGGACTTTAGCTCAGCTCTGAGAATGCGAGGTCTGCAAAGGGCCTTTATCTGGATTCTAAAAAATGGGATCTCTGTAGCATATTCAGCAGGTTATCCCAAGGGGTGAGTAGAATGATGAGAAAACAGGAATATTCCCAACATGTATGGGAGTATGTGCTGGAAGATAATATAACGCTTGAATTGCTTGTAAGACTTTTCACACTGAGGTTAATAACCTTGGGAAATTAGGCTTTAGAAATAATTTGTAGATTTGTATAATACTGTGATATTGTGATTTCTCAGGATGATCTACAAATCCAGAAACTTTATTTGTTCACAAGGGCTTATGTTCAATATCCTTAAACATATTCTCGCCTAAGTGGAAAAAACCATGAAAGACACAAAACTTAGTGTCATCTCATGGCTCAAGATAGATCTGTCCACCACAGAGAAAAATGTTAGCCTGGCTACGAGTTGTGCTTTTCTCTACAAAGCTACAGTTCATCAAGCTGATGCTGAATTTTATTAGCCAAGCGGATAAACCTCATACGGAGGCTTCTAGTTAATAACAAGAGATTGTACACAAACATGCATTAATTATATAAGTTCATAGCTTCCACTGGTCGAATATTTTCATGTGAAAATAGCTCTGTTTGTATTATTAAGTCCTTTTTGACACTAGAAGTGTATGACACACGTGTATATAGCTAAATGTCTTATGTACTTCAGCTTCTGACCTTTACTGTATCATCTACCTTGAAGCTACAATAAACACATAGAATATATACAAATATGGCTATAAATGTTATTTATAATATGTTATATATAACAAAATATAGGCATATTTTGAAAAGCAAAGCAGTTCTTGTCAGTTCCCTTCTCCACTCCCTTCAGTGGCTTCCCATTACAGTTAAAACAAAATCCGAAGTCCTCACCACAGCCAAGAGGGCCCTTCCAGGTTGGGTCCTGGTCTCTTCTTATTTCTTATTGTTTTTGTCTACTCCACCCATATTGTCCTTTTGTTGTTCCTCAAAGATGCCCAGCATGTTTCTGGCCCGGAGCCTTTTCCCTGGATGTTTCCTTTGTCTGGAACACACTTCCCTCAGACCTTCACACAGCTCACTCCCTTATTTTATTCGGATCTCTTCTAAAGGCCAGTTCCTCAGGGAGCCCTTCCCTGGTCACCCACCTGACATCAACCCTGTGCTTCTCTGGCCTATTGTCTTCCCATGTCTTGCTTCATAGGCTTTAGCATAACCTAACACTTTTTCATTTAACTTACATAATTCCCAAATGGGAATGTCAGTTTCTCAAAGAAAGTAGTTTTTTTCCCCTCCATCTCTGGTATATAGAAGATATCCATTAAATGCTTGCTAAATGAATTTAAAAAGTAAGTTGGTATTTGTTGGCTTATTCGTTTATTTACTTATTGGTGTATAATTACCACCGTAAATCCACTACTCAACCTGAGAACTAGAACATTATCAGAAACTGTCATCTGCCTATGTTGACCACTCCCTTCCTCACTCTGTCTTCCCATCTAAGGTAAAGCTTATCTTGAATCTCGTGTAATAATTTCCTTCCTTTTAAAATATAGTTTTATTATATGTATGTGTGTATATCTAAACTTGTATATTGTTTAGAATGTAGTTTCATTTCTTGATTCTGAATTTCATTTAGAAAGAGTATCATTCTATATGTAATCTTCCACTCAATTTTATATTGTTTTGATTCATCAATATTTTTGATATTACTTTGATACTTTGATATTATATTATTTCAATATATATGTCTGTGGTCTATTTATTTTCACAGTTACATAGGAGTACTCTATTCTGTGACTACAATTACTGTACCACATTCTGTACCACAATTACTTTTCACATTGTCTTCAAATGAGTCTTCTAGGATGGTCTTCTCCCTTAAGAGTTGAAAATATTTGTCAGAGTCCTTAGCAATTTTTCCAAGGCCACAGAATTAGTGGGTCTCAGATTGTCTACTGAGGATGCTTTGCAATTTGTAGAGACTTGTTAAGGGCATCTTGAGTGTGATGCCCTATTTTCAGTTGAAAATATCCTATGATCTCTTGCCCCTTTCCTCTGAGGCAGCTTGTCCTAGCTCTCCTAGATGCAGAAAAAGCATTTAACTATATTCAATACCCTTTCATGATAAAAGCTCTCAACAAATTAGATATAGAAGGAACATACCTCGATATTATAAGGGCCATATATGACAAGACCACAGGTAACATCATACTTAACAGTGAAAAACTGAAAGCTTTTCCTCTAAAATCAACAAGACAAGAGTGCCCACTCTCATCACTCCTATTCAACATAGTAATCTAAGTCCACGCTAGAAAAAACAGGCAAGAAAAGGAAATAAGAGGCATCCAAATTAGAAAGGAGGAAGTAAAATTGTCTCTGCAGGCGACATGACCTTTTATGTAGAAAGCCCTAAAGACTCCACCAAAAATTGTTAGAACTAATAAATGAATCCAGTGAAGTTGCAGGATTCAAAACCAACATATAACACAGCAAGAAATCAATCATTTCTATACACCATCAACAAATATTTGAAAGAGAAATAAAACTATTCTATTTACAATAGCTTCGAAAACAATAAAATTCTTAGAAATGAATTTAACTGAGGATGTGAAAGATCTCTACACTTAAAACTATAAGACACTGATGAAAAAAATTGAAGACACAAATAAATAAAAACATATTTTGTATTTGTAAACTGGAAAAATTAATATTGTTAAAATGTCCATACCGCTCAAAGCCACCTATAGATTCAATGTAATCCCTATCAAATTTCAATAGTATTTTTTTTTTTTTCACAGAGTTAGGGGAAAATCTAAATTTGATTGGAACCACAAGAGACTTTGAATAGCCAAAATTATCTTGAGAAAGAAAAACAAAGTTGAAGGCATTACATTTCCTGATTTTAAACTATACCATAAAGCTATGATAATCAAACATTATGGGACTGGATTAAAAACAGATACGTAGGCCAATAAAATAGAATAGAGAGCCCAGAAATAAACCTATGCACATATGGTTAATTAATGTTTGATAAGAGAGCCAAAAATACTCAATGGGAAAAAGATAGTCTTTTTAATAAATGGTGTTGGGACAACTGGATGTTCATATCCAAAAGGATAAAATCAGACCCCTATTTATATCACTAACAAAAATTGACCCAAAGTAGATTATAGACTTAATCATAAAGCCTGGAACTGTGAAACTCTTAGAAAAAAACTTAGGGGAAAAGTCCCTTGACACAGATATTGGCAAAAATTTTTTGAATATGACACCAAAAGCACAAGGAACAGAAATAAACAAGTAGGACTAGATCAAACTAAAAAGCTCTGTACAGCAAAAGAAATAATCA
>NW_011888784.1:7521465-7538583 GCF_000151845.1 Pteropus vampyrus
AATTAGTTTAAAATTTATGCTATGTGGAAGTAGAATATGCTACATAAGTATTTGAATTTGTAAGTATATTCAGAGTTTACTGAAAAATAAAATAATCTTAATTTAGTAAACAAAAAATCAACAACATAGCATGTTTAGTATAATTCTTTTTACATAAAAATTGTACACATATAAAAACATATCCAAGCAGAATCAATTGCCAAGAATATGTACACCAAAAGATTAACACCATGTAGCTCTAAATATAGAATTATAAATAACTTCTTTCTCTTTTGTTTTTTATGATCTCCAACACACGCATATTATTTAACTTCGATGTAATCTGATTACTAATGAGCTACCACCCTCGTTTAGGCCACTGTCCCCTTTTACCTGATATCGTCACTTGGATCCCCTCTGAAAGTAGGTGTGAAGACAAAAACTAGCAAGCAAGTACAGGTGTCCCCAACTTTTCAAAAGTTCGCTTTAGAACACTTTGTTTTTACGACCTACATTCGTACTTATTTGCGCTAACTGAAAGAAATCTGAAGAGGATTTTCGCTTTTACGGTAAAAGACGGAAAGCAAAAACAGCATTGGGCATTTGTTTTACAGCACGTCGTTATAGAGGCAGCCGCACCTGCAGCAGCCAGCGTAGTGCGCCAAGCTCTTTCTCCGGAAGTACACTCAGCATCTCAGCATCAAGTCCCGATAGTTTTGAACTGTGTCTGTGAGCATCTGCGCTTTATCTTGATTTATTTTGTTCATCCGGTAGCAAGATGCATCCTAAGGTAATTGCTTTTTCGCTTCACACCATTTTGGCTTACGAAAGGTTTTATAGGAACCCTGTACTTTAAATGGAGGTGGAGGGGCTGTAATTAGGTTTGATAGTGGTGATCTGGGAAGCAGAAAGGCCAGAAAGGAGAAAAACCAGTAAAGCGTGTGTCAGTAAGCTGGCTAATGCCTTGTGCAGCTGGGCACAGTCGCACTGTGTTCTGTGTGAATGACCCTCAGAGCTGTCCCACTGAGGTACTGGCAAGCCACTGAGGGACAGGAAAGCCGAGGCATTTATTCATCAAATTGCATCCCTCTTTGGTTGAAGGTTACCCTAGGGTTTCAGGTTTCTGGTGGTTGGTACTTTTAAGCTGCCCAGTGTGTGGGCTGAGCCGACTCCCCCAGCTTCAGAGGCCAAATCTCAGTCAGAGAAACAGAGCTGAGTGTGCTTGCCAGGGGCTGGAGGAGTGCCGTGGGAACTTTCCATTGTAGTTGTAGCTGAACCCCTATGTAGGTCCTCGGGATGTGACACTCAAGGAGCATCATCTGCCTGGTATCCCTGGATTCATCACAATGTCTCAGAAAGTCTATCTGCTTCCACTCTACTTTCCTAGAGCCTCAGCACAACCTCTTTAGTTATTATTTTAAAACTCATATCATATCACACCCTTTGCTGGAAAACCCTCCAACATTTCTCATATCACTCATCAAAACAAACAAAAACCAAAAAAACTTAAACAGTCCACAAATGGGTACCTGATCCAGCCCCCATAACCTCATGTCTCATTTCTCAACTCACTGGCCTCACTGTAGCTACTCTGGCCTGCATGCAGTTATTCCTCCAACTGTGCACCCACCCAAGCCCTTTGCACGAGCTCCCTCTACCTGGAAGGAAGGCTTCTTCTCCAGATATGCGCCCACTTCTCTCACACTTCTTTTGAGTTTCTGTCCAAATAATTCCTTCTCAGAACAGCCTTTCCTTGACTCTTCTGTGGAAAAGCGCAGCTCTCTCACTCTACTGTCCTCTTTATTTTATTTTTCCCCATGACACTAATCATCATTGGACAAACCACATTTTTTTCTTTAGTTTTCAAAAACATTTCTCCTTGTCCCCCCGTTTCCCTTTCCCCAACAGTAGATTATAATCTCTGTGAGGACAGAGCTGTGCCTGTTTTGTTTTTTGCTTTGTTTTGTTTTTATTATTATTTGCCCAGTGCCTGGACTATTACAGGCACTTAATAAGTGCTTAACATTGAATGATGAATGGATGAATGAATGGATGAATGGATAAGCCAAGGACGAATCAGCTTCCAAGGGAAGGACAGAAGAAGATAGAGAACACTTTTCCGGGATCAGATTCCTTCTCTGGTGTTTTCTGCTTTGTAAGGCCACTTTTACTAACCCTCTGTGACCTTGACAATTCTGTTTCGTCTTACTGGTTGCTTCACAGCTGACATTCTGAAACACAGATTTCTGCCTGCCTAGGTATATAATATTGGCCAGTTTTCACTTGGTTAATCAGATCCTCAGTTCTCCAAGCAGTCTGCTTCCAGGGTCTTCCACAACCTGGAATTACAGGTGGACCAGAGCTCTGGTCAAGCTGACCTGAAATCAGTTCCCAGAGGTCAGGACCAGTGTTCTCAGTATGTTCTTGGCTCAAGTTCTCATCAACTCTGTGCTGTCTCCTTGTCAGGCCAACGGAAAGAACCTGGTATGCTTGGCACTTAGCCTTGTAGTCCAGACTTTCTTGACAACACACCCTCCCATAAACCAAAACAAAGTCATCCTTCTATTACAACCTTTTCCAGATTTGCTAGTCCTGGATTCTTGCCTCCACCCTACACCACTGCCATGGTGCTTATGAAACATGAGGTCCACCCACAACTCTTTTCTCCCATGATTTACCAGAATTAATAACAAGGCTCCACACTGAAAAGTGATAATATCTACCCTCCAAAGAATGTGGAATGTTTGGAAATATGCCTGGGTCACCCATCCATAGCACCCAGAGACACCAAAGGTCACTTATTTATCCAGGAGAGAAACATGAGTTTGGGATTGGAAGTCTTCAGTGTGCCTCAGGGGAGGGAGCTGCAGAGTTGAAATTCATGTTTAAATCAGTGGCATTTAATCACATTTGGTGATGTGCACTTCTATGTGGATCTATTCCATTGCATCTCATTCCATTCCATAGGTAATGAATGGATGCATAAGTATATGGAGCACTGATGCCAAAATCCATTTTCTTTGATATATTGTATTATACTTTAGCTCTAGTTTTGAAGTTGTGAGATCAAGTTTTTAAGAGGTCACTAGTATAATTTGTTTCTCTACTTCTCATAACTGAATTTTTTAAAACATGAATTGTATGAAAATATTAGAAAAAAATAAATATTTTATAGTATTAACTACACCTAAATGCCTACAACAAAGTCTCCCAGTAGCTTGTATTCAGATGTCTTCCTAATATTTTGAAGTAGAAATAATCTATGGATTTCTATATAGGTTTATCCTCAGTTAATTTGGAGTTCGTAGAAAAGTCATTCCATGAATTTTTATTATATCCTGGTCCTTGCAGAGATTTCATTTTAGCAACATTTTGACCTTTTGCAGTTCTATGCTGTTTGTGTCAATTAACTAGAAAATGTGAATTTATATATAAGAATAAACATTTTCCCAATGTAGGTTCAAAACCACAAACAGCATATATCACATAAATAATAAATCATTTATAGAATTATTTATTAGTAATGTATACATTCTCATATTTGTGTTTCTCCTTAATATCATTCAAATCATTTTTCTTCTTCCCTGCCCTTTCCACAGAGGACAATTCAACCTTAAGTACAGTTCTGTATATAACACTATGTCTGAGCCTTTCAGATATACAACATGAGTCAGATACAGGTTTTAATTTCAAAATATTACTTCTGTGTTCTCAGAGACATGATTTTTTTTTGTATGTAAGAAACCACTTTGTGTACAGTTCTCAGCTAATAATAAAACATCCTGCTAATTATTAAATGCTCATTTTGTGCTAAGCATTGTGCTAAGTACTTTGCATTTATTATATAATTTCATTTTTATTCCTACGAAGTAGACATTAACCCCGTTTAGCAGATGAAATAACTAATGAATCTTCTTTATTTGCTTTGATCAGGGGAATCCAAGTTCTATCTTTCCATATTCTGTTATAATTCTCTTCACTCATTTATTTGTATATTTATTGGAAAAAAATGATTTTTCATCTCCTACTCTGTGCATAAGGCACTTCAGGAGCTGTACTAGGAGGTGCGGGAAACCCAGAGAGAAATACGATTCAAACCCTTTTCTCGGGATTCAAAATATAGTTGTATGTATTTTTAGATGACACAAACTTCCAAAGCAATGTCATCCTAAAATCCTAATGGCTTAACACAATAGAAATTAATGTCTTCTCGCCATGGTGTTTCGTGGGCTTTCTTCCATGTGAGAATTTCAGGCTCCAGATTCCTTTCATCTGAGGGTTTTGCCATCCTCTGTGTCATTCACTTTTAGCTTGTGGATAGGAAAAAGAAACACAAGATGGGCCAAGCCCGGCCATGGTGCACATGACTCTATTCCATTGAACAGAACTCAGAACATGGCCCTGTGAGATTTCAAGGACGGCTGGAATATGTAGTCTCACAGCATGCACAGAAAGAAGAGGAATGGCATATGGTAAGTGTGTAGCAGTCTCTTAATTGACTCACTCCTCTGACCATCAAATGTCCTTGGACTCCGCCATAGAACATAGTAGTGATACACCACCCATCCATGAAGTGCTAGCCATTTGACTCCCTATGATCCAGTGACTTATGAACTCTAAGGACAAGTTATCTGCCCTCTCACCCACACTCACATACCACACCTTCCACCCACATTGTAACTTAAGGACAGGATAACAGCTATTAAAACTTCCCATCTGCAAAGTTCCCCAACCATTATGAAATCCTGCTGGCAGTCCTTGTAAAGGATCCTTATGGGAGGTGAATGAGGAAGTTCTGGATGAGACCCTGATTATGCCTCTGGGAGAAATTCCTTTGTGCATTGTTTCTGGTGCCCTTCCTTTGAACATTTTCCCTATGACGACATCTGAAGTTAGTGTTGGGGAGTCTGTGCTCCTTGTGGGCTGCACAGCATTTGTTGCCTATTTTGTGCTGGTGCCAGTATGGGGGCTCAAAGGTTGTTTTAAGCCTTAAATAGTCTCTGTTTTCTTTCACAATAGATGTCTCTTAAAAATGTGGCAAGCTTCTGGTCTTTTTGCTTCCAGTCACTTACTTGCGTGTTAGTAGCCAATCCTTAATCTCTTTTCTTGTAATGATTTTCTTCCTCCTCCCTTATGATTTTCTCTGTAAACTAAATGGACATTGAACTTGAGGGTAGAGTGGGTGGGAGGACCTAACATCCTTCACCTGATCTTTAGCAGTTGTTTGAGTTTCTCTGAGTTACAAATGAAGACAGATGCATTGGGCCTTCACGATCAGCAAGCTTTCTTTAAAAAAACAAAACACAAAAGAACAGAATCAAATTCTAACCAACAAACAAAAAAAAGATACTGGCAAAGTTTAAAACTAGGGTGTTTCTTAGCACTTGAAGTAGCCACTCTAGAGCCAATGCCTCTCACCTGCAGTGGGAAGGGTGAGACACACCTTGTCTCAGGTAAGAAAGCCATATGACATAGATGACCTTATGGAAGGCAGGAAGATATTAACTGAATAATTTTAGAAGTTACTTATTCATTTTTATATTGCAGCATCTTGCAAGCCCCTGAGTAAAAGTTAAGCATTCATAATTGCAGGAAAGAGTGAATGAACAAATTCTTATTGAAAGTGTCTGGAAAATTCATTCCCTTGATTTGGTAATTCATAAACAGGAATCTATTGTTCCTTAATCTTGCCTCCATGCACCCAAATTTCTCCTCTGCTACATTCCCTAAATTTCTCCATTAGTCTTTTTTTTTTCTTTTTGCATTTTGGCAGACAACAGGCTTTTGGAAGGTAGCAATTGAAGAAGCTGTCATCTAAAAATGCATTATAAAACAGAAAGGATCTTACCAAATGAGCTCTAAATCACATACTTGGTTACTTAGCTGAGGCCGTGGTCGGGAAGCTGAGGAAGCTGGGTGGTAGTATGTGGGTTCAAGGAAGTATAGGCAGAGGTGATAGAGAATTTGACATTTCTCTGGAAATGGTCCTAGAAACGAGTCTTCTATTTTTGGAAGACAACACAGTGCAGTAGAAAGAATACTGATTTCAAGGTTCATGGGTTTTGTTTGCAGACCAGATCTGTTTATGAGCTATATAACCCTGAGCAAGTTACTTAAACTCCTTCTTGCTCATTTTCCTCATCTGTAAAATGTGAGATAACATTCTTCATAGCATTATTTGAAGGATCAAATGGACTAATGGATGGGAAAGTGCTTTTCAAATGGCAAAGCAGTTTCAAATGTGAGTAGTTATTGTAATTGGACCTCAATAAATGCTCTTTGATAATAATAATCACTTTTTAACCACATTTTCCTTCCCGGAAGGATTGTGGATATAGGATACCAATCCCATAGAGACAGGGCTTATTGGTGGCATCTTCTCCTACCCAACTCAGAAGATTATTGAAGAAGTGGGAACAGGACTCATCTCACCCTGACACTGTTTCTCTAGTCAGTATTTTACCACATTAGAACTTTGTTCTGATCCAGCATATGATATCAGTATGACAAAGTGCAAAAGGCAATGGGCTGGGGGGTTCCAAGAGAGGCTTTTATTTCTTCATTATTTTGTTTATTCATGCATTAATTCAGCAAATATTATTGAAGATCTATGTATTGCAGTCACCATGCTAATCTGCTGTAACTGTGGAGTTGAATTATTATAATCCCCACTCTCATATTAATAGAAAATTGAGAGTCACTTAAACTCTTACTGCATTGGTTGACTCAACTATCTATAGTGTTCAGCCTTGCCCTGTCTTTCTCATACAGTTTTTATGGGAGAGTAGCTTGGAGAGTGCTTTGCAGAAATAAAAGGCTAGAGAATTATGAGGTGTTAGGGTATTATTAGCATTTTATTAAATAGCCATTGGCATATGGCACGGCTTCTGTGCTCAGGTAGGACAACCACAAAAGAAAGCTGATCATAAAGAAAGAGGGACACTGGTTATATTTTAACGACATTTTGTGGAATGCCAATAACCAAACCCAAGATTCGTTCATGACTGGGTATGGTTTGAAGTTACAGCCATGAAAAAAAGAGAAAGTGAATTTAAGGAGAGCAGGAATAGGTGTGAGAAAATGGATGTAGTGACTGGTTAGAGCTTTTAACATGATGTCTCACAGGGATGGGCAAGCAGGGTGAGGCTAGTCTGATGAATACTCTGGGAACCTTGATATAGGATAGGAACATAAAATTAGCTTTGGTAGTAATATTAGTCACCATCTATATCACACTGTGTTTTCAAAGTACTTTACAATGGTTTGTTAGATAATTACATCCCTGTGAATTAGGTCGGCATTGTTATTTCTTGCATGCCATTAATCTCCTTTCCTTAGTCAGCAAGTCAGACATTCAGCCTTAAGCTAGGTGTGTCCCCATGAAACAATGCACTGGCCTTAAAGGGCAGACTTAAAGAATGGGTCAATGATAAACTAACATATCTTTTTTAATGCTAAATGCAATCATACTTAACAAACCTTAGCCTATGGAGAACTAGTTATAATCACTGTTTTTCTTCCAATAAGAGGTAAACCAGTTATTTTCATACTATATAGACTATTAGAAAAATGCTTTTACACAGAGAAGTATGTTCTGATGTGGCTTCTGCCACTTATCAGCTTATTACCCACACTTCAACAAGCTTTGAAGATTCCTAAGCTTCAGAGTTTACCTAAAATGTGAATAATAATACCTGGCCTGCTTTTCTCCCTGGTGATTTTTGAGGATGGCACACCATAACATAATTTAGGGAAGTCGGTATGGCCAAATAAGGTATGTTAGTCTTACTGGTTAGCAAGATGTTCATGACATCAATCAAAAGATGGAAACTGCACGGTGCCATCATCTCTCCTCCTGGGCCTATGGGCTGACATTACTAACTGATTCTAGCACTCTCCCCACCCCCGAACTTGGCCTTAGCCCCAGAATCCTTCTCAACACAGCTCTCTTAGTCATCACCATGGGCTGACTGGAATTGGTACAGATAAGAAAAACATTTGTCAAACCAAAATCTAAATCTCTTCTACTGTTTATATTTATTTTATGTTATTTTGAATAGGTTATATATACACATGGATCTAAAACAAAATATTTTCAAAAAGTGAACAGCTTTCCCCTAGTCTTTTGGTCTTCTGCTATTTCTAAAGTGAAATCTTATCTGGCTTATTTACATGATCTGATAAATATTCTCTCAGGAAAAACAAAAATCAAAGGACATCTCAAAATAATGTCAGATAAATTAGGAGGTATGGAGTTCTGAATTAAGACAATTTATTTCATTGTAATTCTTGGCAACACCTTGCCTGGAAAATTGAATCTGTAAAAATCCAATCTTTTAGCCCATTTCCCATGCTAGGTAAACTCTACATAAAAAAAAAAAAAAAAAAAAAAAAAAATCTTAGGTCTAGTTGAATTGAATTTGGGAGATCATATGACACAACTAGGTTCCAAATATTAACTTCTATTTTCAGCCTCTGGATGTCTTTCTAGTTTGAACTGAACAATGAAAACTCATAGGAATGTTATTAACATCACTAACACCTGGAATAATTAAAGCACTTTTTTTTTTTTTTTTTTAAACAGAGCATCTCTTTTTCAATGCTGGACTATAAAGGAAACTAGCCAGGGTGAGTGAGAAAAATTCTCATTTTCAGAGGGGATGCATCAGTAAGATTTAGGCAGACAAAGCAGAGTCAATGGAAACTATAGGACATAAGGATCCATTTTCTAACTCGTGATTTAAAGGTATATCACATGAAAGCGATAGATCATTGTGCTGGACTGTCTGTAGCAAACTCAATAT
The DNA here is from genome assembly GCF_000151845.1 of Pteropus vampyrus. Lineage (NCBI taxonomy): Eukaryota > Metazoa > Chordata > Mammalia > Chiroptera > Pteropodidae > Pteropus > Pteropus vampyrus. The sequence goes on from NW_011888784.1 coordinate 7,530,249, forward strand.
TACTACTCCTTTCTAGTGTTCTCTCATTGTAAAGAGGAAGTGAGAGACATATTTTCCCCCAGAATCCTCTTCCCTCTATGATTTTAAATTAGTTTGTCAATGAGAGATGTTTTCATGTTAATTGGAAATAGAAGAAGTCACTATATTTTGGAGGTAGTCACAGCCAGACTGATGGGCAGATTACTGATTCACGGTAACATCTTGGTAAGGTCTTGAGAACCACTTGGCTCACCTCTGAGAACTAAGAGATTTGGCACAAACTTCTAAAAAACTTTGAGAGGGTAGAAACAGTTTTCCAGAGAGCTCTTCATACTCTGCTTTCATGCTTCAGGGAAGATCTTTAGTGTCAGCTTTCTCAACCTGTACTTCCATGTTCTTCCGATAGTTAAGCCCCTTTCTCCTGACTCAAGTTCTTTACACTTATAATAGTTACAGTGGCTTCTGTTTCTTGACTGAACTCTAATAGAGGGCTTTATTATTATTATTGTTATTTTTTTAATAATATTTTTTATTTTTCAATTCTAGTTGGCGTACAATATTATATTAGTTTCAACATAGTGAATAGATATCTATAAAACTCACAAAGCGATCACCCCTAATAGTACCCATCTGACACCATGCATAATTACCACAATATTATTGGCTATACTCTTAATGCTATACTTTATATCTTCATGACTATTTTATGACTACTAATTTGTACTTCTTATTCTCTTCCTCTTTTTTCACTCACCCCACCAAAATCCTCTCCCTCCCAGTTTATTTTGTTTCTTAGATTACACATGTAAGCAAAATCATATGGCATTTGTATTTCTCTGGACTTAACTCCACTTAGCACAATACCTTCTAGGTCCATCCGTGTTGGAGCAGATGGCAAGATTTGATTTTTTTTATGGCTGAGTAATAATCTATTGTATATATGTACTATCTCTTCTTTATCTGTTCATCCATTGATGGACACCTAGGTTGCCTCCATATCTCAGCTATTGTAAATAATGCTGCAATAAATATATGGATGCTCATGTCCCTTCAAGGTAGTATTTTGGGTTTCTTTGGATAAATACTCAGAAATGCAATAGCTGAGTCCTTTGTCTCTTGTTCTAGCCTTTGTTTTAAAGTCTGTTTTATCTGATATAAGTATTGCTACCCCAGACTTTTTTTTCATTTCCATTTTCATGAAATATCTTTTTCCATCCCTTTACTTTCAGTCTGTGTGTGTCTTTTGATCTTGAGTCTCTTAAGTAGGCAGCATAGGTAAGGGTCTTATTTTCTTATCCATTCAGCCACCCTATCTTTTGATTGGAGCATTTAATTCTTTTTCATTTGAAGTACTTGTTTATAGGTATGTAGTTATTGCCATTTTATTATTCGTATTTTTGATACATGTTTTTTTCTTCTTCTTAAAGAAGTCTCACCAAAATTTCTTGTAATACTGCTTAGTGGTGATGAACTCCTTTAACTTTTTCTTGTCTGAGAAGTTCTTTATCTGTCCTTCTATTCTAAATGATAGCTTTGCTGTGTAGAGTGTTCTTAGTTGTAGGTCCTTGCATTTCATCACTTTGAATATTTTGTGCCAATCCCTTCTGGCCTGCAAAGTTTCTATTGAGAAATCAGCTGATAGTCTAATGAGAGCTCCCTTGTAAGTAACTAATTACTTTTCACTTGCTGCTTTTAAGATTCTCTCTTTGTCTTTAACCTTTGGCATTTTACATTGTCTTTAACATTTGTCATATCTTGGTGTGGGCCTCTTTGGGGTCATCATGTTTGGGACTCTCTGAACTTCCTGGGGTTGTTTGTCTGTTTCCTTCACCAGGTTAGTTAGTCTGTTTCCTTCACCAGTTATTTCTTCAAATAGGTTTTCAATTTCTTGCTCTCTTTCGTCTCCTTCTGGTACCCCTATGATGCAAATGTTGTTACACTTGATGTTGTTCCAGAGGCCCCTTAAACTATTCTCATTCTTTTTCTTGTTGCTGTTCTGTTTGGGTGTCCTCCACTACCCCATCCTCTACATCACTGATTTGATCCTCTGCTTCATCCAATTTGTTGATTCCCTTTAATGTACTCTTCATCTCAGAAATTGTATTCTTCATTCTCTTTTATGTTTCCCATCTCCATTTTTATGTTTTCTATCTCTTTGTTAAAGTTCTCATTGAGTTTATCTACTTTTCCCCTAAGTTCATTGGGCATCCTTATAACCAGTGTTTTGAACTCTGCATCTGGTAGATTGCTCATCTCCATTTTGTTTGTGTCTGCTTATTGAGCTTAGTTCTTTTTCTGGAGCTTTGTTCTGTTTGTACTTTGTCTTCCTATTTTGGCTGCCTCCCTGTGTTTGTTTCTATGTATTAGGTAGGGCTCCTAAGTCTCCAGGTCTTAGTAGAGTGGCTTTATGTAGTAGGTGTCCTGTGGGGCACATTGGCACAGTCTTCTTTGGTCACCTGAGCTAGATTCTCAAGCTGTGTCCCTTGTGTGGGTTGCGTGTGCCCTCCTGTTGAGGCTGAGCCTTAGTTGCTATTTGCACTTATTGGGATGGATTGACCCTTGGGCTGATTGGTTGGTTGTAAGGATTGGCAAGTGAGGGACTCACCTTCTGGAGCAGGATTCATTCTAGCAAAGCTCTGGTGCCTGCTCTGTCTGCTCTTTAGGTGTGTCCTCCTCAGATGCTTCCCTGGGTGGTGCTCCAGCTCCATAGAAGCAGGCCATTGGGTGTGCTGGCCCGAGGGCCTTTTGGGAGGGGCCCAGCTGCAAGCCAAGTTCAGCCACAGCCTATGAACTTCTAGGGCCACCTGGTAAGAGTCACCAAGCAATTCACAGATGGCTGCCACCTGTGCTGGGCTTATAGGTGCCTCAAGAGACCAGCCAGGAATTGAGTCCAGCTGCTAGTGCTGGGCTTGGGGCTGCTTAGCAAGAGGTACAGGGCATGCTGAGGCCAGATGCTCCTTCTTTGGGTTTTGTGAGCCTTTGAGAGATTTTAAGAAAGTCCGCAGCATGAGCCAAGACAGACCAATCATATGGAATAAACCACTGGAGGCAGCTTGGATGGACCTACAAGTTAAGAGAGGTGGGGTCTCAGGGGATCACCTGGGCAGAGCAACCTGTGTTAACCGGATTGATGGAGACTCAGATATGGTGGCTGCCTGTGTCTGCATGCTTGGGTGGGGGCAAGGGCTCAATAAAGGAACAGTGATTTCTGCCAGCACTTCTGTCTGGCAGAAAGCCACCCCTCCAGCCTTCTCCTTTAATCCAGACAACTCAGTTCCTCTCTATGTGTCCTTGGCATGCTTAGAGCAGCTGCGCCAGTGCTATGCTCAGAATGGGCTCAGTGATACTCAAAAACACCAGTAGGAATAGCTGAAATAGACTTAGTAAGTGGAAGAATCTTCCATGTTGATTTCCTAACCTGTGAAAAGATAGCTACAATGATAAGAAGAATCAAGTTTATTTCTACAAAAAGAGAAAACCATAATCGATGTAACGTACTTGGGAAAATTTCAGAGTTTAGTGGTACGATCAATGATTTGGAATATTCCTGCTTAGCCTGTCTAAAAGATAGATAGAATTTAGAGAATAAAAGGGAATTTTTGTGAACTTAATCAAGCAGAAGCTCCAAATCTAGCTGCTGTTTCAAAGATAGTTTTTTTTTGTTTCGTTTTACGTTTTTGTTTGTTTTTTACTTTAACAAGCCAACTAAACTCCAGTGCCTAGGATTCAACTATTGCTCTGGTGATTGTCTTTATTTTCCATACTTATTAGCAAAATTTAAAAAACTCCAATACACAGGTTGCTTTTACTTGGCATGGATTGCAGTATACCTTCCCTGCCTTAACTCAGAGTATATCGAGTCTTCGTTGCAATTTAGTATACAGAGACCTCATTTGTCTCACCACCACACAGGGCACGATGCTAATCCAGAACACAGATAACATGAGCTGCTTGGAGATGGTGATACTAATGTAGCAAATACCCTAGTTGCCTTGGTAAGTCTTATTGGAAGTCAGAAGGTGGAAAATGAAGCTCATAAAAATTCTGGTATCTCCTACTTGGGGAAATTTTTAAATGTTCAGCGGTTGGGACATATTGAGATTCCCCTGTCAAGATGAAGAATATATTGCTGCATTAGTACTTACTACCTCTAAGAAAGGGGTACAACACCTGTGGGCCTCTTTGAATTCTAGAAACAACATATACACCTGAGGGCATGCTAATCTGACCTATTTACCTATTGCCAGTTTGGAGCTGGGCCCAGATAAAGATGAAGCCGTGTAGCAGGTACAAGGTATTCTGCTTATTGAGCTATAGAAGCAAGCAGATCTAATGGCGCTCAAAGTGTCTTCAGGAGGTAGGGAATACTGTGTAATCTCAACAGGAGAATCAGCTCAAATCATTAGAATTTTGGAGCAAAGCTATGCTGGTTTTCACATAACTATAGTTCTTTTGAGAAGTTTCTGCTTTCTACAGGGCCCTGGCATGATAAACATTTAATCATGAGGCACCAAATGACATGAACTCTCCACTGGCTACTATATGACCCTAAAAATCATGAATTTGGGCATAGTCAGCAGCATTCCATCATTCCATGGCAGTGGGATATACAGGTTTGAGCTTGATCAGGTTCCGAATGCATAATTGATGTGTATGAACACATGATTAAGACTCTATATCGGTTAACCTTAGCTGCATAGCAAGCCACCCTAAAATTTAATGGTTTAAAATACAACCATTTACTTATCTTAAAATTGTCACAATTTATGGGTTGATTAGATCACTTTTCTTATGGGACAGCTTCACTGGTCTCTGCTGGGTTTGCTTATGTGGCCGCTGTCACCTGGCAGATCAGCTGGCAGCCGAATGATCTAGGATGGCCTCACTCACATGTGTGGCTGTTGACAGGTTATCAACTGGTACAGTGGAAGTGACTGGACTAAGTATCTCTCATCATTTAGAAGGTTAGCCCAGGATTTTTCACACGAAGATTGCAGTTTCAAGAAATAAAAGCTGTGAGGATTCTTGATGCCTATGTTCAGAACTCAAAGTTGCATCTGCCACATTCTATTTGATAGAAAGCAAAATAAGAATAGCCCAGATTCAAAAGATGGGAAAATAGATTATACCTATCGATGGCAGGAGCTTCAATGTGCCATTGTCAATATTAACAATATATATAGACTTCCATGGCACTTATTCTTTGCTACATTGATTGATACCTCTTCCTTAACCAACATGTATGGCTCCATGGAAAGTTCTAGATTACCAGCTGATTAAAGAAGAAAAAGACCTCTTTTTTTTTTTCTATCTCTTAAAATTTCTTTTGGGCTAAGAAGTGCTCTTTGACAATGCAGACTCCTTGTTAAATCAAGTAGAGTCCTATTAGTTTTATTTGCTTCTGCGTAAGCTGTTTTTTTCCCCCAAATTAAATGAGCTGAGCCAATGAAACAGTGTGAAGGACCTCACTGGGCTGCAAGGAATAAGGGATCTTTTTGGAGCAGTGATCTCTCACTCAGAGTAATACTTTGTAGGGTAAGTTAAGCCTAATATAGGGGATTGGTTTATATATTCAGATTTAATGCCAGGAACACTGGCTACTGGGCAGTTAAAAAAAAGTACAGAGAGGAAAGTTGGAGAACCTTCCCAAAAGTGTACTTAGCCTAAATTGGAGGTTCTTCCATGACTGGTTCTGAGAAGAGATATGAATCCGTATAATTTATCAAGTCAAGGCAATTGTATATATTAAATAGTAAAACTACAACCTCATGCTACTACCTTCAAACACATGATTTCTTGTTGTCTATTACATTTCAGGAAGTATTTTATGTATTGAAAGAAGCCTAAGACCTTGCAGTGAACAAAACAAAGTTTATATTCTAGTTGCTATGCTGGATGACTGAGACCTGAAAGACATAGTTCCTGCTTTCGAGCAGCTTATAATGTGGGGGGGAGACAAGAATAATACACTAACCAAAAGAAAATACAAGATCAGAGTCACTTACTAAATTGAATGATTCAGATGACATGAGAAAAAACAAAGGCTCATTTTTCCAGAAAGAGGGTTGCGGAATAGTTGGGAAGAAAGCTTGTACAGGGCACACGAGACAGTCATACAATTGCTACAGGCAGTGGTGCCTTGGCTTTCATATTTACCATAGCAGCTATCTATGTGTTGGGCAAACTGTTTCAAAGTGGGAATTTAAGTCTTTTGTCTATGAATTAAGTATACTTTCACTGCATTCTACATAAATGTTCAGATCAATTATTTATTCTGGGGCGTGAGTGACAGTCTGGAGGCTTTGTCTGATGTGGGGATCATGCCTGGAGTCTAACCTGGCAGCCTGGTCAAGGTATGCCTGGCAAGAGGGTGCTTCCAGAGGAAATGGGAAGGCTGAAGGTTCCATCCATATTCCATGGGTGAATGAACATAGGAGAGAGATCAAGCTCACTGCAGACAGTAGATGCATAAGAGGCCAGGAAGGTATCATCTGGCTCTCCAGGCAAGTTCTAGAGTCCAGGAGGTCAGAGAATTCATGAGAACATCTCCAGCATGCAGGACATATTGAAACTGAGTTGGTATCCTTGGCTGAATTTATTTCCTTCATTTGCTCATTTATTCTTTCAGCTACTTAAAATGTGCTGAACACCTTCTTACGACTGTGAATACAACTTTGAGTAAGTCACGGTTTCCCCTCTGTTGGGTGAAAATGAAGAGGAACAGGTACATTACCCTTCACCTTAATAAGCGCCTGCAATGGATATATGTGCACGGTGCTGTAGGAACAGACTGGAGTTCTCATTCTTCCTGCTGTGTGGGTGGGCTGGGAGGCACAGGTGTGAGCCTTTGTCAACAGAGGTGCCCATACGAGCCCCCAGGTGTTCATGCTCCTGCTTAAGGTTGGGGCCAAGGAAAGGCCTTTGGGATTTTCTTTTGGTAAGTAATTAATATATGTTTTAAGTTAAATGCCAAGAGCATGAAAAGACCTTGCAGGTGCTAAGTGTTATTATAACATTAAAATAATGAGAGCTTTGCTCATCTTGCTTTGCCTAGCTTAGTGGTTATTCTTAACATTCCCTGCAGATTAGAATCACCTAGGGAACTTTGAAAAAAATACCAATGCCCAGACCTCATTTCTAGAGATTGGATTTAATTGATTTAGGGTGAAGTTTTAGCAGGTGGTGGGTGAAACAACTCCTGTGGTGATTGCAATATATAGCCAGGGTTGACATCCATTGCCAGTATATCAGAGCACTCTTTTATCTTTATTCTAATAGTTTTCTGAGACTCAGTTTAATTCCCATCTCCTCTATTAAGTCATCCTTGCTTTGCCCATGTTTTTGAACTCCTGAACTTTGTCGTCTGTAATACTCAAGCACTTTCTGACCAATATACAAAAGAGCAGAGGCTGTGACTTCTATTGCTTACATCCTGGAAGCTTGACTCTCAGATTTGGCTGAATTATCCAGATTGTAGATCAGAATTATAATTGTTTTTATTCTCTGCTGATGTTTTATACAGAAATTGGAATACTTCATAGAGTATGCATACTGCAAAGGGACCTTAACAAACCCTAATCAGATCCCTTTCACTTTATAAATGAAAATATTCAAAGGCAAAGTCACTCCCCTAAGTTCATATCATTGGTGGCTTATAAAACTCTCTGAGCACATTCCCTCTGATGCATCAGAGGCTCTCTGGTTGCACTTCAAGGCATTAGAAGGAAAAGGCTGGTACAAATTTATACTTTCTCTAGAGTCCTAACCTTGATAAAAACAAGTGGAAATTAGGCTACTTTAGGCTGAAGGTTTAAATTGAATGGGTGTCCAAGTCCCTAGAAGTGAGGTAAAATGAAGAGGCTGATGTTTAGGTTATGTAGTTTTCAGCCACAGGAAATGTTGTGCCCAAAAGGGCATTTGGCAATGCATGCAGGCATTTTCGTTGTCATAGCTAGGAGAGGTGTTATCTGCGACTAGTGGCTAGAGGCCCAGGATCATGCTAAACATCCTTCAGTGTTGTGGGATAGCCCCCCACCAAGAAGAATTATCCAGCCCCAAATGTCAATCGTGCCAAAGGCTGAGAAGCCCTGTAGTAGATGTTCTTGTCAGCTTCAGAGAAAGGGCAAGGACAAGAACAAAAGACAGAGAGCCACCATTTACAAATGATCTACCTCCGAACAAAATGGCCAAAAAAATTTCTTCTGTCAGAGTGATAAGGTGGTGAGAATTAGTAGGGTTAAATGACATCAAAAGGGTGGGGCCCTGATCCTATAGGATCAGCATCCTTTATAGGAAGAGACGCCATCGCTCCATCTGTCTCCACCGTGAGGACGAAGTGAGAAGGTTGCTGTCTACA
>NW_011888784.1:7539763-7541918 GCF_000151845.1 Pteropus vampyrus
GATTGTGTATCAGGGACCGACCATTAATGACCTAAACTTGTTTCCTTAAAGATTTTAGTGCATTGCTTTTAAAAATTGGGTTTGCATAAAAATTATTTAGAAAGCATGTTAAAAGTTCACATGGCTAATTTAGTAGGTTTGTAGTGAATCTGTTTATAAAACCATGGGCGTTTTTGAATCAGGTGATCTGCTGATCACACTGAGAAGCACTGTGTTCATACTACACAATTGATTTTTCAAGGGCTATGAATTTTGGGAAATGAAAAAGAAAAAGACAAGGGGGTGGGACAGAAGGAAAGGAGTTATAAATAAAAGCAAATAAATAAAATAAGGGAGTGAGGCCAGCCATGGAGCAGAATTATATTTTAGGGCAAATCACAGTGAGAAGGGATAGAGCCTACTAGAATTTTGTAGAAAGAAAGTCTAGTTTATTTGGCTCTGTCAAAAATTGCTCCTAAATTCTGGACTTGGCATTTGCAGTTGTCTCTGCATTGAGTTCATTCTGTTTCTCAATACGAAACTTAAAACTAAGAGCCCTCTATGGAACCTCTCTTTGGTTCACTTGGGGATTCAGGAGAAAAGAAACCAGGACATTTAGCTGAAGATACATTGGCAGACATATTCCCTAGGCATATCTCATAGGATGTCCTATGGGCACATCCCAGACAGCTGGAACCAGACTGTACCAAGAGAATGAACTTCTCAGGGAAAACATTATATACCCACATATTCTGTGCCCCTTAATGTTTATTTAACCTAAGGGAAATCAGGTTTAAACAAATGTCTGTCACAAAGGGAAATGGTGTGTTTACATCTGGGAGGCTATGAAGCTATGGAGAGACCACTTTCTGCCTCAGGGATGGTCGTGAGGAAATGGCAAGGAGGGGCTGCAGGTTCTGTGTGTGCTAGATTTCTCTCGCCAACTTTGTTACACCAGGAACTAGATTTCCCAGAATCTTAGGGGAGTGTCTGAGATTTTATTCAGTTGAGTTGTCCAAAAGTGAAGTCGCATGAGATTTGGGAGATGGATGTGAAGCAGAAGATAAAAATTATTGTCCATGAGAAGTGGTCCGAGATAGAGGTGTATGTGGGTATCAATTTGTTCTTGATCGCAACAGATGGCCTTACTGACCCATAGCATCCTTGGTCTGCCATCTATCCTTTTCCTGCAGATTCACAGAGGCAGTAGTTACAAGAACCAAAAGCCTTCTACAGAATTCTGCAGCTCTCATCGTAGTCAGAGTACAGCAGTTAAGCGCTCCTAACTTCTACCTGTTCTTGCAAGCTCCAGTTCATTCCATTACACCATGGCTAGTTCATGACTTTTCTCTGATTTTTTCACTTTACTTCCCTAGTGACTCCGTCAATTATATAAGGTCTAGTTCTTATAATGAATTCCTTATTCCATGATACTTGTGATGACACTGCTTCCCTGACTAAATCTTAATTAAAAGAACCCCTTGTCACTCTCCTCCTCTTTCCCTCCCAATGCACACCAGCCTCATGGGCCTTCAAAGTGCAAAGACTATTGAGGGTGGGACAATTCTCCATATACCCTAGAGAAAGTTCTTCCCCTAAATATTAGTGTCTGGATCTGAGAACTGTCTCTCAGTGAGGGCTAGAGAAATGTGGGATGAGTAGAGCTATTGCTTTGCAACAATAAGAAATTAGAGGCATTCTTCAGTTTATAAAGAACTTGGGTAGAGACACACGGCCATAAGAGATAATTGTAAAAGCTGTCGAGCTCGCACGACTGTTGGGACTATCAGCCTGGCTGTAAGCTTGGAGCACTAGGTGAGGAACCCAACTGACATATTGATGTGCTCCAGACAAGCCACTCAGACAGAGAAAATTGTTTTAGAGGAGTAAATGCAAATGGAAGAGTCAAAGAAACATCCAGGAGGTGTGAAAGTGATGACTTAAAAAATAAATCGAGATGCCCCAAAACCAGTGGGAAACTTTGCTCGAGGCAGGTAACATATTACTTACCTCCTCCAAGGGACTGGAGATTTCAAGTGAAGCCTACTCATGGCCAGAGGAGACCGTGGGGAGTACACATCTGGGTCAATAAAACCAGTGGTTGTGGTTCTGGAAGGCTCTGGGTCCCACCCTTCTCAGAGGCAGTGCTGACGGAACTCTGCTTTGGATTGGTGGT
>NW_011888784.1:7541968-7545633 GCF_000151845.1 Pteropus vampyrus
TTACACCATGGCTAGTTCATGACTTTTCTCTGATTTTTTCACTTTACTTCCCTAGTGACTCCGTCAATTATATAAGGTCTAGTTCTTATAATGAATTCCTTATTCCATGATACTTGTGATGACACTGCTTCCCTGACTAAATCTTAATTAAAAGAACCCCTTGTCACTCTCCTCCTCTTTCCCTCCCAATGCACACCAGCCTCATGGGCCTTCAAAGTGCAAAGACTATTGAGGGTGGGACAATTCTCCATATACCCTAGAGAAAGTTCTTCCCCTAAATATTAGTGTCTGGATCTGAGAACTGTCTCTCAGTGAGGGCTAGAGAAATGTGGGATGAGTAGAGCTATTGCTTTGCAACAATAAGAAATTAGAGGCATTCTTCAGTTTATAAAGAACTTGGGTAGAGACACACGGCCATAAGAGATAATTGTAAAAGCTGTCGAGCTCGCACGACTGTTGGGACTATCAGCCTGGCTGTAAGCTTGGAGCACTAGGTGAGGAACCCAACTGACATATTGATGTGCTCCAGACAAGCCACTCAGACAGAGAAAATTGTTTTAGAGGAGTAAATGCAAATGGAAGAGTCAAAGAAACATCCAGGAGGTGTGAAAGTGATGACTTAAAAAATAAATCGAGATGCCCCAAAACCAGTGGGAAACTTTGCTCGAGGCAGGTAACATATTACTTACCTCCTCCAAGGGACTGGAGATTTCAAGTGAAGCCTACTCATGGCCAGAGGAGACCGTGGGGAGTACACATCTGGGTCAATAAAACCAGTGGTTGTGGTTCTGGAAGGCTCTGGGTCCCACCCTTCTCAGAGGCAGTGCTGACGGAACTCTGCTTTGGATTGGTGGTCTGAGAAGCATGAGGAGATTCAGCATTTGTCCCAGATAGAAGTAGATGAGCCAAGAGAGTAGGGAGAGCCACATATATGACCTGACTGTAGGTTAGTTGGTAAAATGCATCTTTATTTTGTTAACAAAACTGTTTCTATGCTTTCCTTTTTTGTTTTATAGAAAATGTTCTATGTGAGAATTTCTAACTTCATTGGCTGGACTAATGAGGAAATTAATTTTTCTAACTTCAGACCAACAGACAGATGGGGATCTGGCTCCTTTTTGGAGTTTGGTGGCAATAGCATCAGTTGCCCCTCCTGCATGCTGGCAAGCGGCATGGCTACAGGGACGGGTGCCCGGAGGGATGGCCATTCAGACTCAGCAAAAGGCAGTAAGAGTTCCTGCTCCTTCCTACCTGATGTGAACTTCACGGCTTTTCTTTCTAGGCCCTTCTTTCGAGGCTCTCTCTGGAGGGAAAACTCTGCTTCCTCTTGCAGTAAGAGGAAAAATCACTGTAAGTTCAAAGGATCTGAGGGATTAGCCTGAGGTCCAAAACTGCGTGTTCACCCCTGCCTGCAACTGCAATTGCCTTTCGCCCTGCTGCCTCACTAAATTATCCCCAAACCTGAAAACACCTTCCATCCTCACTCCAAATGAGATAGTCTTCTGATGGCGGCAGCTGGGCGAGCCCGGTAGCTGCTCCTAGGTTATTCGCTCTGCAATAATCACAACTTGCTCTCCTAGGGCTTCTGGGACTTGTAACTGTTGTGCTTTCTGCCTTAAATGTAAATAAAGGGAGGGCAATGCATTGATTCCTTTAAACTGTCAGTTGAAATCACATTTTAACTGGGAGGTTGAAGCTTGCAGGCTTCCTTAAAGTGCTAATGAACTCTGACATGTGCAATGGTGGGGGCTTCTGAGTTGGATCTGCTGGTGCCCAGGGCTGCTGTGGATGGTACAGAGCTCTGTCCCTATCTTATAGTGTCTTCCTCTTTAGCCCTTTCAATTTATCTTGAAGATGTGGGACTGTTTCTCTTTATCAGACATCTGGTGCCACCACCAGCATAGTCCACCAGCCCACCGGCTCCCCCAGATAATCCTAGAATTTGTGGTGGTATGAAAACTGTGAGGCAAGCAAAGTTGGTCTCTGGGATATTCCCATCTGAGCCCACGGAGGCAAGATCTTCACAGAGAATGGGACTATCAAGGGCAGAAATAGTAAGTGGCCAACATTGGAAAGTAGAGCCTGGGCAGGATGCCAAAATTTACTCTACAAAGAAAAAGCAAGGATGGGAGCTCAGTCAGGGCCACACCCTGGTTAGCATAGTGGAAGACCCGGATTACCATGCGGATCGGCATTCCTGGGGTCCCTGGGGTCAGCGGCAGCCTGGAGCTTACTAGGAGAGAGTTGTGTTGCTAGTCTCCTTCTGAAACAGTTCTGACAACTTTTCTTTAGGGACAGGACTTCTCTTGTGAGCCTGAGTTCTCTCTTACCTCAAAGGTGCTTTTCTGTCAGTTCGAAAGGATCCATACTCGGAATTCCTCACGATTTTCCTCTCACCGATTTTTGTTGTTGTTGTTGTTATTGTTTCTTGCTCTGACTGTGTTCTATTCAAAAGCTAAGTATTTAGGACTAAGATCAGTACTCAGATTGGAGTAACAAGCTTTTGCTTTGCTTTACCCAGCCTTGCTCTTCTTTGAAGATTATTTTCACACTTTCTCTTCCCTTTACACAGTAATAACCTTGGGCTCCTCAGAGCTGGGTGTACTTGTGAGCCTGAGTTTCACTGACTCACTAAAGGATGTTAAGGGTGGGAATAACGTTGTTATTATTCTTGCATTTGAATTTTAATAGAGACTCTACTGTCCTCAAAACACCCTCTAAAGCAGAGAAGAACCTTCCCATTTGGCCACCTGTCAAGTCCTGTCCCATGAGTGTTACCTATTCCACCTACTAGCCCAGGGACAATACTAAGGTATATAACAGAGCAGCACTCAGGATAAAGAACGTGTCCCAGGCCAGTGGAATGAGGCAGTTGGCAACTCACAAATATGTTTGCAGACAGTGCTGAAAGTTGAGATTAGTCTAGCTGCAGGATCGGATACAGACTTTGGATTGCTTTGCCAAATGTGGGGTAAAATGTCTTTGGCTGTTGTAAACTCCGGCTTCAATGGAGACAGAAGAAGCCTCTTTCTCTCATCTTCTCTGAGTTCCTGGGGCCTAACAGTCAGGGTTTGGCTTAGGAAGGCATTCAGTATCTTTTTATTATAGTTTTGATGTCAATCCCAATGCCACATGGAAAAGCTTCTTGTGTTCAAGGAGCAGCCACAAGCAGAGAACAGCAATCTGTGTGTTTTTTTATTTTTATTTTTATTTTTTTGGTCACTGAGATAATTTTGAAAGAGGCAATGTTTGCATTTCCAACTTACCCCTTCACTTTTCAATTTCTTTGTCCCCTTATAAATGCCCACATATTATTTTCATGGCCTTGTGGTCTTAGACTGTCCTTTCTTTTAGAGGAAAGCAATCTGATAATCAAACCTTCATTAAGTATTCAGAACTGAGCATGTTATTCCTTTAAAGGCTATTTAGATTTTAAAAGAGGTTGCAGGAAAAGGGCAATACTTAAACCATATTTGTCTTACACACAAAAACATTCTTTGACCCAAACAGAATATAATTATCAGTTTCCATGAGCCAAGAAAACTTAGACTTCTGTAAAAATTCAGCCCTCTCTTGGTTGATGCATTAGTTCACTGTAGCTTCAACTCATTTTGTTGATATTATTGATAAAATAATGCCTTCTGTGGATTATCATTTTTTTTTTT
>NW_011888784.1:7545683-7568456 GCF_000151845.1 Pteropus vampyrus
CCTTCACTTTTCAATTTCTTTGTCCCCTTATAAATGCCCACATATTATTTTCATGGCCTTGTGGTCTTAGACTGTCCTTTCTTTTAGAGGAAAGCAATCTGATAATCAAACCTTCATTAAGTATTCAGAACTGAGCATGTTATTCCTTTAAAGGCTATTTAGATTTTAAAAGAGGTTGCAGGAAAAGGGCAATACTTAAACCATATTTGTCTTACACACAAAAACATTCTTTGACCCAAACAGAATATAATTATCAGTTTCCATGAGCCAAGAAAACTTAGACTTCTGTAAAAATTCAGCCCTCTCTTGGTTGATGCATTAGTTCACTGTAGCTTCAACTCATTTTGTTGATATTATTGATAAAATAATGCCTTCTGTGGATTATCATTTTTTTTTTTAATACAGAGGACTATAGTATTTTGTTAGGGAGTTGGGATGGGAAGAGGAAGAGGGTATAGAATGATAAAGCAGAAAATTGGAAGACCCAGAGCATGGGCATGTTTACAAGGTCATCAGTCACTACTCTGATCTCCACGAACACCTTGAAGTCTTTAATCCTTTTTAAATATCTATGCCGTTTAAAAGATAAAATTACAAAGATAACTACCATGACACTTTATAAACTACAGTGATTTTGTTGGAAAATTAATATTAGTATGGACATTTGTGGCAATATCATTAAATAGATCAGTTTTAGTTATTTGTGACATAAAATATTGGTGGGATACATGAACCATGAAATGTATGTTATGCTCAATGTTAAAAAGCAAAAGTGTTTCTACTGCATACATTTATTCTTGGCACAGAGAAGTCTGTTGAAAAAATCTTTTCTGTCAATAACACATATCATAATGGTGTTTGACGTTTTGAGCTGGAAGACAGAACCCCAGGGATGTGTGTGGCATGGAAGATAAATACATGGATACTAAAAAAGCTGCTTTTTTTTTTGTTGCTCAATTGGCATTAAAAAATTTTGATTTGTATATCTAGGAATATTTGGATTTTTTAGGTGATCATGTGCTAAAGCAGCAAAGTTGTAATAATGTCTTGTGTTAAAATAAAATGAGTTATTTAACAAATATAAATTGATTTATTTAACAACTTTTTTTTTCTAAACTGAGTATATATATTTAACTCTATATGTGTCTGTTAATAATTCATACTCCTATCAGTGGGATATGAGAGTTCCAGTCATCATTCATTTTAGCCATTCTGTGATGTATGTTATATTGCTTTTAATTTGCATGATCCTGATACCTAATGAACTTGAGTGTTTTTTCGTGTGTTAACTTGTCATTTGGATATTTGAATTTTAAGATGATCTTTTAATTTTTTTGCTCGTTTTCCTGCTGTCTTATTGATTCAAAGGAGTTCTTTATATATGCTGGGCATAATCCTTTTTTGGATTCACGTATTGCAAATATTTTATCACTCTCTGTGACTTTCCTTTCAATTCTTATTGGCTTATTTTCCTAAACAGAGGTTCTTAAATTCGATAAAGCCCAATTTATCAGCTCTCTTTTGTTTTTAGTACTTTTCATATCATGCTTAAGCAATTTCTGCCTACTTCAAAGTCATAAGGTTTTGCTCTACTTTTCAGAGGCTTCTGATTGTCCTTTGACTTTCCATCTGGTGTAGCATAAGAATATCTTAAAGGGAAAAATCAGACACGAGTAAATTTTCTCTAGTTTCTAATATAGTCTCTTCAGTTCTGTGAGACCACCAGATATGTGGTTACCTAGTCCCCAGTAGTGGTTTTCTGAGCAGGCAAAGCTAGCCTAGATGTTCCCCGTTTTTTCCTTTTGCCAGAATCAGCCAATGCTCCCAGGGAAGAGTGGCAGCAGATCAGCTAATTTCTCTGTAGTTCTCACTCTCTTTAATCTTGGTCCATCTAATCTTTATTGAATCAGTGCCTTTCTGCTGGCTTTAAATATATGCTTTGGATATTTTATAGGCTTTTCTAGTTATTCTTCGGGAAATCCTGCAAACTACTCCATCCTGCTTGGAAGAAGTTCCTCTATTTGTTCTTAATTGAACATTTTTACTTATGTCGCTCACTCAGCAAGTATTACCCTTTCACCTTCTTTCATTCCTTATCTCCCTCTTCTATTGACATATAATTTGTGCTTTCAGATTTACAGATCATGATATGTTTCATGATTTTCTTCTGAGTATCTCGACAGGAAGTCTGGGTAACCTTCTCACAAACCTTTTCTGAACTTTAAAAAATTTGTTTACATACATAATCTCACTCTTGATTCTTGATCTGTTTTTTAAACATCTATCATGGCTCTGATAAGGAGTGTGTCTTTGATTCATATGTGAAAAAAATGAATTTTGTAGTTGTGTAATCTTTCAGATCTGATACTTTTTCATCCGTAACTGAAAAAATAAGTTAATGATAAAATTTTCTCTCTTAAAGGAATAAATTTAGAATGAAAATAGAAGGAATGCAAGAGAATCTGAAGATGTGTGTGTGTGCGTGTGTGTGTGTGTGTGTGTGTGTGTGTGTGTGTGTGTATGTGTTTGAAATAAGGGAAGAGACTTTATTATTTATGACCTCTGTGCTTTTTGTCATTATTTTGTTCTAATTGAGTTTATAATAACCTCTCTGCTTGTCTTTGAACTACTATAGCAGTTTTTCTCTAAAATGAAATACAAGCTGAAGAAATAGCTCTATAGATGATCTGATAGGCAGCATGAAATTTTGGTGCTATCCTCTCCTGTCCAAAGATAGAAAGAAAATGGTTGTATTTGTAGCACATGCACCTAGATAGACGTGGGGCGATGAACACATAAAGAATAAGAATCTCTCATCACTGTCTCCAAGACCGTGTGCCTTAGGATGCCTGAGTATCTTTACCATGAACTTAGAGGCATATGTTATTAGTGACATAGCACCTGCTTAAACATTCCATACAGGCATGTATTTTAATGTACTCCCTAGGCATCAGATATGTTTTCCAGAGGCTATTTATGAACTTTATCCTCTGTGCATTCTAAGAATACCTTCCTTAACTTCACTCTGTGGTCTCACATCTCATAGAATGAGTACATTTTCAAGCAAAGAAACCATCAATTTTCAGGCAGCATGTCACGATGTTGAATATGTTGGTCAAATCCTCTCTTGCCGTTTCTTCTATTGTTTGACATTCTTATACTTTGCAATGTCTTCACCTTTTCAGTTACTCTCAGCTTGGTACCAGGAAATCTCTAGGGCTCTGTTCAAGCCCAAAGATTTCCTGATTATTATGTCTTTTTAGATTGAGGGCACACAATAGGGGCACTGTAGGAGGTTCCTCACATGGAAATGCAGGTGATGGGTCTGTGTAGGCATAGAAGGTCTCTTCCAGAGTCATTCCTGGGAGTTCCCTGGTGAGTAAAAATATGTTGAAGGAATGCAGGCAACTCCAAAGGGAAGAAAGATAACATAAACATCTAAAAATTGCATAGGAGAGAAGGGAATATGTCATTTCTTCAGATTCCTGTTAGCAGTTGTCATTTTTCTTGGTTAAAGTCATGGAAATCTGAGGCCAACCAAGAAAAATTATGCATTGGCTGCTTGGCAGATATTCTTTTTTGTTGTCGTGTTCATTCCATATTTATTGAGAAGCAAAAAAAAAATATTTGCAGCATGGTGAGACCTTGTGGAGAATGCATATGAATTAGGAACCATCTTAATATTGAGGAACTTACATTATGTTTAAGGAAAGAAATTCACACTTCTAAAATAATTATGATGTAATAACACAATGCATCATTAATTTATTCAAATATTTCTTAATTTATCCATTAAGCAAATAAATATGGAGAGCAACACATGGTGCCTGAAGTTCTTGGAAAATAGAAAATTGAGAACAATATTAATTCCTAATGCTAACATTTATTAGGTGCTTAAATATGAAAGATAACCCTGTTCAAAGTATTTTACAAGGATTAGTTCAATAAATTCTCACTGCCTCAGTTTTCTTTTCATTTGAGCAAAGAGGAATTTAAGGCCAGAAAGGATTTGTAATTACCCCAGGTCAGCACAGCAGGTTGATGGTAGAATTGTCAGGTAGATCCAGACCATTTGGCCCCTGAGCCTATGACCCAAACCTTTACATTATGCTATTTTCCCTTGTCCTCTATGAAGCTAATCATCAAGAAAATGAGAAGAGCCATGTAATTGCCTATACCTGTTAAGAGTTTGGGGATATTGATGGAGGAAGTAAGAGTCTGACTTCTAAACTTTCCACTTACACTTGTGTCTTGAATATTGCCACGTGGCGCTCAGAAGGCATCATCTTCTTTACATTTTTTAATCCATAAAACTCTAAAAAGTCAGCTAAGACTCTTGGCAGAAAGGAATCGGCAGTCCAACCACTTCCCTTTGTATTCATAGTTATTAAAATATGCCGGACGGTCTAGGGTCTTCCTAATCATAACTAAAGGAAAGAGGCTATACAAGGTTCCAAGAGAGAAAATTTATCAGAGCTAAGGATGGTGGCAAGACACTGGATTTTCAACATCAGAGAGAAGTTATGGTTCTAGACTCTTAATATTTTCTGACCTTTCTGCTCTAGATTCATGTGGAGAAGATATGGATGTCAACAGAATGTATTGTATCATTGAAATGCTGTAGCATTTGAGGCCTGGCAGATTTTCTATAGAATATTTGTGGCTGTGATCTATATAGGTGCCACTGGTGATGGTGATGAAAGTACTAGATTCAAGCTGGTAGCTTTGGGTTGCCCAATCAGCCTGTATCTCTGTGGGACACGACAAATTTAGCACTCCCAACAACACCAGAACCTCTCCCCTAGTGAGCTGTCTGAAGGCCATTGATGAAGGAAGCAGGTCTCCAAGGCCTGATGAAGGAATCAGGTCTCTGAATTATATCGTCGTACATCTCTGTTGGTAAAAAGAAACAAACAAAAAACACCTATAATATATAAATATTTATTTATTTAGAAATTACAAAAGATACTATAAACATTAGAAACGTACTCAAAATATGTTTCAAGTGATGCAAGATAAAATATACAATATTATAAAATATCGTCTCAAAAATGATGACATCATAGCCATATCTCAAGGCTTTATATATACTAAGATGAGGTTAAAAATCTATATTGCAAATAGGTCTAATTATATAATCCATTGTTTTTGTCTCATAACATTCCTGATGAGATGCTTATACTACACATAGATATTTCAGCTCTGCCATTTTCTTATTATGCATTTGTGTTTGCATTATTCCTATCAACTTTAATTTATTTCTTCCAATAATTTTAGAAAAAATATTTTAAGCTGGTTTGCCTTATTGTGGAGGTGTAGTTAACACTAGACAACATTACCCATAAATCCACTTGTTTAGGTACAAATGAACTGCAAAGTATGGCCTTTCTAGAAAGCAAATGGAAGAACAATGCTCCCTCCCACTGTCCACCCTTTGATTTTGATAAATTTCTCCTCTTCCTTGAGGATTCTTGTGTGTTGTATGAGACATGAGGTTCAAGTGGGTAATTACATATTAAGTATACAATTATACTTTACGTAAGTTGAATACAGGCAATTACATATAAAATATAAATAAAATTAATTTTCTAATTTTAAGATAGATTCAAATATAAATTCTAATGTTTCTTTCTGCATCTCACTAGATCATGTTGCACAACTAACTTTTAGAGACAGCTCCCTCCCCTTAAACTCCCTTTTTATTTATTATACTGAAGCCAAGATATTTTAAAAGAGGCACTTCTGTTGAAATCACACAGTTCACTAGTTTGAGATACTTGGATAACAATTAGAATTACAATAGATTTTAGGAGGTCGAAAGAGAGTGAGCTCATTTTTAGTTGGAGGGACCATGAGTTAGCCTTGCAATAGGAGTCAAGCCTATCATTGGAAATGGAAGGGATATTGATAGAAATGTAGTTATTCCAGGTGAAAAAATTGAAATGAATGAAGCAAGTACTGTCAGAGGACATAGGGAAGGTGAGTTTAGGGAACACAGTCATATATTTAATTTTATATAATTATGTAAAATTATATAAAATTTTAATAATGAGTTTGCATTGCTGGTTAGATATACAGGTGGCAGTGTCTCTCAAGAAGATGGTTCTTCATGGCTGGTGTTTTGGAGCAATCTTGGAGCTAGAGATATTGATTTAAGAATCAATTTCAAAGGATATTTTCTAAAGTCATAGAAGTGGTTCATCAAGAGTAGTGAGAATATAAGGACCATTTTTATGTATAATGAATGTGCTGAATTCCTTTTGGAAAGGCTTTCTTATCTACTCTTTGGGTTCCCTCTCTTTCTGAAAAGTTGAGGTTACCAAATGTCTTTGGAGAAAAATAATGGTTGTCAAAATTCCAGTGCTAGGTGTGGATATCGACAGATATTCCTTCTTATTGGAAGGAACAGGCTGGTCATGTGGTCAGTAGAACTAGAACTAGATTGGAACTTGAATTTGAGAAGATAGGCTGAGTGCTGAATAATCAAGTTATGCAGTTATGAAAGTAATTGCTTATGTATGACCATCGAAGTACTAGATCAAGAGGACATGCCTTGCAGCATTAAGGAAGTAATTTTAAAAATTAAAGCAAGTTCTACTTAATCAACAAATCAAAGACTGATAGCATTTCCAACATTAGAGTAAAAAAGGATGATGACATGGTCCCTTCTCTAAAATACTTTACACCACTTATAGAGAAAGAAAAGATAGAATAATTTTTTATTAAAAGAATGAACATAGGATTGGATAAATAATTGTCTTTGTGATGGCTGGAGCAGTAATGGCTACCGGTATTTTTGGAATACTTTGCTCTCAAATGTAATATTCAAACAATGTGGCAAGGAGGGACTTAGGCTATCCTTGCTAAATTATATTTTTTGTATCATATTAAATGTATTTTATTCCATAATCGCATTTTCAATATCAATATACAAGATTTCTTTGTTTTTCAGTTTTAATATTTCTATTAAATATTAGAGAGTTACAATACATAGGGCTTCTTCATTATGCTTTCCAAAAATGTTTCTTATGAAACATTAAAAATGTATATATGCGATGTAGAAATAACATGTGCAGATAAACTCTTACACGAATAGCACTATGGTATAGTGGAGTGAGCCCTGGATTTAGAATCAAACTTGTATTTATGTCCATTTCCAGCATTTGAACAAGTAACCCAATGTCTTGAAAACAATCTTCATCTTCAAAGTAGAGATTCTGATATCTGCCCTGACTGACTCTCAAGGTTCTTAAGAAGATCCAGCAAGGTTAAGCATGTGCTGCTATGAAAACTGAAAGGTGCTAAACCAACACCAGTCAATATATCAATTTATATGCATCGTCCCTTATGTATAAACACATGCATATTTTTTCTCTTAAGGAATTTTTTTTCATTAAACTAAATATTGTTTCTAGCAAGAGAAGCCTTTCAAGTAAGGTTGATATTATTATTCCTTACAAGTTTCATCTTGATTCATAAACATTTTATGCCAAGAATAATGCTCTTTTAAAAACAATAAGTGCCTGTTTTAGCCTGGGGCCACTGGAAGCCCTGAAAGAAGCAGGAGGAATTAAAGGCCCTTAATCATATTTCCCCATTTTTAACTGTTAGTTTTTACACTCTTGAGCCATTTCTCTCCTCTTGCTGGGCCCTACCGAGGCCCATAAATCTTAATTAAAGATGCAATTTTTTTTCTTATGAAATCTGAACTGCAAGAAACCATTCTTATTTTTTATTTTTAAGACTAGCTCCATGTGTCGGCTCATAAAACACGCAAGACTTTTACACTCAAAGGATTTTGAAAGCTGTTATTGCTGCTGTCATGTGGCGCTGGTCCAATAATTATTATTATTGTTATTTTATTTTACTTTTTTTACACGTGAACTTCCAATTTTCTTGTGTAGAGCACAATGGAAAAAAGAAAATGAACCTGCAACAGGCAGGCCTTGGTTAGGAAAGTGGGCAGTATGGCTTATAAAGCATGCAAGAAACATGAGTCCAAGATTCCAAGGGGGAAAGCAAGACTAAATGCTACTGGGTGCTGAGGCTTCTTGATGAGGTTCCCTCCAGGAAACCTTTTTTGAAAGGGAATATTCTCTTGACTAGAGTCTGGTAGGTCAGATGATCAGAATGCCTGCAACTACACTTCTTACCTCTTAGACTGGGGGAATGTCCTTGATTCCTTTAGCCCTCAACCTAATATCCTGATGTCAGGCCCCAAATGAGTTTAATCGTAGATAACTGAGGTAGCTTGAAAAGACCTAAACCTGTTCTAAATGATGATAGTTCTCAAGAAAAAAAATGATCGTAAATACCTAATGAGGCATGAGGCAGTGCCAGGTTCTGTGTACAGATACCAGGCTAGCTGTCAATTTGTCTGTCTTCTGTCATCCCGTCAGAATTTCAGCGTTCTCCTATTGTCCATAAGATCACATTAAAACTCTCAAGACCGCTTCTAGCCTGGCCTCAACCAATTTTTGCAACCACATCTCCAACTGCCATATCACACCCAGCTGTACTTCTGTTTATACAGGGAAAGCGTAGACAGTGCTTTCCAAATATATCTTATTCTTTTGAAAATCTATCCCTCTGCATGCGTTGAGAGGTGCAGTGGGACAGGAGCAATTCCACAGTGGACACGGTGTAGGTTTTAAAGTTAGGAGGTTTGAAAATTAGGAACCAAGTAACCACAGGTCAATTACGTAGCCTCTGTGAGCCCCTTCTTTCTCATCTGTAGGATTGGGGCAATAAATACCTCCTGGTGGTGGTGTACAGTTTTACATGAGATGCATGCGATGCACCTAGGACAACATCTGCCACAAAATAACTGCTTCATAAAGTAGATACTCTCTTTCTTTCTTTCTGCTAGGAGTTCAACAGCCCACCCCCTGTGAGTTCCAATTCCTCCTCTAAGACTCCATCAAATTATACCTCATTTACAAAGCCTTTCATAAGATTCACCAAGCACATCAGGGTGAATTAGGATGAGTAATTTGGCAATGAATGGCAAGATAGTTGGGAAGGAGGAGGAACCTTGAATAAGGAGGCAGCCAAAACCTTTTTCCTCTTGTGGCAAAAACAGCATTCTTTTTTCCCCCACAGAAGGGGCTTTCTGGGCTCTTGCCTGGTTTTGTGTCCTCAGGCAATTCTCAAATTTCTTTGAAGTTGACTTGCCTCTGCCTCCCTCTCCTACACTCCTCACCCTACTCCCTCTTTCTAATCTACCCATCTCATCTAGGGCTTCTTCCAGTGCTCTTGTTGGCTGGTTGACAAATCTTTCAGGCTCCAGTTCACACCTTGACAAATAACAGATGTCATTAACTCTTTTATCACCTTAGATTTTCCACGACATTTTTGTTCCTTCATTGAATTCTGTGTGATTTTGTTTTCTGACATCTTTGGATCCCAAAGTGCAAGACCCCTTTGCATCATAGACTCACAGGATTATAAAGATGGGTCTAACACATCTTCACTCTCTATTTTATTTTTAAAGAACAGGAAGCTCAGAGAGGTGAAAAGGCTTTATTGAATCAATACTTGTATGTTGATTAAGGCTCTGGACCCTTGTCTCTCTCATGCTGGCCATTGCTTGTCTGCTGTGCCCCACTGACTCCTCTGATCATATGGCACCTTGAAATCTCAGAGAACTCCAGTTGGGAATTAGAATGCCAACATAATGCTGTAGCTGTGTGGGGTGCAACCTAAAGCTGATCCCCTTCCTAGACTGCTAAGTCACAGGGTCTTTTTAAATAAAGCCAACAAGGATGATGCATGCCAAGGGCATCCATAACCAGGTGGATGGAAAGAGGTGAATCTTTCAGATAGGCTGCCCCTGGAGAGACCTGCAGATGACACAAGCTATTTCATGGTGTTGGGCAGGACAAAGTTCAGAGAAATATCAGAACTTTCCAGCAGACGTTCCCACTCCTCTGATTTTCCTACCCAATATGATTTCCCAACTTAATCTCTTCCTAGTTCCAGATGGATATTGAGTGTGGTTCTGCAGAGATTCACATTCAGGAAACTGTGATGGTGTCACTGGGGCTTTCTGGAAATAATCAAAGGAGGAGGAAAAGAATGAATATTTATTGAGTACTTCCACAAGGTCTGGTAATTTTACATACATTCTGACATACATCTTCACAAAAACCTTAATGAAGTTGTGAGAAACTTCCTATTTTATATACATGAGGGAAATGAGGTTTAGAGATGATAGCTAGCTAATTTGCCAAAATTTACTCAGGAAGCTAGAGCCAGCTTCAAATTTTGGCTTATTTGGCTTAGAGAAGGTGAGGAGTACAAAGACCTGACTGAGATTTTGTAGGACTGATTTCTAGACTCCAATTTTCTATTTGTGTTGGTTTCTATAAGCCTACTAACTCCTGCCTATACTTCTTTTTCTTCATTTTAAAACTGGGTGTTGGAAAGGCAGATAAAAAAATGACTTTGACAGTACTTTGAAAATTAAGAAGTGTTGTACAAACACAGGTCATTGGTAACATTTTATTACAAAGCGAATATTAAATAAATGAAGACAAACAAAGGAATATACAAATTTCTACATTGTTTTTAAAATGATTTTGAAACTAACCAAGACCCAGAGGATATCTTACAATGTATTCTATTCCACTAGCAGGTTCATCAAATACCACAACACCATTAACGATTCTTCAACTACGAATTAAAATGAAGTTACTGAATCCAAAAGATATATTTCCTAGTATCCAAAATAATCTGACCTCTCCCTAGTCTGTATTTAATGGTGTATGAGATATGTGAGGTGTGAAGCGAATTAAATTCTGACATTTTTCTGACCAGTTGCTTTATGTATACTCTTTATATCATATTAATAGGCACTAATGCTTTCATACCGTGTTCAAAACTTTTACTTCAGACATTGAAAAATAAAACTAGTAGTATCAACAGTATCAATTCAGACATCAACCATTTATATGGACAAGGCAAAGCGGTGGTTAGAATTTCATAATGTTGTAGATAAAGCTAATTTTCTGTTGATCAGGATGGAGTAAACCTGACACTCTTAACAACGAACAAACTTAGAAGAAAAACTTTCCTTTCGACTTCCGTTTCCATTTGGGCAATGATTTTTTCTTCCGTAAACTGCGCACAAGTGATACTCTTAAACATAGCGCATACCTACATGAGTACAGATTATTTTTCCTTAGAATAAAAATTAAAAAGCTGGTTTAAAAAATTAAAGTAATTTTCACGAGAAGCCTGAAGAAAGTACAACGAGTTCGTGTCTGCTATGTACTGTGTAAGCGTGCGGAAGTAATTACTAAGCTGCCTTGACAGCCCTGGCGCCGGGGCTTGTGTGCCGTCAAGGCAGCGAAGACAAAGTGACACTTCTCTCTCACCTGTTTATTTTCACAAATGCGTGGACACAGGGATTGAAAGACCACTCCTGAAAAAGTCTCAGGGAGTGGAAGTTCTGGATACAGCATGGCAGCTGAAGCTGAAACTGGGCCCGCCCCAGCTCATTTGGGTGAAGGTGACTGGACACATATATGAGTTGAGAGTTGTATCACTAAAATTTTTTACACTTCTGGACTCATGACTCTCACTTCTGTGACTACTTTTTCTCAGCCCCCATGTCTAGGTGGCCTACAAAGTAGAAAGGGTCATCTGTCAGAGGAGGTGCCAAATGTGTTTCTGGTGCGAAGGTGCTGTGGGTCTATTCTAGGTTCAGAAGAATCGGGGTTGAGCACATTCTCACCCCCTCTGGTAGCATCTGGCATAGGAGCCTCATCGAGCTCCGAGATGCCTCTCTGGGGAGCCAATGGGGCCTGGAAGCTGTAGATGATCCTGATTTGCCTGGCTGATTCTTGGTATAAATAAGCTTCTCTGGTGATTCCAAGAACCACTTGATGGAGAGGAAGTCTGGGAAAACCTGGGCTTCTAGCCATCGCGGTTTAGTTCTGTCAGCCATGCCACGTTGTGATTGCTGGTTAAGACAGCTGCTCAGGTCACTGGCAAATAATTAAATAATTCACAGATGAGCAGATATATAAGTAAAGATACATTTATTTCTACAAATCATCTAAATAAAATTATACATGGGGGAAATTTCAAAAGCATGTTCTACAAATTTCTTTTAAAAATGCAGCCAAATTATACAATTAACACTCATACTGCTTTTACTACCAAGAACCAGTGATTAACCTGGGGAAGCTAGGGAAACGAAGTGGCCACACAGGTATTGATTATAATACAAGGTGAGTGAGGGGGAGGGTGGGGAGAGTAAAGTTAGGGGTGAGCATGGCTATAGGCAGCATCAAGGTGACACACGGCAATGTAAGTGTTGGAGTGTGGTTGCTTTTTAATTGCTCCTCAGTATCAGGTACAACTTCATAAACCTATCTAGGTCCAAACATGAGAGGGACAGATAGGGAATCATATTGAAAATGAGGTTGTATCGGCATGGTTGAAGCTAGGAAATCTGTTCAGTTAAACTCGGTCCTGATAAGCCAATACCACACCAAAATCTCACTCAGTTTCTCCCAGTGGGAAGGAGAAAGTTTCTGCATTATTGGACTCCATTGACACCTAGGACCACTGTCTGCCATGCTTCACTCATTTCTCATTCTGGGAATTACAGACCAAGAGATAACATGAATTTTAAATTACTTGGGTCATGATGAGAGGAAAACTTACCAAATCAATCAAACACAAAATAAAAAGTATTTAGAATAAAGGGTGTAATTGCAGAAGAATTTCGAAGCCCCACTGGGAATAGGTAGGACCCTGTGTTGATATTGGCTGCAAGATTTCTCTCAGTGAAGTGTCATGGAGTCCATGGATGGGATCCTGAAATCTGCATACCAGCTTTTTATACATACGTATCTGCTTTGTTCTGTTAAGAGGGAGCAAGTCTTTCAACATATTTTTAAAGGAATCTTTATTAGTCAGCTTTTTCTAGTTGCTAGAATAAACAACGCTAAAAATTCTGTGGCTTAAAGATTTATTTCTCATTTATGACCAGCTCAGTTCAGTTGGAGATTGGGGGCCAGTGTTCTACTCCACATGGCTAATTAATGGCTCAGTTTCTTCTTTTCTTTTTTTTTTAAGAGGGGGAAGG
Source organism: Pteropus vampyrus (assembly GCF_000151845.1). Classification (NCBI taxonomy): domain Eukaryota; kingdom Metazoa; phylum Chordata; class Mammalia; order Chiroptera; family Pteropodidae; genus Pteropus; species Pteropus vampyrus. Next base: position 7,558,783 of record NW_011888784.1, read on the forward strand.
CGGGTGGGTGGGTGAGTGGATGTTAGTATTTGGGAGGAAAATCACAGAGGTGAAGTGCCATTTTGATTGCAGCACATCAAGGGTACATTTCGTTAACATGACATTGTTGGCGATCACCATAATCACTTGGCTGGACTCCACTGAGTTCGTGTTTGTTGTATTTCTCTACTACAAAGTTACTCTTCCCTCACCATCCCCCTTTCCATACTCTGTGTACTTAAGAAATGGGGCATTATGCTCCACCTCTTCTGAGGGTACAGTATCTATGTATGTTATTTGTAATTCTTTTGCAATGAAGATTTGTCTCTTTCTCCACATTTATTTATTCGTGCTCTTGTTATTGTGCATTGTTTTCTTTTTTTTAATTATTATTATTTAAGCCCTTCCTTACTGGTACCACAAAATGCTCTAGGCTCATATTGTGTAATTCCTGTCCTAGTCCTAAAATCAGCCACTTCTTCATGGACCCTAGTTCCTTTTACCGAACAATGATATTAGAAAATAACATCGGGGCACTAGGTATGCTGTTGCTACAGGATCAGCTGACAGCAAAGAGATGTATGTGTATATACATATATGGATACATTTTTCTATGTGTCATCATCTGTATCAAACTTACACTAAAGGTAAGTTTCATATTGATATCTCCAACTCTAATCCATTGCCACATGGATCAATCTATTCTCCTCTTGTTTATTTGCAACCGTTAGCTCTTACAATGAGAAACTTGGCTCCCCACAACTGCCATTCATTTTATCTAACTGTTCCATTATGTATACTGGTATCAGAATTGTTAACCCATATGTACCCTGAGGGGTGACGCCTTTATCAGCAAGAATTTAGTACTTATGTCAGAGTTTTCTTTTCCTTGTTCTTCTTCTTCTTCTTCTTCTTTTATTTAGGTCAGCAACTTTTGCCTGTTTTCATCTGTGAGGTTGTTTTAGATATTTGTAATACGGTTAGATTGTTTTGCTACATTCTGAATTTTGTCCTGAGATCCCTTGACCTCCTAAATTATGTTTTTAAAATTTGCATACATATAGGTTTACTTTTTGTGTTGTTAAAGTCTATAGGTTTTGACAAATTCATAGTGTCATATATCCCATCATTACAGTAACATATAGGATTGTTTCAATGTCCCAAAATATCACTGAAGCTTCACTTTTCAAACCTTTCTCCCTCCATAACCACCAATCTTTCTACCATCTCACCAATTCTGCATTTTCCAGAATGGGATACAATTAGAAACATAGAGTAAGCAGCACTGCCCCAGGCTAATTTCTTTCATCTAGCAACATGCATCCAAGATTAACCTGTCTCTTCATACTTCCATAAAGCACATCCTTTTTTTTTTTTTTTTTTAATCACTGAGTAACATTCCATTACACAGATGTATCATAGTTCAGTTTTCCATTCACCTATTGGAGAATCTTGGCCACATCCAATTTGGGGTGATTATGAATGCAGTTGCTATCAATATTCCTTTGCAGGTTTTTGTGTGAACATAAGTTTTCAGTTAGGTAAATACCCAGGCATGCAATTATTGAATCATATGGTAAAATTAGGTTTAGCTTTTTAAGAAGCTGACAAAATATCTTCCAACGTAGCTATCACTAACCAGCAATGAATAAAAGTTCCCGTTGTTTTATATTCCTCTTAGCAGCTGGCATTAATTTTTTCTTTTTTTTAGGTTTATAATGTCTTTATTTATAACTAACTGCCCAAACATGAAAGCAACCAAGATGCCCCTCGAAGGCAACAAGATATATAAAATGAAGTACAACTAGTCAATAAAATGCCATTCAACAACAACAAAAAAATGAGCTACCAACCCATGAGGAGACATTCAGGGAATCCTAAAGACATATTTACCAACCGTATGACCCCATGTGACCCCAACCATATCGGACACTCCGGAGAAGACAAAACTATAGAGATGGCAAAAAGATCAGTGGGTTGCCAGGTGTCAGGGTGGAGAGAGGGCAGAACGCAGGTGTTTCTCATCCCAGCATTCCCTGCTGCCACTGTAGAACTCCGAGATCTCGCGAGGAATCTGAGCAATCGGGCTTCTTTTTGAGACAAGCTGTCTGGGCAGCAGCATCTCAGCCCTGGGTGTGCCATTTCCTGTGCCATTCCCCAGGTGAAACTCCAAGCAAGTTTTTTGGATTTCAACTATTCTAAAGGTATGTAGATGTATTTAATTTTTGCTTTAATTTGCAGTTCTTTAATGTCAGCTAATGTTGAACATCTTTTCATATATTTAACTACCAGCTTTTGGCCTATGTTTTAATTGGGTCGTTTGTTTCCTTGTCGTTGATTTTTAAGGGTTCTTTGTATTTTCTGGATATAAGTCCTTTATCAGAGAAGTGTTTTGCAAGTATGTTTCCCCAGTCTGTGAGTTATCTTTTCATTCTCTTAACTGTCATTTGCAGAGTAGTTTTTAATTTTAATAAAGTTCAAGTTATCAATTTCTTTTTTCATTAGTTGTGACTCAGTTTCTTTTCTTTAGTGCTGTGCCTTTCTCTGTGGTATTTGGAATTCTCCACTGAATCCTCTGCATTCAGTCAGCTAATAAAAAATTATAGAGTATGGATGATTCTGTAGGACACTTTAGGTCCTGGCTGGGCCAACAGAACTTCTTTGCACATTCTTTTGGGGAGAACTCATCACATAGTCCCATTTAGATTATTATTTTTTTTTTTTAAAGTTGAGAAATATAGTTTTCCTGGTGCCCAAGAAGGAAGATGAAATGTTCTGGTGAACATTCAGAATGATTTCTGCTACAAGGTTTATGACTCATAAATGGTTAGGAAACATTTCTTGGGACATTTACTTTTGAGAGTATATGTTTTGCTGTGTACCGTGATTTAGGTTGGCAGGCCTGCTGGGTCACAAGGAAATTGTTAGAATAGAGTCAGGATGGTAGTATATTTCTCCAAAGTAATCTTGAAAGATTCTGGTGTCTCTAGGTGTCTCTGCAGAGATTTGTGGGGCTTAACTCACTGTGTTTCCTGCCTTAGTCCATTTGGGTACTATAACAAAAATACCATAAACTAGGTGGCTTAAACCACAAAGATATATTTCTCACAGTTCTTGAGGCTGGAAAGTTAAAAGGCACTGGCAGCTTTGGTGTCTGGAGAGAGCCTACTTCTATCTTCTCGCTGTGTCCTCACATTGTTGGGAAGGGGAAGGGAGTTCTCTGGGGCCTCTTATGAGGTCTCTAATCCCATTCATAAGGGCTCCACCCTTATAGATTTTTTTTAAACAAAGGCTGCACCTCCTAAGACAATCACACTGAGGGTTGAGTTTCAACATATGCATCTTTTGAGGGATGGGGGACACAAGCATTCAGCCCATAACTATTCATCACTAAATTACTAGGGGAGGAAATGTAACTATAAATGGGAAAGAAAATTCTCTGAAATATCCCCAAATACCTGTCAATCTCTGGGAGAGATTAAGTACCTTGAGGAGCATGGAGAAGACATCTTTCCATTCGTTTCTACATTTCTGGAGGGGAGGGCATCTGTCTAGAATCGTCTCAGACTTGAAAGTGAAAATTGAACCATGCTTATAACAGCACTGCTTAAAGGAAGTGAGTTGTAACTTGGTTAATTGGCACTTGATATTTGCCTCTGTTCTATGAAAACTTGTGAAAGTGTTGGCTGATATAGCTAAGATTCGGTCCACTGCTATAAAAGATATCAAGATCTTTAGTTGAATTTAGGGTTTAGTTTTTCATCTACCCCTAGGAATATTTCCTTTGAATATTAGTAGCACATTCCACCCATTATATATACAGTGATTAACATAGTAAATATGAATTAGGTTTTATAAATATGGGTAGAGAGTAGAGATATAGGGAACGGAACCAATTTTATCAAATTTCAAATTTATATTGAAAATTGACGACAATAATTTATAAATGTGCATATCTTTTCTATTTGTTCATGGATAAATGTTGAAGACTGTTACATAGTAACTTTTTAAACAGCTATTAATCTCAAGATTTCTATAAGCCATTGGTTTCAATACCTTAACTACATGCCTTACTATAAAAATGATCTTGGAACCCAAATATATGTACATTTGCTAATATACTATACATGTGCAACTGTAGTGATATATTATGGACATTAAAAGCCTACTAAAGATAAAATTCAAATAGAAGATATTACATTAATATAAAAATCAAAATTTCCATAGTCTCTTTCTGTATGCCAGTAGATGGTCTTGCCTACATACTGGGTCACTGCTCACTTAAAGAATTGAACATAAATAAGACACTTTATGTAGTATACTTTAAATCAATTTTCTCTCAGCAATGAGCTAGTTGTCATGGTAAAACTTTACAAGAATTTCATCTACATTTTTAGGACACTTGATGCCATGCAGTCACATTATTAAAATTGCAAGTTGCCACAGAGGTTTCTTGCAGATTCTGGAAAAGATATTCTAGCTTTCTCAAAAGGCTTTGTCTTTGACTCAGCTGCTATGGATTCATCACATCTCTAAGTCTCTATGATGCAGAGAGAGATGAAAACCAACAATTGCTACTTGATTGAGGATGATTTAGAGAATCATGAAAACAGATTTCCTCATATTCACCTGAAATAGTGAACAAGTCTGGTTCAAGAAGCTGGAGAGAATCCAGAAACAAATACAAAAACCAATCAGAAACCAAAACAAAAATAGACTAATCAAAATTATAGTAATAAGAGTAATAAGAACTAACATTTACTGAATATTTGCTGTGTGCCAGGAATAGTCCTTGCTAAGTACTTTACACACATTATCTATTTTCATTCTCATAAAAACCTAGGAAATATGTGTTCATTATTATTCTCTTTCATACAATGAGTAAACTGGCTTCGAGACAAAAGATTAATGGGGTTTTGCTTCTGGAAAATAAAGGATGTTTAAGTGACTTGTCAGTTGTTAGGTGTACTCCTCTGTCAGACGAATTTCCTGCACTATGTAGGAAGTTGGACTTGTTTAGATCATTTCCAGCACTATAGCTCTGTAAATACTTTTGAACTTAACCTGTGCTTAGCATTCTTCTAGTTGTTTCTTAACTACACACACTTTAGTTGGTCTCTTAACCTCAGTGAGTCTCAGTTTGACCATCTGTAAATTGGGGCTCTGCTATCTCATAAAACTTTAACATGAGTGTGTTTTGAAGACTCTTTATGATATTCTATTTGCTTAAGGCATCCTTATCATTATTATTAAAATGTGACATAATCTCTGTGTTTTAGGAGTTTTTAGTTCATGAAGAGATTTTACTTACAATGTCAAGGTGTGTTCATAAACAGGGAGAAGATAATTCTTTTTTGTTTTTTTTTCCTATTGAGTCATATGGCCTCAGGTTTAGATAGAGAAAGGAACTGTGAATTGATGAGGGGGAAGTAGTCCTAATTCTTTCATGGTGGTGATACTTTAATAATCTTTTTCATTCATAGGACTCTTTAAACTTTTGAAATACTTATACATTAATGATCTCACCTGATCCTCCTAAAGCTTTACAAATGAGGATGCTGAAACCTTGAACATGTTGTCTGGCCCTGCATTTGGCATTTAGTGTGTGGTAGGGTTGAGAGTAAAACTGAGGCCTTTTGATTCTCAGTTCCAGTATCAACTTTCTCTCCAACAGACTGTACTGACTCCTCAGACACCAGATTCTGCTATTAGAATTGCTTTTAGGGTCTTTGCTGACTAGCTTGGGTGTACCATTTTATTTTCTTAGACATCACATGGCTCATTTTCATCAGCGTAGTCACCTCTACCTTCTCCCTTTCTCCTTCCTTCCCTCTCCTTTCCCTCCCTCCTGAAGTGTTTCAAGTGCTAAGCATTCTGCTAGGTACTAGAGATTGATAATTAAATAGAAGTTCTCAGTCTCACTCAAGAGTCCTACTGAGGAGATAAATAAGAGGCAGTTACCAATATGCTGTGATGGTGATGCAATACTGGTAGGTAAGCCAGGTTTGGAGGAGGGTCAGCATAGGGGCCTAATCCTAATAACGAGAAAGGCGGAGGCCAGGGAAAGCTTCCTGGAGGAGGCACACCCTGGAATAAGTAGGAGTCAGCCCAACATAGGTTCCAAGGATATGCAGAAGGAACACTTTGAGCAAAGTCCTCCAAGCCTGCTCCTTAGCTGCACTTGGTTTGACTGAGGGTGAAGAAAAGAGTGCCTTTCTCTTGACTTAGAATGTTCCTGACCCTAAGATGAGGGCTTATTTAACATTTTGACCTGAAGAGTCGAGAGCTTTAGTTCCTGTGAATTCTCAGTGACCGGCACCCTGAGCTTTCCAGACCATCCTTTTTCTTCGGGCAGCCCTGGGGGTGCTGATTGAGCTACTGGCCCTTTCTATATCCCAGGGTTTGCCAGTGATTAAGGGCATTTTTGTCTGAGTGCCTAAGTACCAGGGCAAACTGCCCAGCTCAAATGAATCGATGGGCTAAAAATTGTCTTCCTAGCAGGCACTGCCAAGCAGCCTCCAGCCAGTGCTCCAGGCAACTGAGAAAAGATCCATTGAGCTCAGCAGGGGGCTGTTTCAGCTGACTCAGCATCCTGGAAGCACTTCTCCAGTCGTTTAGATCTCTCCTTTTCCTGTCTGAGCTCTGCTCCGAATCTCCATTCTTGATGAGGTCTGCTTTGTGCCAAAGCAGAGGTGCTGAAGTTTCAAATGACAGTACCTTATCAACATCTTTGTGTACTTATGACATGTCCATAAAGTAGACTCAGTTCAATAGTCCATTTTCATTTTCTATTAGTTTAATTCACATTTGGATTTGGCCCAAGTAATAAAGGTTTTAGTTCAAGAAAAAACATTTTAAGAAATGATGAACGAGATTAATTTTGCAAAGATCATGAAAAATAAAATAATATTTGCATTTGAAACTGGAGAGTTTAAAGAGCCATATGGAAGGTCATGAAACTAGCTTGTAGAGAAACTAGGCCTAGAACCCACGACTTTTGGTTAATTCCAGTGTTCTAAACATTACTGTTTTCTTTATTTTTAGATAACATTTAGAAAATAATATTTTATTCTATTGTAACTCCAACCCTATGAAATAAGTAGAGCGCATACATTGCCATTACTACATAGTTGAGGGCAATTGGGAGGACTTTGCCAAAAGTTACCCAAAGATAAGTGACAGACCTGAGAATAGAATTATTTCTCTCTTGGGACGTCTTCTGGTGTACCACATTATACAATGTCCTAGTTCTATAAATCTCAAAGTAGGACAACTGATTGAGAGATTGTAGGTTAGAGCCATTTCTCTCTCTGGTAAGCAATGGGTTTTGAGCAAGTCTCTTGCGTCCCTTTGAGTTCCAGGATACTCCTTTTCTGTAAAGTGAGCAGGTTGAACTATAGCAGGTTTGCCAACCAGAATGCCTAGAGGAGCCAGGCCTGTGGGGCTGATGAGTCATCAGGCCAGGTTGGGCCTTTGTTATGGGGCCACTATGACTCAGTTGAAGCTGATTCCTGCCATGCCGGTATTCTGGTCTGTGACAGAGACACCTTCTGATTGTTTTAAGAGAAGTTAGAAATAAAGACTTAAAGGTGAAACCTCTTGATTTTTAATTGTTGGTAAAAGGTCCAAAGTCAAAAAAAAAAAAAAATGTTCGAGCCCCCAAAATAACGCCTGTAGCCTAGGAGTAATTTATAAGCTATCAGTTTGCCATGTCTGGATGGCAAGGAATTCAGAGAACTGGTCAGTGCTAATATTCTACAACTCTATAAAACTTCTTATATTTCATTTATATAAATATATGGTAAGTTTCCATAGAGCTCATCATCATCAAAATACGTAACTTAAACACCTTGTAAATAGCTTCACAGGAGCTCAAACAGTAGGCCTTAAAGGAATGTATAAAAAATAGAAACCTTAAATTATACCTTTTTGTTCTTCTGTTGGCCCCAATAAATAGTTATTTTGCCTTTAAGATAACATTGCTCCTATATTACCCTTAAATTGTTCTGTGAACATGTTCTATTCCTAACTTGATTTTTACAGACCAGGAATTCTGTTTCTATATCTTTTCCTTTTGTCCTTGGCCATCATAATATGTGAGCACAGTATGATGCTTAATAGGCAGTCCTTTCCTTCCTACCCTCCTTCATCCTTTAGTGGCTATGACCTTGAACTATATGGTAGTTCTCTCTATGTGACTGGTTTCCTCTCTCTTCTGATGAAGTCACTCTTTCCTGTGCTGCTAAGCATATTCTGAGTCCTCTTCTTGCAGCCTCAAATATCAGTTCTATATAGATGACGCTAATGCCTTCCCCCGTTATTCCACTCATAACTATACACATACGCTTCCAAAAAACCATCATTTTACTAAACTAAACCAGCACCACATCCTTACTTTAGCTATATCACCATCAAAAGGAGAGAGTAGATGTGAGAGAGATTGTTTAGGTCAAATGCACAGGATTTGGTGCCTGAAGAGATTATGGAGAGTAAGAGGGAAGAGACAAAAATGATTCTAAGTTTCAATGATTCTAAGTTTATTTCTGAGTTTATGCTAAGTTTCAATGATTCTAAGTTTATTTCTGTTGCTGATATTACCATGCTCAAGTCTAGATGACTTGAGCATGGTAATATCAGCAACAGAAATAAATAACACATCAAAATGTGGGTTACTAGAGCTGGTGAGTTTGAACCAAAGATCCCTTGAAACAGACAAAGTTGAAAGTTGAGGATTTCCATTTGTGCTGCCATCAATTATTTTTAATGATCTCTCTGGTACTCCTTGGTGTTGTATTTTTAGCATTATTGTCTTGATCAGGAGTAAGTTTATCATGCTTTACAGTGACAGTTTTAATATAGCAATTTCTTCGTTTCTTAATCCCAATCCCATCTGTCTACCACACCAGTGGATTCTATCCATTTGTCCTCAGCTCATCAACCTTTTCTCCAAATGAAAGGCTATGGGGATATGCAAAGTGTTAAATAGGTGAACAGGTAGCTGCTTTGTTGAAATTGAGATGGGACTCTTGACATACCCCATTATCAAAGGCTCTGAAGAGACACCATTGCAACTATATAGTAGGTTACCATTCTGACCAACTAGAGAGTAGGGCAGAAGTTCTCCAGTTTTTTTGGTTCTTGGTACCCTTTGTATCTCAGCCTTTTTTTTTTTTTCATGGAGTTCCTAGGCTAAAGGAAATACCTGAATGTTCTGTTTAATAGGTATTTATATCCTAACAACTTAGTTGCCATTTGAAAAATGAATATATATATAATTCTAAATATATATAGATATTTAAGACAGTTATAAATATGGAAAGGTTAAGGGATATAAGTTTTCTATATGTCACTCACATTTATAATATAATACCTACAGCAACCACTAAAAATGCTATGCAAAGAGATATACTCAAACATGTTATAGTTAAGTCAAAGTAGAATTATATAAAATGTTTAACCCATGGGCAAGCAGGGAAAAAACCTAATATAGCAGTACAGGCAGGTCGAAAATAAAAGGATGCAAAAACAAAGAGTTGATTCCCATTATTCATGGTAGCTATGTTCTATAGTCTCTGTGAACACTGAGTTAGCAAATACTGAACTGCTGCTTCTAGGGGAAATGTAGGGTTAGGTTCCTGCGAGCCTCTGTTTTTTTCATCAACTAATCAATTGATCAATATTTTTGTTATACATAT
>NW_011888784.1:7568506-7593339 GCF_000151845.1 Pteropus vampyrus
TACATATAATACAATATTTTATTCTTAAATAACTATAGTTACTTGCTGATGGAATATGTATGCTTGTTGGGCCCTGTACAAATTCTCAAACTTTGGAATTGGCTTGAATGCTGTCATCTTCATTTTCTGTTTCACGTTGACTTTTGTACAATACTTGCTTTTAATCACAGGAACAGATGAAAACTCAGCTTTACAAAGATATGATATTATCAACAGGAATGCAACAGAATCTAATTTTGAAACTGTGAATTACTTTAAGATAGTAGTTTGTGTGGTTTATGACAGATGTCAACTATTGCCGTTTCTCTTAAAAATTTAAAATATCTGACAGCAACTGTGTGAGATTTGAGTAACCTTCAGACTAGCACTTGGAGACATCTTGGTTAACATAGTCAGGGAATCACGAGAAAAGGACGAGGTGCTAACTCTGCATCATGGCCCTAGCTCAATTAACTAGCTTTGTGACATTGGGCAAGTCATCCAAATGCTCTTCATAGTTTCCTTGCTGCAGTGGAGGATGTCTAGATTTGTTAATCCTTTGTGGTTCCTTCCAGCTTTCAATGCCTATTATTGAATGCCTTCTTATTTTATCAGTGCTGCTAAGGAAGCTTGAAAAGAATCTGCTACTTTAAATAGCAAATAGTCCTTTTTCTGGGTCCTAGTTTTTAAAGTGAGGACAAAACTGGTCTTAAATTCAGCCATCTCCCCTCTGCCACCAACACTGCCAACCTCTGTCAGTTCTGCAAGCTCAGAATTCTTTTTCAGGAACTATCTAAGGAATTTCATGCATGCTTAGTATCAGGCCTGAGACAGAAGGGCAAGAAATGAGTTTATATGTTCTGATGTTTTGAAACAAGTCAAATATCTCCATGCACACATTCTTGCTTAATACATCAGGAAACTCTCCAAGACTGAATTTCCCTTTTGGGGCTACTAGTTTGGGCTAGATTGAAAAGATAAAGTGTTTCCAGTCAATATCTATAAAACCTTTCAGAGCTGGGAGACAATGAAGGTTGATTTGTTTATCAGTTTTGAACAAGAAAGGATGAATGAATCTTCTTTGGGATTTGGAGCAGGTCAAATGAAAAGAAGCAATAATGATTTCTAATCCACTGCCCAGTTGGTAGATACAAAAAAAATTACGTGGTCACTGATGGTTTTTATTGAAAAGAAATTCTTAATTATTTATAAATTACCACGCTATTTGCATTTTTGAGATTTTCTTTTAAAAGTATTTTCCTATTCCTAGGTTACAAAGTTGTTCATATTTTCTTATTATAACTTGACAGTTTCACTTTTCACAAGTAGGCTTTTAATTTATCTGTGGTCCACCTTTGAATATGATGTTAGATTCCTAGTTATTTTTACATATGTAGTGAGCCAGGTGTCTCCCATCACCACCTAGTGAACAATCTCCCCCTTACTCATTGTTTATGGCATCCTTCTTATGGTATGTTTGTGTGTGTGTGTGTGTGTGTGTGTGTGTGTGTGTGTGTGTGTGTGTGTATTTGTATAAAGTTTCAGATATATACTGCATTGGTAAAACATTTATATATTTTATTAAATGACCCCCCCTAATTACTCTAGCACCCATCTGACTCTACACAGAGCCATTACAATGCTATTGACTATATTCTCTAAGCTGTACTCTATGTCCCCATGACTATTTTATAACTACTAATTTGTACTTCATTTCTTTTCATTTGCATGAGTGAAATCATTTGGTATTTATCTTTCTCTGTCGGACTTATTTCACTCAGCATAATACCCTCTAGGTCCATCCATGTCATTGCAAATGGTAGGATTTCATTTTTTTTATGGCTGAGCAATAGTCCATTGTTTATATGAACCATAAATTCTTTATCCAGTTGTCTATCAATGAGCATTTAGGTTGCTTCCATATCTTGGCTATTGTGAATAGCATGGCTGTGAACCTAGGGATGCATAGATCTTTAAGAATTAGTGTTTTGGTTTTCTTTGAATAAATATACAGAAGTGCAATTATGGGTCAAAAGGTAGTTTTATTTATTTATTTATTTTTTTGAGAAACCTCCAAACTGTTTTCCATAGTGGCTGTACCGTTTTGTAATCCTACTAACATTGTACGAGGGGTCCCTTTTCTCCACATTTTTGCCAACACTTGTTTTTTGATTTATTGCTGATAGTCATTCTGACAGGTGAGAGGCAATATCTCATCATGGTTTTAAGTTGCATTTTTTTGATGTTAGTGACTTTGAGCATCTTTTCAGATGTCTTTTGGCCATCTGTATTTCCTCTGCGGAGAAATACTTATTCAGATTTTCTGCCCAGTTTTAAGTTGGATTTTTTTTTTTGAGTTGTATGAGTTCTTCATAAATTTTGGATATCAACCCCTTATCATATTTATCATAAGAGACTATCTTCTATTTAGATTTTGTTTTCATCTTATTGATGGTTTCTTTTGCTGTGCAAACTCTTTTTAGTTTGATATAGTCCCATTTGTTTGTTTTTTTCTTCTGATGCCCTTGCCCAAAGAGATCTATCAGAAAAAATATTACTGATAGCAATATCAGAGAGTTTACTGCCTATGTTTTCTTCTAAAAGTTTTATGGTTTCGGGTCTTACATTTAAGTCTTTAATCCATTTTGAGTTTATTCTTGTATATGGTGTAAGAAGGTAGTCCCATTTCATTTTTAGCATGTATCTGTCTAGTTTTCCCTATACTATTTGTTGAAGAGACCATCTTTACTTGTATATTCTTACCTCCTGTCATAGATTAAGTGAGTGTATAGGCATGGATTTATTCCTGGGCTCTCTATTCTCTTCCATTTCTCAATGTATCTGTTTTTATACCAGTACCATGCTGCTTTGATTACTTTAACCTTGTAGTATTATTTGATATCAGGTTGTATAATACCTCTTATTTTGTTCTTCTTTCTCAAGATTACTGTGGCTATTTAGAATCTTTTATAATTCTGTATAAACATTTAGATTATTTGTTCTAATTCTCTGAAAAATGCTATTGGCATTTTGATAGGAATTGCAATAAATCTATAGACTGCTTTGGGTAGTATATCCATTTTAATGATATAGATTCTTCATACCCATGAGCATGGCATATGCTTTCATATATTGGTATTTTCTTCAATTTTTTTTCAATGACAGAATTCTGTGAGAACAAGTCTTTTACCTCCTTGGGTAATTTGATTCCCAGATATTTTATTGTTTTTGATGCAATTGTAAAATGGAATTGTTTTTTTAATTTCTCTTTTTGATAGTTGATCTTTGGTGTATACAACTGACTTCTGAATGTTAATTTTGTATCCTGCTACTTTATTGAATTCATTTATCTGTTCTAACGGTTTTTTGGTGGCATCTTTAGGATTCTCTCTATATAGTATCATCTCATCTGCATATAATGACAGTTTTACTTCTTCCTTTCCAATTTGGATGACTTTTATTTCTCTTTCTTGTCTGATTGCTGTAGCAAGGACTTCCAATACTATGTTGAATAGAAGTGGTGAACGCGGTCATCCTTGTCTTATTCCTGATCTTAAGGAAAATGCTTTTAGCTTTTCCCCATTGAGTATGATGTTAGGTGTAGGTCTGTAATATATATAGCCTTTATTTTGTTGAAGTATGTTCTCTGTATTCCCACTTTGTTGAGAGTTTTTATCATAAATAGATATTGGATATTGTTGATTGCTTTTTCTGCCTCTTTTGATATGATCATTTAATTTTTATCTGTCAACTTGTTTATGTGGTATATCATATTGATTTGCAGATATTAAAAACAAACTTGCATCTCAGGAATAAATCCAACTTAATCATGGTGTATGATATTTTTAATATATTGCTGAATTTGGTTTGCTAATATTTTGTTGAGAATTTGCATCAATGTTCATTAGGATATTGGCCTATAGTTTTCTTTTTTTGTAATGTCTTTGGTTTCTGAATCAGGGTAATGGTGGCCTCATAAAAAAATTTGGCATCCTTCCCTTTTCTTGAACTTTTTGGAATAGTTTAAGAAGAACAGGTGTTAATTCTCCTTTGAATTTTTGGTAAAGTTCATCTATAAAGTCATCTGGTCCAAGACTTTTGGGTTTTGGATGTTTTTTGATTATTGATTTGATTTTGTTGGTGGTAATCAGTTGGTTCAGATTTTCTGTTTCTTCCTGAATGAGTTTTGGAAGATTGTATGTTTCTAGAAATGTATCCACTTCTTCCAGATTGTCCAATTGGTTGGCATATAATTGCTCATAGTATTTTCTTATTGTCCAATTTGTTGGCATATAATTGCTCGTAGTATTTTCTTACAATCCTTTGAGTTTCTGTGGGGTTCATAGTTACTTCTCTTTGACTTCTGATTTTATTTATATGGTTCCTCTCTCTTTTTTTTCTTGATGAGTTTGGTTAAAGGTTTACCAATTTTGTTTATCTTTTCAAAGAACCAGCTCTTGGTTTCATTGATTTTTTTTGTATTTTTTTTCTAGACTCTATTTTGTTTATTTCCACTCTGATCTTTATTATTTCCTTCCTTCTACTCACTTTGGGTTTTGTTTGCTGTTCTCTTTCTAGTTCTTTTAAGTGTAAGGTTAGGTTTTTTGAAATTTTTCTTGTTTCTCTAGGTAGGCCTGTATTACTATAAATTTTCCTCTTAGGACCGTTTTCTCTGTGTCCTGTAGATCTTGAGTTGTTGTGTTTTCATTTTCATTTGTCTCTAGGTATCTTTTGATATATTCCTTGATCTCATTGTTAACCCATTCTTTGTTTAATAGCATATTATTTAGCTTGCATGTATTTGTTTATTTTCCAGTTTTTTTGTTGTTATTGATTTCTAGTTTCATACCATTGTGGTCAGAAAAGACGCTTGATATGATTTCAGTTTTCTTAAATTTTTTGAGATTTGTTTTGTGGCCTAACATGTGGTCTATCCCAGAAAATGTTCCATGTGCACTTGAGAAGAATATATATTCTGCTGCTTTGGGGTGAAACGCTCTGAAAATATCAATTAAGTCCATCTGGCCTAGTATGATATTTAAGGCTTCTGTTTCCTTATTGATTTTCTTTCTGGAAGATATGTGCATTGGTGTCGAAGTCTCTTACTATGGTATCATAGTGTCCTACTATGAGTGTATTACTGTTACTCTCTCCCTTTATGTTGATCAATAATTGCTTTGTTTATGTTGGTGCTCCTGTGTTGGGTGTGTATATGTTTACTAGAGTTAAGTCTTCTTGTTGTATTGATCCCTTTATCATTATATAATGCCTTTCTTTGTCTCTTATAGCCTTTGTTTTAAAGTCTGTTTTGTCTGATATGAGTTTTGTTACCCTTGCTTTAAAAAAAAATTCCACTTGGTGTGGGTCTGTTTGGATTCTTCTTGTTTGGGACTCTTTGTGCTTCCTGGACTTGTATGTTTAATTCCTTTGACAGGTTAGGAAAGTTTCTGTCATTATTTCTTCAAAAAGGTTCTCAATCCCTTGCTCTCTCTCTCTTCTCCTTCTGGTACCCCTATGATACAGATGTTGGTACACTTGACATTGTCTCAGAGGTCTCTTAAACGTTCTTCATCTTTTTTGATTCCTTTTTCTTTTTGCTACTATGATTGGGTGTTTTCTGCTTCCTTGTCTTCCAACTAGCTGGTTTGATCCACTGCTTCTTCTAATCTGTTGATTCCTTCTAGTGTATTCTTCATTTAAGTTATTGTATTCTTCATTTCTGACCTTTTTTTATAGTTTCTGTCTCCTTTTTAATGCTTACTATCTCTCTTTTGACGTTCTCACTGCGATCATTTATTCTCCCCTTAAGTTCATTGAGCATCCTATAACAGTCATGCATGCGGAGGGCCACTGCTTGCAATGAATGCATGGCCCGGGGAAGGGGCAGGGTGGGACCAGCTGCCTGGCAATGGGTCTGCTGCAAAGAATTTGTTGGTCAGGTGGAACAGGGTGTCAGGGAGACATAGGGTGGGGCAGACCAATCTCATGAGGCCTTTGGTGGGAGGGGTCTACATAGGCAAGATGGCACCCATCTGCAGATGGCCCCAGAGCGGGGGCCCAACAAAGGAGCAATGGCAGCTATCCCTTCAGTATTCACCCTGGCACCACACCTCAGTCTTTCTCCACATGCCTATTGTCTCTCCCAAGCTGCTGACCGCGGGCGCCCACGGTGAATGTCTGCGAGCGAATGAGTCTGTGCGCGGGCCCTTTAAGGGGATGTCTGGGTTTTCAGGTTCCTTCCATCTCACCTGATTCTAGTAGCCAGAATCCCAAATAACTTTTATGGTCAAATGTTGTGGGAACTACTGGAACTCGAGTCCTGGGCTGGAGAGCCCCTGTACCCGGCTAGGGCCCCTCTCTCCTTCAGGGGGCCTGTGCAGCCGCACTCCCCCTCCCATGCTCAACTGCTACATGTGGGTGTGGGACCAGCCCGCTTCACGTCTTCACGCCTCCTACTGGTCTCCATGTAGCTTTTTCTTTATTTCCTTAGATGTATGTGTTATGATCAGCTGGACTTAAGGTGGTTCTCCATGTTGTCTGTTTTATAATTTGATTGTAATTTTAACACAATCCTGGGTGGAAGTGAATTCCACTTTCACCTACTCTACCATCTTGACCCCTCCTTATGATATATTACGTCTCTGTATATGCAGGAATCTGTTTCTTGGCTCTCTATTGATCTATTTATCTGTTCTTGACCTCTAAATGCACTGCTTTTATTATTATGGCTTTGTGGTATGTATTAATATATATTACAGGGCAAATCCCCATTCTTTAATTTTATTTTGAAAGGTTGATTTAGTCAGTCCTGAACTAAGGGGGCAACACAGAGGATTGGAGAGGTAATAAGTGGTAGATGAACACAATAGAAGCAATAGATTAGGTGCAAAGTGTCATGAATGGATTTTAAAAACTGTAATGAGAAGAAATCAAGAAACTAAATGAGATATGTAATTTAATAAAAAATTTATTTTTAATAATTTTTTAATAAAAATTTATATTTTTTATAAAAATTTAAAAATACATCTATTTATGTAAAATATGCCTAATTTTAAGAATATATAAAAACAAAAAAATCAACTCATTAAACACATTAGAATAGTTATCTTTGATGGGAGAGTAGTGGTTGTGGATTTTGAAAAGAAAATATATAAAAATCGCATAAAATAAAAATGTATTTATAATGGAGCAGGCCACATTTGAGGTAATAGTGTAATGATAAGTTGGGGGGAAAATGCCATAAATTACCTAACTTTTCAGATTGGAATCAGGGAGAAAGTTAGTTTTCATATAGTATGTGTTTTTGGTGGATGATTAAAGCGAAAACTCAGGTCAGATGTGGGTTCATCTCTGTAAGTCAATTTCTGTCAACTAGCACATTAGGGAGCAGAAGTTAGAAATCTCACCAGGAGGAGCTAGAATTATTTGATCTTATCTTTTATGGGATATTGATATTATTTGGGACCAGTTGGTAGGGAACTCTGTCCCAGAAAGCTCCTGTCCTGGACTATGGGAGGCCCTAAGTATAAACATACCCAGATCCCTGCCTGAGTCACTCAGCACTTCACCCTGCTTCAAAGAAAAGAGCACTTTGTCCAGGAGTGCAATGCCCTGACCAAGAGCTAAAAGCATCCTCCTTTCTAATTGTCAATTATCTCTACACTCCAAGATAAACATTTCTCTTTTAACATCAGACCAGCCTGGAAGGTTCATTTATGACAGGGCTATTTGAAGGGCTGGAGGAGAATAGAGAAAGCAAAAAGACGAAGTTTAAAAACATGACACATAGTCTGCTTCTTCTGATATGTCTCATATACAGTCCTAATTAGAGAATGGCAATGCATTAGCCTGAACCTTTAGGGAAGGAGGAGGTAGGTTACATAAGGAAATAAATCTCCGTTTTCAAAAACTTCTGTGTGGATAGGAAGTTACTTCTAAGAGGGATTTTTTTTTTCCCCCAACAAAGCCCTGTTTATTTGTTAGTAGACCAGAATCTCTTTCTTTCTTTCCTTCCTCCCTCTCTCCCTCCCTCCCTCCCTCCCTCCCTCCCTTCCTTCCTTCCTTCCTTCCTTTTTTCCTTCCTTCCTTCCCTCCCTCCTTCCAATCTTCCTTTCATCTATACGTATGTATATTTATACATACATATGTATATGTGCATATGTGTGTATATGTAGATATATACACACATACACACACTGTGTGTGCACACATGTATACTTTAAAAAGACAATAGTTTTTTTCATTTTTGCTATTACAATAAGACTTAGCTCAGAAACTTTCCAAGTAGAGACCTAATTTTCCAGTTCATTTATGTAATTAATAGGATTGCAATAGACTTGACTTTGTTTGACAGCAAGGCCAGAGATAATTTAATTCAGTACCTCCCTAAACCTGTTGTGCTTCCATGAGTCAAAAGAAGAGGTAAAGAGGATCTAGTAAGAAAGAACAGGAACGTTTATTCCTGAGTAACAAATAAGTAAGGCTAATACTGAAAGACTTTTCCTGAAGTTAATCCTCTAGTGGGTATCTGCTTCGAAGAATAAAATAGGGTCCCTCGAATTCCTTTTGCTGGTGCTCCCTCCCTCCATTTCCTCCCCTGAGTGACCCTTTCCTTTCCCTTCTCTCCCCTACCTTTCATCTCTCTTCGCCTGGCATACTTAAAATCCAGAAATCCATGTGCTAATTAGTGTGGTTATGATTTGCAATCTGTCCAGTAATACCAGGAAGTGAGACGCAACCTTTTCAAGTTCAGTAGCAACCATCTAATGCAAGTCAAAACAGAGATGTGTTCAGCTAATTTGGTGGAAGGGGAGAGTTGGATTTATATATTCAAAGTTCAGTGATGACAGGTCACATTCAAAGGGGACAGTCTCTGTGTTAAAATGTACCAATAAGGTCAGAAACTTTCTAGGCCAAGCAGAAAGAAGAGAAATTGTTTTTGTGGAATGAGCTGTTAAACGTGGAAGCCCAAGAGAATCAGGAAACCTGTTTTCAATCAGACACAAAGATTATTTCTATTTCTTTCCAGCTCTAGCAATGAGACTTTTTAAAAGGATTTGGGGAAGTAGCGAATACTTGGTTGTCCAATTATTAGCCTAGATAGACTGTTAGTTTTGGGATGATATTTTTGTTGGTAAGGGAAGAAAGAAAATATGTGGATTTTTGTTCTTGGAGCCACTGGGTGAATTTTGTTTCCAGCTCTCCAACCCTTTTGGCATGACCCTTTGCCACCAATGCCCAGCTAGCATTCCATATGACTCTTTGGAGTTTGGACTGTTATTTTACCCAACAAATGAGTGTAAATAAGGAGAAAGTTCTTTGCTTATTCTGGCCTAGTGAAGAGAGAAGAACAGATTCCCGTGGCTGGCAAGGACTAATTCTAGGGTTAACACCCAAATGACCATGCCATTAAAAGAAGCAGAATCTTTGACCTTAAAATTCCAGTGACCATTAAGTTTCTGAGCTCTCATAGAGAAACTCATCAGGCTGAATGACTGAATGAAATTATTCCTTTGGTGAATATTTGAGCTATGATTATTCACTAGAAAGAAATGGTTAGAAATATTTTCTGATGTTTCTGAACAATCTATCTCTTATTATTAAAGAAGTAGAGCTAATATTAGCTCTTGGTATTGGGTAAGCTGTTGAAATTGTCTGATGGTATCTGCGATGCAGAATTGTTAAGATTAATATATCATGTGTTATGCAGTTAGCACAGAATATGTCCTTAATTATCATTATTTTTAGGCTTCTTTACTGACAGACTGAAAGTTCTTCAAGGGTTAGGCTACTTCTTAATAATTTTTTCCCCTCAATTTATAACACAACATCTGGAGCTCAAGAAATGTTTGCGCAATTTGATACATAATTGTCAAATTTGACATATAAGACTCTGAGTTCAAATTTTTTCATGGGCCTTGAATTTCTTGCATGCCTCATTCAGTTTTTGTGTTTTCTGTTGTTTTATCAGGTGGACATCCAACTCCCACCTTTTTTTTTTCTTTACAGGTTTTGATTCTATTCATGCTCTCTGTTAGACTAACAACCAACTTTTGGACTGGTCTTGATTTCGTCTTTACTAACTCCTCTTGGTTCAGAGTCAGAGTCCATAATGGCCATATCTTCTGACTTAATAGGTCAGTGATCACTGGCCAACCTGCTGATGTGATTGATGGCATGTAACAACAGCAGAAGCCTAAGAGTTCCTTCACTTTAAGATCAGCCTCTGGTAGGCAGTTCAGTCCTTGATCCTGCTGTGGCCCCATTGTTGGGAGGTATACAGCTCATGCCAGTCAGCGGAGGAAGTGTTTGAAGTAGGTGAGATTTTTTTCTGTGCTTCTCCTTCTCCCTCTCCCAACACACATACACACAGATGCACACACATGTAGAGCTAAACTTTGTTGCTAATTTTGCCATAGTTTTAGTCTGGTGGAACAAAAAATGCCAGCCAGGTGAGTCATATTCTGATTTATTGAATAAACATTTTCCGTGTGAGAAGCAGAGAGAAAAATGAAACTTGCCTGTTTGAGGTGGAAAAGGCTAGGGTTTCCAACACACTGGACTGCAGTTCTGAGCTGGGCTGGCTGCCACAGGATCACCTGGGGAACTTTATAAAGAAACTGGCTTCCAGGTCCACCCTTAAAGATCTCCAGCCAAAGCTCTCTTGACGATGCTTGGGTTTGACTGGTTTCCGCAACCACTGTTTTTTCCCAATCCCTTAAGTTTTAGAGTGGAGAGCATGAAAGCCCAGGAAGGAGTGATTTGTGCAAGTTTCTTTGGGAGAAAGAGAAAAAGCTGAGATGGAGAGAGAAGAAATAAATATTTAGTGAATATGAGAGTTCAGTGGGAGCTGTATTCAGTGCTTTTCACATTTGGTCTCATGGCCTTGGGAGAGACATTAGCCTCTCCAGTTCCAGAGGAGAAAATTTAGGCTCAGAGAGGCTAAGTCATTTGCCCAAGCTCACACAGCTATAAAGTGGTGGAGATGAGCTGTGAATCTAAATTTGCCTTACTGCAAAGCCTCTCAGTTTTAATCATCTTAATCCTAATCCATGAAATTCTAATCCAGTTGGAATTTTCTTATTTTAACATAACTAAACTGCTCAAACTGGTTAGGTTTTTATTACATTGACATGCCACTATTTATCTTCCTGAGACTGAGTTCTGTTCTGTTCAGAACCTGTGCTGGTTCTGTTTGACCTTGTGATTCAGCGTTCTGTATCTTTAGCACCAACAGAGCCCCCTGGAACTAGATTCCTTTTAACAAGTATTTATTGAAAAACTGCTATGTGCAAGATGCATTGTTAGGCACTTAGAGGTGAACACGAAAGACAAAGTTTCGGTATTTATTGAGCCCACGGTCTTAAGGGGGCTATGAGAAAAGAAATTATGCAAATAAAGTGCAATGAGATTTATACCAGGGAAAGTAGAAATGCTTTGAGAATTTGTAGCAGAGAAATTTAACCCAGACTCAGGGCCGAGGGATGCCTTTACAAAGCTGACACCTAGAGATGATCAGGAGTTAGCTAAGTAAAATGTGGAGCAGGAGCATGGGAGAAGGGAGGTATTTCAGAAGAGCAAACGGCATGTATGAATTCCAGGAGTTTAGACATTGTGTGAAGAGTTTGCATTTGACCAGTTCAAGGAACTGAATGAAGCTTATTATTTCTGGAAAGAGGGAGAGAGGTCGGATGTTAGAATGGGAGAGGTAGGAAGCCTCCAGATGGAGAAAAGCCATAAAACCCCATTAAGGTCTTTGGATTTTACCCTAAAGCATGGCTAAGCCACTGAAATTTCCCAATCCTGTAAAAATGATCTTGGGATTAAAACCAATGTGTAATATAAACAGATTTATATTTTGGAGGATACTTCGATGGCAGTGTTAGTGATGAATTGGGATGGATTGAACTTCGAGGCAGGGAGGCCAGTTAGGAGGCTATTTCATCTGGAGACTAAAGCTGTGTTTTATAAATCCTTGTAATTTCAGCACCTAGCACACTGCCAGGTACCTAATATGTACTGAGTAAATACAGCTTGAATGAATGGATGTAGAAATGAATGTTTGTTAGGACAAACTATTCCTCAAATATTTCTTGCTCATATTGGCTTCATATCTTTGTCCAAGCTGTTCTACTTCTCCCAGTGTGCCTATGCTTTTCCCATCTATCTGAACAAATACTAACTATGCTTGTAGGTCCAGCTTAAGACTCACTGCTTCTTGAAGCCTTCTTTGACTATTCTTTCACTGATTTCCTACCCACCTCAATTCTAATATGACTGAGAGTCTGTTTAAAGCTTTATGACGTTTGTTGTGCATGATGATGTTCCATGTAGATTAATCCTCAACTACTTCTAAATTTAGCTTAAGATTTAAAAAATATGTTTAGTCAACAAGTATATAGCTGTATTTACCTACCTACCTACCTACCTATCATTAAGGCTAAGAGGCTTGGGAGAATCTCTTTGACATACATTTATAGAAATATTAAATTTCATCCTGAAAAATAAATATGAATATAGATATCAATTAACCTTAAAAGACACATTAAATCTGATTCAGAAAATTTTCTGCCAGAAATCTATGCTAAGAAAATAGGCAGAAATGATCATAGAGATTTATGTCCAAATATATTTATCTCTGTCTTTGAGATTTTAAGAAATTAGAGATAATCTATTTAAACATGGGGGGGAACAGAGGTTAAATAAATAATGTTATAATTATATGGAAAGTGAAGTTATAAGTCAGTATTATCAATGTTTTCGTTTAAATATTTAAATTTTTTCACAATGATAATATAGTTAAACTGACAATATAAATATTATGTCAAAGCACTGCAAAATTATTTTATGTTCTTCCCTGCTGTAAGTTGCCCAGATTGGCCAATAGGGCTACCATTGAGCGTTCAGTGAGCCCTCACCCACCTTTCCGGCAGCCGGTGCAGGAGAAGCGAGGGGAGATGGCTTTCTCTTTCCCTCTCCCTCTCCAGGCCAGCCGCTGGAAGGTTGCCATCCTCATATTTACATGAACCAAGCCTGCAACCCACCTGACCAAGTTGGGCTGCTCACTTCTGGTTTATCTCCTATGGATGTTCTGAGATATGAATCACTGACAAGCTGTGGCCATGTAGTTAGATGACACGGTGGCCCAGGAGTATCTTCAAACAGGATTCCAAAGCCCAGACCTGCTGCTCAGTCTGTCTTTTCCATCCCAACAATTGCTTATGTTCAAAAAGCAATTATTGCAGGTCAGACCATATCTTCTCTCCTCTGGAGATTTATATTAGGCCTGATTCTTTTCCTGTTTTAGCAGTGGCAGGACAGTCCCATAAAGCTCTACCCAGGGATAGCCTGGCCTACTGTGGTAGGAAACAAATGCTAGGAGAGTTGTTATCACATCCCATAAATGTCTGGGATAAAAGGCCCTGAATTGCCAAGTATATTATGGTTATCTCTTGAGTGAGAAGAAACTCTCTAATGTGAAACAGCAGCCTCAGCAGCAACAGCCAGGCGGTAGAAACCCGTCAGGAACCAATTTCCTCATCTCGATGGGAGCCAATGATGGATCCCCGATAGGCCTCTCTTGACCTGATATTAAGAGCTGTGATGTGTGATGTTTGCCTTTGTGTTGTCTATCTGCAACATTCTTTAGCTTCTAAGTGTATATTCTGACTATCCCCCTGTAATGAAAACAGCCAGCACATGCTGAGCTTGCCCTACGTGCGGGACTGTGTTTTAAGATTTAGGCATGCGTTACTTCCTTAAAGTCTCACAACAACCCTGTGAAGTAGGTACTCTTATGATTATCACCTCATATATACGAAAACTGAGGTGCAGAGAGGTTGTCTGCCTGAGGTCACATAGATAGTAATTAAAGAGTAAGGACTCAAGGTTTCTGGCAATCTGACCCAGGCGTCTACATTAACCACCATGTATACTAAATAAACACTTGCAGAATGCTTCAACAGTACCTGGCACACAGAAAGTACAAAGTAAGTATCAACTACTAGCAACTCTTTTTAGTAATTCTGAGTAATGATCGATTTTCTATTTCAATTTGATGTGTCCATAGAAGTGACTTATTTTCCGTGGAGAATTGAAAAAAAAACAACAAAACATCAATACAGAAATAAATTCTCGTTAAGCATCTTTGGGCTAAATACTTGGAAGCTATATAACAGAAGGAAGTTAACACAGTCCTGCACACACAGATGATGAAAGTAAGAAACGGTAAGGTAGGGTCACCATCCTCTACATTTTAGCAGACCTTAAAAAGATCTTTTTTTTTTTTCTTGAGTCAAGAAGCTTATAGATGGAGGGTGAGGGGCCAATGGTGAACGAATAAATAAGTACTAATAGCTTTTGAGACATTTAGCCTTCTTTTCATACCCACACATGTGTAGTTCTTAGACTACACATTTTTCACTTGTATTTTTATGAGATCACCTTTCTTTCAACAACTTCCTTGATATTTAACCAAATTCCATCTGGATAAGTATATTGAGTTTGGGGTGGGACTGGGAGAGAAGCCCAGATTGCAGTACTTCCTCCACTCTGAGACAGACTAGGGAATGTTCAAGTTGAAGAGTTTATGGTTTATATGGGAGATATTTATGCACACACATATGTAGCTTAACAATGTGGGGCAGCCTATTGATTTAAATGTCAAATGAGTATGGGTAATTATAGTATTTTTGTAGTACTGCAGAGTGGCTACTTGAAATGCCGCTGATATTAATTGAGAAGCATTTTTCCACGGTGGAGGTAGAGAATGCAGAGTATATAATAAAATGGTTTAGTAAAAAAGAAAATCACCTTGGAGAGGATTTTATTTTAGCCCATCCTTGAAAAAGGATAGTGTATTGCTTAGGAAAGATAGCAACACAACACAAGCTTAGAATCTTAGTTTCTTATAACAAATAATGTTTAGTTTTCATTCATTCTGCATTGCTGGAGGATCTGCTCAGTCTCATCCTCATTCTGGGACCCAGGCTGATGGTGCAACCACTGTCTGTAGTATAGTCAGTTGCAGTACTAGAGAGAAGGGAAGACCTTTGGAGAGTCTGAAACTGGCAACTGATGCTCTGCTCTATAAGTGACACAAATAACTTACATTCAGATGTCATTGGCCAGAACTATACACATGTTTCTAGGAAGAACAATTTGTTCTGCATTGAAAAAGTTGAGAAGTAGAAATATTTTGTAACAGTACTACCACAAATGAACAGCATTTAAGTAAGGGAGATGAGAGGGTAAAGTGGAAGCAGCTAAGACCTATTGAGATAGTCAGTGAGAAAATTCAGCTTATAGAGAAGTAAAATGAGTTATAATTGCAAAGATGTGCAGGGCTAGATTGGAAGAGGCTTAAATGTCAGGCTAAGGAGTTTTGCCTTTTATACACAAGCCATTGGTTCTAAAACTTCTTTTTGCCAATAGAGATAATTTTAAAGCAAACTTATTTAGATCCATACATGTAAAATAGAAAAAAAAAAAGGATTATTTGTGGTAGAAGAAGGGGTAAGAGGGCCCTGAAAGTCTTTCCACTTGGCTTCCCACTCCTTCTCTCTATTGGAGTCCCATGGCTCTTTGAAACAGTTTAAAAATCACAGTTCTGGGATCTAAAAGCATCCCATGCATGAAAGCATCCAGGACATTTAGGTATGGGTGAAATAGCATTTCTACTGTTAAAACCATGGTTGGCAACTATAGATTAACAAGATAGAAAAAAGAAAGATTAAAGATAGTTTAGTATATAGGAGAAACAGAGTAGAGAGTTCAATAAAGAGGCATAAAATAATAAGACCCTTGAATCTGAGTGTTGACAAAGGTGGATATGTCTCAAAAAAATGTTTGACAAACTGGTGACTGGACTTGAGCATTCTTGGAAAGGGCAGAATTGAAGACAGTGACTTCATGACACTTGTGAACTGGAGAAAAGATGGAGCAATGAATGTTAAAATCAAGACCTACAGAGTTTTATGGAGTGAGCCAACAAATATTTATTTACTGCCCATTGTAAGATATGATGTACTTTGGAGAAAATATAAATTTAATATTTGATACTTTAGTTTTGTGCAACAGCAGATTATCCTCAAATGTCTAATGCATGGTTAGAAGTAGGATGTTGGTGCCCAAGAGAACACAGGGCCACAGGTGTGGTTTAGGAGGCATTCATGTAGAAATGAAGTACAGTTCATTGGAATTGATTATTGTAAACACAAGTTCATAGATGTCTGACTCTGAGAGAGATGCAGTGAATGATGTGAATCTTTAGAGTCACTGATAATGACTAATTTCTGTAAAGTTTGGTATTAATGAGGACGCTGGGAAAGATGTCTCAAAATCACAAAGTAAGGTATACTAAAATCTGTACTTTTTTTCCTCTGGATAGTTTGGGTGGCAGGTTTATTTTGATGGTGCTGAATGAGTGCTTCAGAATTTAAATTGCTTAATTTTTCTTCCAATTTGAGACCCGAGACAATTACCCACATTGGAGCAAAGGGCCTTGTCTTGAAAATTGAAGGAGAAGAGATAGTCCTCATTCTATAGAGTTGATATAGTTCTAGGACTTCAGGGGGCTAGTAAGTTGGCAAATTGAACAGAAAAAACATAACAACAAAAAAACCATTTATCTGTTCCTAGGGATTAAATTACCAAAGATCCTCAGGACGTTGAACCTTTTTCTCCTCTAAGCACGGGACTGCACTCTTTCTTCTCGCTGCACAGCTTCTTTGCTGGACTTAGAGCACTGACTCTTCTTGGCACCTTAGTCATCTGCAATCATGAAGACAGAGAGTAGACGGACAGAGACCCAACCTCCCTGGGCAATCCTCTCATTTAAAATTTCTAACTCTTTGGATTCTAACTCAAGGATTTTTATTGACCTACCCAAGATCATTAATTGATCGAGCCATTGATATTTGTCCTTGGGTATATGATAGGGAGTATGTAGGGCTATCTCCACATGGTGCTATCATTTCACAGTAATGAATCTGATGGGGATAGAGATTAAAAGACTTCATTAATACTGTAAAAGATGATACAGCAATAAATAACTACCAAATAACTCATTCAAAGCAGTATTGAATAGCCAATGATTGGCTATAGGAAATAAAAGCTTACACTAGAACCCACATATTTGATCTTGGGGATCCAATGATGAAATAGTTAAGAGTCAGATCATAGGGTGGTGGGAAATGAGAACTCTTCTCAGAAGTCTTGTTTTATAGAATGGATAGCACAATTGGGGAACTCGCTCCCTTGAGTAAGGAACAAGCTATGGGAATGGATCTGTAGAGAAATTAGGGATGTTCAGGATGTACAAATAACCCTAATGTATGTGAGCTTGGTGCCGAAGAAAGAACCCTGGCCTGCAGTCAAAAGACCTGCCTGCCTCTGAGGCTTCTTAGCTGTGGTATCTTGAGAAAGTTGTTCCTTCTTCGAATGGTTTATTCATGTATAGTATCAGAAGTTTGAATTGAATATATTTAATTATGTTCTAGATTATTTTTATTATTGCAAATTAGTGGAACAATTTATATTTATTATAAATTAATATTCATAATATTAAGTACCTTAATTTATGCTGAGTTCTGTATTATTATCTCATTTAGTCTTTAAAGTCTGAAAACATATTGATATCACATTATAAAAATAAGGAAAGTAAGCCTCAGAGGGATTAAGGGACTGGCAGAAGGTCACATAGCTAATATGGGGTAAAGCTGGGATTTAAACTCAGTTTCGACTCTAAACCCCATGCTCCTAATCTCTGTGTAATATAGATTCTCCTCTGAGAATCTACGAAACTTTAAAAACCACAGCCAAAAGCAGCGTATTCCTTGTTTTCTGTCCTGGTCAGAGATTAGTTGGAGAGAGATTGCTCTTTTGAATTAGAATGTTCTTAAGGGTGCAAGTATGTCCTTTGAATTTATGCCTATTCTTTAGATTATCAGAATTTAGAATCCCTCTTGACAAACAGGATCTTAGATTACTGTGGCACTATGCCCCCACAAGCCACAGAAAGGCTATCCAGTCAACTTTAAAATTCAAGCCACAGAAAGGCTATCCAGTCAACTTTAAAATTGTTCTAGGTCTTTGTTCAGTCTCTGTCAAGGGCCCAAAGGGAAGGTCAGGGGAGGCTGTTGCTCTCTCTACCTCTCTCTCTAACATGACCCTTACTCAGAAGGGAGCAGTGTCTTTGAAGGGTTTGTTATAAGCTTTCCAGCTGTGACTGCCTCTATATCCTTTTTGTATATCTATCTGTATCCTCTAAGCTGAGCCTTACTGGAGGTTTTGCAGGTTTGGGTAAAATAGTTTGCTAACTTGTACATTTGTTTGCTCTGTAAATTATCTCCCTTAACTAACAGACAACATGATTTTATTCCTTGAGCTACAGACCAAAACCCACCATAGCTTGTTTTACAAAATTATAAGTTGGAAATGAGGACACCTGACTTTTATTCACAGCCTAGCTAGAATGTTGGTCACATTTCACAAGCCAAAATCTCCCAGAATGATGGAATCTGGGATTGGAAAGAGCCTTAAAGGTCTTCTACTCTGACTTTCTGTCTGTTGATAGAATATCTTCTATTTCAGAGATGCTCTTTTTCAGGGTTGCTATAAATGCAACCTTACCCTCCAGGCCCTCCCCAGGGGACCTCTTGGGCTTTGAGTTGGGCTGCTGTTGAGCATTGGTGACTATGCCCACCAGTATCCGATTTGGAAGGAAATGGATGTGATTCAGCTGTGAAAATTACAAATTAGGTTTTGGCTTTCAGACCACTGTGTATTTTTAGAACCAGAGGAGAATAAAATAAACACTATTTTAGGTCTAATAAAGATTATTAATATTATGTGCAGGAGAAAAATGCCTTCCTGGTGATCAGTTAGAATACTTCTCCTAAATATAAATTTTCCCGATAATGTTAATTTCCTCCAAGATAATACTATACATCATTTTTATTCATGACACCCCCCTCTTTTAACAAATATATTTTTCAGTGATTAGGGGCCAGGAACTCGATGCACTCATTTTATTAATAGCTATAGAACCTAGCTTTGCCAACTGAGAGCTGCTTGGAGAGGAGGGACATTTTTCTTCATTGATGCATCACCTCCTCTGTAGCACAGTAGCTGGCACCTCGTAGGGGCACAAAACATGATTGTAGAGTAAGAGGGTAATCCTAAAACATATATTCTGATAATAGAAGTTAATGCCAGCTGTGTTCTTGCTGTGTGCTCACATGGCCTTTCCTTGGTGAATGTATGAGGAGAGAGATCTCTGGTGTCTTTTTTCTGTTCTTATAAGGGCACTTATGCCAACATGAAGGTTCCACTCTCATTACTTCATCTCGTTTAGTTCTCTCTCAAAGACACCATCTCCATATATCACATTGGAGGTTAGGACTTTAACAATTGGGTTTTGGGGCGACATAAACATTCAACTCATAAACAAATCTTCAAGGTTAAATAGTTTTCCTAAAGTCACTCGTGTAGTATTTAGACAGGTAAAAGTTGAGGATACAAGACTTCCACTCACCATAACCCAACTTCCTAACAACACATTTCAGGGATACCCAAGGGGGAGGTGGCTTTCCCTGTGAAACCTTCTTTCCTGGCTAATAGATATCCAAACATAAGGGAGGAGCTTGGGTGAAGATCCCTTTCTTGTTTCTAGGAAAATTGTCACCTGGCCACCCTCTCCCATTGTCCCAGTTATTTCTCTAAACTTTTGGTTCTAGGAAATGGACTCATTATTAAAAATATTCCTCAATTAACTTCATCAAATAATTCCAAACAGGAGGACATTTTCTTCTTTGCAAATATGCAGGGGGAGCTTGTGGCCATCCATTACACTATGCCACTATTAACTGCTTCCTCGAACATTTAATTATTGAGTTGGGACAGAGAATGATTGGTGTTCCTCAGGACAATCATTTCTCAACAAGTTGCCTGTCCATTACCTGCAAAGTGGGGTCAAGACATTTTGCTTGTTTCCTTTGTGGAAATTATCTCCCGATTTTGATCCCGTATTATCTGATGTGTTTAGCCTCACATCCAGACCAGACTACCATGAAAGTTTCTTGGTACTAAACTAAAACAATTCTTCTCTGTATTCTCATATTCTCAGCAGAGAGTATTTTGCAGTGAAAAAACACAGCAAGAGTTGACTTTATTCAGACATTTTTGCCTTTGCCTAATAAGCAATGGCATCTGAGTAGTCTTAACTAGAAACAAAATGGAATTAGGAGAATGCTCTTTCTAGGCAAATCTCACATCTCCTTTTTCCCTGGCTCCCACATACTCATTTACATCCTTCATATTCTGGAAAACTTTATATCCCATCAAAACTTCCCTGTTCTATATTTCATTCCCCAGGGCCACACTGTTCTGTGACAAAAACTGCTAGTGAATAATTCAGACAGTTTTACTTGCTCATGGTTTAACTATTTAAAAATATGATTGCTATATATCATATATTATAGTAAATGGAATTTTAGCATTCATTATTTACACAGAATTGGGCTGGGGCTTGGGATGGGAGTGGGAGTTGGGCAAAAATATGAGAAAAGTAACCTCTGTCCTTAAAATTACCTCTAGTTGCAAAGACAAAGCATACCCTCATGAAATTTAAAATGATAGAAACAAGTAGTACACACCATCTAATGTTCTTCAAATGTGTGGTTAATAGATGAGAGGAAGGGTGAGACTATGATACTACCAAAAGCACACAAAATCTCTAAAAGTCTGGAAGAAGTAATGTGAATGGCAGGCATGTCTATGTGATGGCTCCTTCAGGACAGGTACACAAAGGTAGTGATGATTTTGGTCAGAGTGGCCTTTTGGTGACCCTCTAATCTCATCCTACAGACTGACAGCTAAATCACCATTCAAATGCCATCTGCTGAGCTGGCAATGCTGGTGATTTTGAGCTAGGTTTGTCAAAATGTTCCCCACACTGTTGTCAATGAGAAGGCAGTCAGAAGGGAAGCAACAGGCAATGAAGTAAATGGCAGAATTAACGGCAGCACACAAAGGAAACCCCTAGTGGGCTAAGCGAGCTAATGCATTTTCTTGACTTGCTATTAGTAAAAACTAATTAAATCAGATGCTACTAATTTGAAACTCTAGCTCATTTGGACCGGCCTGAGCTAAATGTTGCTTCTACTCTAGCTATGAAAGAAAGGGTTTCTTAGCAAATTACTGGGGTAAACAAGATTGCAGAAAATTAAATTGCTCGATAGAATAGTAGAGAATCAGTTTGCAAGAAAACAATCATTGTGCTAATTTTAAACCTTTCTTACCTGTTCATTAAAGCAGCCCATTAAGGACCTGTGCCTCAACACTTTGTTATGCTAGTTTGAATTGTTATGTTTACTACATAGTACAGAGAAAATTTAATTTGGATTTCTCTAATTCACACTGGCTTCTGCATAGCCTAGTTAGTTTGAATTAATGAAATTTGTTAATGGTTGGGGCAACCTTAGAGAGCCGTTTTGGGGAGATTATTAAACTTCATCCTTTTCTGCCTAAAGGTTAAATTGTGAGTTTGCAGAAGCCAGGAAATACTTTTGGTTGTACACAGATTTTTACATAAATTTACATGAAGGGAAAGTTCATGGCCATGATCTCCTTTTGAATAGAAATAAGTAGGCATCTTCTTCATGCATATTTTTGACTCCTCGGTCTCTAAGAAGAGAACGAAAGGAAAGAGTCAGGTAGATCTCTTCTGAAGAAGATTTAGGTTCATGTAAGAGAACTGCAGCATCTATAGTTAAAACTTTTAAAATTGACAGTAAGGAATTGAGATCTGCAAGCAATCTCTGGGGTTTGCAACTTCTTTATTGTGTTTGTTTACTGTATATATGTTTTATGTATTCATATATGTGTACATACATATTTGTATATATATGAATTTTTTATTTTAGTATAATGGTAATTATAATCTAAAGAAAAGACAAACATGCTTTGGATCTTTCGTGTGGTTACTTTAAAACCTACCCACAATTTTCATAGCTTTGTCTATGTGTGTTTATTATTACATTGATATGAAGGAAAGCTAATGCTTTTTAATAGGAAAAAAAAAACCCAGGGATATAACAATTAAAAAATGGTATGTTCCCACCGAAGAAGGCAAATGGCGTTACTGGGAACTATAAAAATAAAGTATTCTTGGAATCTGAATAGAAAAAAAAAAGTGGTGAGAGAATCAAGTCACCTGTGGCACATTGTAATAGGTTTGTTGAACTATATCAGAAAGAGTATACCATATGTGTATTGTGGTAATTCTAGCAAAATAATGACGTTAAATTAATGTTGTTAATTTTCATTTTATTGGTTTTCTTTGAATTTAGTTTGCACATTTGTTTGAATTTTATAGTTCTGTAAGAGTCAGAAGCACAAGGGATTTATAGGTAGTTTTATGTTTATTCATATTTAAATAACATTATAATAAATGTAATTTAAGCCAACACTTAGAATCCAAGAGAAATTTATTCTTTAAAAGAAAGCTGGAGAACTAATGATTGGTAGAAACACAGATTATTGGAAACTGAGAACTCCTTGAAGATAATCGTCCAGTGTTTCCGAAACTGGGTTCCAGGAATTCTGGGTTGGGAGGTATTCATAGATATGCCAACAGAAATGGAGGGGGCTTTATGATCAAACAAGCCCTGTAAAAGCAGAGCTGTATCCCCTCTTACAAACTCACAGTGCTCATTTAGGAAGAAAAGCCTTAGCAAGAGCCAATGGTAAAAAAAAAAAGAAAAAAAGAAAGAAAAAAAACCTGTCCAGTTTTTGCAAAGCAACATTTCCCAACCTTATCAGCACCCAGAGCCGCAGGCAAGCCGTAGGACCTGCCTCCAACCTGCAGAAGAATTCTCCCACAGAACTCGAGCATGGGAAGCGCTGCTCGGGGCTCAGGCCCTCGCTTCTCAGAATGGGAAATGGAGAGGCTGCAGTGGGCTGACCAGTGTCCACCCAAAAGTCATGTCCACCTGAACCTCAGAATGTGATCTTATTTGAAAATAGTCTTTGCAGATGTAATTAATTAAGATGAGGTTCTGATGGTTAATTTTAGGTGTCAACTTGACTGGGTCACAGGGTGCCCAGATATTTGGTCAAACATTATTCTGGGTGTTTCTTTCTACGAGGGTGTTTTTGGATGAGTTTAACATTTAAATTGAGAGACTGAGTAAAGCAGATAGCCCTTCCTAATGTGGATGTAGGCCTTATCCAATCAATTGAAAGTGTGAACAGAACAAAAAGCCTGCTTCTTTTGGAATAAGCAGGCTTTAGAATAAGAGGGAATTCCTCCTACTTGACTACCTCAATCTGGGGCATTGATTTTTTTTCCCCTGATTTTAGACTAGAATTGAAACGCTGGTTTTTCTTGGATCTAGAGCCTCCTGGCCTTTGGACTGGAACTACAGCGTTGGGTCTTCTGGGTCTCCAGCTTGCCAACTGCAGATCTCGGAGCTTGTCAGCCTCCATAAGCATGGCAGTTAATTCCTTATAACAAATCTCTCTCTCTCTCTCTCTCTCTCTCTCTCTCCCTCCCTCCACACACACACACACACACACACACACACACACACACACACACACACACACATATCCTACTGGTTCCGTTTCTCTGGGGAATGCTGACTAGTACAGAGGTCACAGTGCATTAAGGTGTGCCTAAATCTAATAACTGGTATACTTATAAGAAGAGAAAATAGAGACACAGAGGAAACAAAAAGAGAAAAAGGCTACGTGATGATAGAGGCAGAAATTGAAATGATACACCAATGAGCCAAAGAATGCCAAGGATTCCTGGCAACCACCAGAGGCTAAGAAGAGGCATGGAGCAGATTCTCCTTCCAAGATTCCAGAAAAAGCTACCATTGCTGACACCTTGATTGCGAACGTCTGGCTTCCTGGATTGTGCGAGAATAAATTTCTATTCTTTGGAGCCACTCAGATAGTGGTAATTTGGCACAGCAGCCCTAGGAAACTAATACAGAGGGGAGGAGAGATGAACAAAGTGTCCTACTCCCTAGCAAAGGCAGGGCTACAGACCAAGTCTCTGAATTGCTAGGCAATACTCTTTTCATTGCATTTATTCATTTATTTTCGTCCCTATCTTGTTCCAGAAAAAAAGAAAAAAAAGTAACTATATAATTCTTTTTTCTTCCCCAGAGAAGTAAATGGAACAGAAACTAAAAAAATACATAGACAACTTAAAACAAGAAATAAACAAATTTAATTCTAGAAGCAACATAGCACTAATTATCTATGTAACTGTGAACAACATGGCTGTAAGAAAAACTGGATTTTCCCAAATGTAAGGCAGTATCTGTTTATAGGATGTTATAACTGAAAGGGACTTTGGAGAACATCTAAAATAATTACTTTAGAGATATAAATGTTTTTCTAATGGTAATACGTGAGTTTCCTATTGCTGCCGTAAAAACTACCACAAATTTAGTGGCTTAAAAATTACATGAATGAATTTTGTTTATAGTTCTAGAGGTCAGAGTTCAAAATTAGTCTCAGTGGGCTAAAATCATAGTGTCAGCAGGACTGGCTGTGTTCCTTCTGGAGGTTCTAGGGGAGAATCTGTTTCTTTGTTTTCCAGTTTCTAGCGGCTCTCCATACTCCTTGGCTCATGGGCTACAGCACTCTGACCTCTGCTTCTGTCCTCATCTCCTTCACACTGTTGACTCCCCTGCCTCCCTCATAAAGACCCTGATGATTACCTTGGGCCCACTCATATAATCCAGAATAATCTCCCTGTATCAGTCTTCAACGTAATCACAACTGCAAAATCTCATTTGTATGTAAGGTAACATAGTTACAGGTTTTGGAGATTAGGA
>NW_011888784.1:7594264-7598268 GCF_000151845.1 Pteropus vampyrus
GAATTTTGTTTATAGTTCTAGAGGTCAGAGTTCAAAATTAGTCTCAGTGGGCTAAAATCATGGTGTCAGCAGGACTGGCTGTGTTCCTTCTGGAGGCGCTAGGGGAGAATCTGTTTCTTTGTTTTCCAGTTTCTAGCGGCTGTCCATACTCCTTGGCTCATGGGCTACAGCACTCTGACCTCTGCTTCTGTCCTCAACTCCTTCACACTGTTGACTCCCCTGCCTCCCTCATAAAGACCCTGATGATTACCTTGGGCCCACTCATATAATCTAGAATAATCTCCCTGTATCAGTCTTCAACGTAATCACAACTGCAAAATCTCATTTGTATGTAAGGTAACATAGTTACAGGTTTTGGAGATTAGGATGTGAACAATTTAGGGAGTCATTATTCAGGTTATTATAGCTAATTAGTATGATTTTAATGCACAGCGGCATGGCCCCCATACCATTACTTCATTCATAATTGCATAATGCATGGTATCGTAAAAGTTACCTTGTAGTTCACGGTCTTTCTCAGATTTCCAAGGTGTACAAAGCACAAGAAGAAAAAATATTAACAAATTATACCTCAAACTGTGTGTAGTGATCAAAAAAATAGAAAGCAGAAGTTGATGAAATTTATTATTACAAATTGGGAATTGCTTTAGTTCATAAATGCATAAATGACTATTGCTTTTATTTAATAAAACGATGGAGCTTGGTCCCACTGCCATGTCTCTGTGATGCTCCTGGCCATTCAGCAGTCACAGCAGTCATTGCCTCTTTTATTTTTTATTAAATTTATTGGGGTGACATTGGTTAATAAAATTATATCAGTTTTAAGTGTACAGTTCATTAATACCTTATCTGTATATTGCATTGTGTGTTCACCGCCCAAAGTTAAATTTCTTTCTCTCACCATGTATTTGACCACCTTTTACCCTTTTCTACCTTATCCCCTCCACCCTTCCCCCGTTAAACTGTAGGATGTTTATATGAATTTGTTTGTCTTATTCATTTGTTGCTTTCAGTTTTACATTCCATATATGAGTGAAATCATATGGTTCTCCACTTTTTCTGACTTATTTCGCTTAGCATGATAATCTTAAGATCCATCCATGCTGTCGCAAATGGCATATTTTGTCTTTTCTTATGGCTGAGTAATATTCCATTGTATGTATGTACCACATCTTTATCCAATCAGCTATCGAAGGACACTTCAGTTATTTCCATGTCTTGCCACCGGGAATAATGCTGCAATGAACATAGGGGTATATATATCTTTATGAATAAATGTTTTCAAATTTTTTGGATTTGTTGCTTTCAGTTTTATATCCTCCTACATATGGGTGAAATCATATGGTTCTCAACCCTTTCCATCTGAGTTATTTCACTTAACATGATTATCTCAAGATCCATCCATATTGTTGCAAATGAAAGTATTTGATCTTGTCTCATGGCTGAGTAATATTCTATTGTACATAAGTAGCACATCTTCTTTATCTAATTATCTATCGAAGGACACTTCAGTTGTTTCCATGGCTTGGCCACCGCGAATAATGCTTCAGTGAACATTGGGGTGCATATGTCTTTACAGATAGATATTTTCAAACTTTGGGGTTAGATACCCAGAACAAGGATTGCTAGGTCATCTGGTAATTCTATTCTTAATATTTTGAGGAACCTCCATACCGTTTTCCATAGCGGCTGCCCCAATTTACATTCCTACCAGTGTATGAGGGTTTCTTTTTCCCCATAACCTCTCTTACACATGCTATTGTCCTGTTGATAATAGCCATTCTTACAGGTGTGAGGTGGTATCTCATTGTAGTTTTAATTTGCATTTCCCTATTAGCTAGTGAAGTTGAGCATCACTAGCTGGACATTTGTATGTCTTTTCATATGTCTACTGGCTATGCGTATGTCTTTTTGGGAAAAGTATCTGTTCAGGACCTCTGCCCATGTTTTCATTGGATTGTTTTTTGTTGTCGTTGTTGAATTGTATGAGATCTTTATGTATTTTGGATATCAGCCTCTTACTGGAGGTATTGTTTGCAAATATCTTCTCCCATCTTTGTTTTCTTGATGTGCAGAAGCTTTTTAGTTTGATATACTCCCATTCATTTATTTTTGCTTTTATTTCCTTGCCTTTGAAATCAAATCATAAAATGCTTCTAAAACCAAAGTACACATGAGTTTAGTACCTACATTTTATTCTATACAATTTATTTTTCATGTGTTATATTTAGGTCTTTGATCCATTTTGAGTTAATTTCGCATATGGAGACAGCAGTCTAGTTTCATTCTGTTGCACATGGCTTTCCAATTCTCCCAGCCACATTTATTGAAGAGGTTTTCTTTTCTCCACTATATATTTTTTGCTCCTTTGTTGAAAATTATTTACCCATGTATATGTGGGTTTATTTCTGGGCTCTCAGTTCTGTTCCATTGGTCTGTGTGACTGTTTTTCTGTCAATACCATGCTGTTTTGATAATTGTTGCTTTATAGTATAATTTGAAGTCAGGCAGTGTGATACCTCTGCTCTTGTTTTTTACTTCAGGATAGCTTTGGCTGTTCCGGGTCTTTTGTTATTCAATACAAACCTGATAATTTTTTGTTCTGTTTCTTTAAAAAATGCCATGAGAATGTGATGGGATTGCATTGAATCTGTATATTGCTTTGAGTAATATGGCCGTTTTAATTATGTTGTTCTTCCAGTCCATGAACACAGAATGTCTTTCTATTTCTCTGTGTCTTCTTCAATTTCTTTTAATAATGCCTTGTAGTTTTCAGTGTATAGGTCCTTCACATCCTTTGTTAGATTTATTCCTAGGTGTTTTGTTCTTTTTGTTGCAATTGCAAAAGAATTTTTTTTTTTCTGAAATTTCATTCTTAGTGTATAGGAAATGCAGTGGATTTTTGTGCATTTATTTTTGTATCCTGAAACTTTATTGTATTTCTTATTGTTTCTAATAGTGTTTTGGTGGAATCTTTAGGGTTTTCTATATAGAAAACTCTATATAGTAATTGCCTCTTTAGAGCCCTTGTGAATTTGGGAAGGAACTCAATGCCAGGTCACTTCTTGTTAATGGAATAGGATATTTTTCTTTGCTCATATCATTGTGCAAGGATAATGATGCTTTACACTTATTTAGAAATATTTATAGGTCACTAAGCATGTTAATGTAAGATAACTCAGGTAATTTTGCAGTAAGTCAGAATGGTAGGCAAGGATAACAATTCTATCCTGTTTTAGATATGAAAAACAGATTAAGAGAGGCTATGTGAATTGCCCAAGGTCACGCCTTTATAAGTCAGTAAGTCTGGGACTCAAACCCAGATTTCCTGACTCTATTTCTCAAGATATTGATCAATCTAAAGGATTGATAGGGAAGACAAGCAGAAATCAATCAACCAACTAACAAGCCAATCAGGTCCATCAAAAAGAGAAAATGGATACAAAGGCATGTTACCTTCTAGGTTGATTAAGAGACTCATGAGTGGCAACTTTGTGTTTTGAATTTTTTAAAATCTTTTAAAAAATAGTTAATGCCACGAAAATCTTAAATGTAACAGAAATTCTGCTTAGACCCAAAACTCAAAACACAAATAAACACAGCATCTTGTCCAACAAAGATATTTTGAATATTGGAGATTAACTGGAATTTAAGGTTTAAGAAAATATGGTTCTATTAAAATTCATGTTTCATGCCTCTATCTTCTTTTGGCCAAATTTTATGTTTGCAGAAACTGAAACGGTGCTATGTCTAACATTACTATTAAAAAGAAATATGAAATATAATATGCATGAGAAATTTCAAGGTTTTTTTTTTTCAGTTTGGAAAGTTAACATTTTGTGGTGGCCTGTTCTTCAAAGATAGGTTAAATTCTAAGTGAAATTTTTTTTTGTAAAAAAGCCTGTTTAAAACAGATATGGGCCAGGTAGTGACTGAAGGAACTTTCTGAAAAAGGGCACATGATGTGGTTTCAATAAGAAATCTTGATCAATTTAGAGTAGAAA
>NW_011888784.1:7599348-7603278 GCF_000151845.1 Pteropus vampyrus
CTCCTTTCTTTTTTCTATTCCTCTACAAAACTCAAATCCCATTTGTGCATCTTCTGAAGTATGCATTATAATTGATTTAAGGATATTCTAGTCAGGAAAAAATGGGACTGAAACATTGTTAATAAAATGGTTTGTCAGGAACTGGGTAGATTTTTAAATTCTCTGATTATTAAGCTTTCCATTTTGGTTCACCTCCAAGAGTATTACTCAGCCTTGGAAATTGGATACCAGTGTAGCCCGGGAGTGGGAGTTTGGAATAGCACCGAGGAGGTGAGATTGATCTAATGATAAATACCCTCTGGAGGGGAAAGTTCATTAACTTTAACTTTGTAGTGTTCCAGCTGGAGAAATGTTCACATCACCTTGGATCCTCTACGTGTAAGTAGGGCCAATATTGGGGTTAACGCCAGAATGTTGACAAGGTGCAAAAAAATCAATTTGTCTCTGGAATGGCTGAAGCAGAGCGGTTTATTCATTTGCTTATTTCTTCTTCACATAATTAAGTGCACACTAAGCTAAATAAATTGAGGATACCAAGAAGAATAAGCTGAGAACCATATTCTCAGATGATTTGCAGTCTAATAAAGAAGCCATGAAAAGCATTAATGCTCTTCAGAATATTATAAATGCCTCTGCAGCCAGCCTCAAGTTCTCATCTAAGCTTTCTGGGCTCTTCAGAATCTGAACCTACACTGCTCATTTATCCTGATACCCACTGCTCAACACAGATACACAATGTTCTCATTAGTCTGGTGTCTTTGCCATTGCACAAACATGCCTAGCCTACTTTCACTTCCTTCCTTTTCTCCCTCTCTCCCTTCCTCTACTTGTCCTTCTTTTCCTTCCTCTTTCCTTCCTTTGGTGAACATTTTTGAGCATCTGCAGTTTGCCAGCCTCTGATGTAACTGCCAGGGTTCCATCAGAAGCTCAGACATCCATATTCCCCACCTTCCTGGGCTGCCAGTCAATATTTTAGGCTCTAGCTCAGGACACATTTTCCATTCTGAAGTCTTTTCATGATCATCCTCATTCAGAGGTTCGAGTAGTCACTGACTCTTCTGCAATTGGGTAGCTCCTGTAGTGTGTTCCTTGCAATTAGGAATGCATTAATTTTCAGAGAAGAGGATATTGCAGGGGTTTAAGTGAGTGGGGAGTGCCTCGGCCTGAGTTGGGCTGGGACATCATGGAGAAGCTTTGTGGAGGAGGTGAGACTTGAGATGGCTCATGAGGAAGGAACAGTTGAATTTGGTAACTGAGATCAAGAAAAGATTCCAGACAGGGGATAGCATGATGGCTCTAAAAGAGAGCTAGCCCGAGAGAAGAACTCTTTTCCTCAAGTCATGAAAATTATTATTTTTTTTTGTTTCTAAGCTATTGTTTTAGAAAATTGGTTAGATCACAATAGGTGTGGCATCCCCATGGAAGGCCATGCTTGACAATGTTCTCCCTTATCTTTTACTCAGATCTTTTGGTCATCAAATTGTATAATTTCAGAATAGTCATGACTTTAGGGACCTCAAGATAGAAAGCCCCTCCCCACGGCAGCAGTGCATGACAAATGGTCCCTGACAACCATTGTTTGAACACTTTCCCCTTGCCATACTCACAAAATAGCTAGTTCCACATTAAATTGAAAGCTGGTTCTTGATGTTTTTCAGACATTAAGCATAATTTTTCCTTCTAAAGCTATATAGTGTAAGCTCGATTTTTCATTAACGCTAGAGTTTCTTAAATATTTGTAAAAATAGTATTGTGCGCTTGGAAAGTAACTTGAAAGATTCATCCCCTGAAACAACTGGCTTGAAATTGTAGCTTAACACAAAGAACACAGGAAGGTGATATGGTAGGGTGTTAGAAGTACAGACTCTCATTCCAACTATCTTGATTTCAATCCTGGTTTCTCCACTTATTGGCTTCTCCCTGGACCTCAGGCTTTACATCTGTTAAATGAAGATTATGGTATCACCTACTTCATTAGGCTGTTGCTAGGATTAAGTGAGATACACAAAGAAAGCACCAGATGCAGTCTCTGGTTCATAGGAAGTGTCGAATGAAAGCTGAGAAGAAAGTGGCTGTACAGTAAATGAGACACTTGGGCAAAACACATCATTGTTTAAAACCTGGTCTACTGAAGCCATCAAGCATGACCAGGACCTACAGGAAAAATTGTGCCCAAGCTGAAGAGCAGGCAAACCAACAGAGAAGGCCCACCTCAGACACCTTTGCTTGTTCCCATTGCTAATGGTAGATCACCCCACCAGAGCATTCCCAAATGCTTTGTCTGGCGTGAGCTTAAGTGATGCAAGCAGTGGAGTGGTAATTCTGTCCCTGTAGAGAATATTTTGTGGTTTACCAAATGGTTTTTTAAAAGTATTTTTTCCATACTGTTTTCCCACTAATTTCCTATATTTTTATTCCATCCTGGTTCTAACCCACTGATAAACTTTCAGTGATGAGTGTCTCTTTAAACTCCAGGTCTGTTTCTGGTGACTTTTAGGGCACTCTTGCTGAAGACTATGGAAATGGTGACCCAGTGAGAAAGAACACGTTACATCCCCAAACCTCAGAGCAGTGGCATTTTCATGGTATATACTTTTAAAAACACTTTCCCATATATTATCTCAGATCTTATTAAATCATCTGTAGTAGGTAGTTTTAGCACTTATGGTTATTTCCATTCTATAGATGAAGAAATTAATGCTTGGAATGATGGAGGGCCTGAGCTCACAGTGGGGTGCAGGGTGGATGGCAGGGAAATCTGGGGATTCAGGATGATTGAGCTCTGGTTTGGCTGTACTTCTTTAGGCTTCCATATTTTCATCTGTAAAATCAGGAGTTTGAACCTGATGATGATTCTTTTAGCACTAATATTCAATAATGATGACAAGTTCAATGCTGAACAGCAGAGTGAAGGCAGGACTAGACTGTGTCCCAGGTCTAAATCAGTGCTTTCCTATGATGCCAAGCTGTTCTGGGATGCCTTGTAACCCCCATCCTTCCCACCCACCTGTCATCCTATTTCTGCTTTGGCAGTCATTATGGAGTAGTCTACCAGAATGATTAGGGGTGTTGATAGAAAATTATTTCTCTTCCTCTCCCGTGTGCTCTGGCACGTGGATATGTTTGGGCAAGTTGTCCCTGTTGTGATCATTATGCACTTAGTTATTTTTGTTCTAGTGCCCAGAAGCCTGTGGGGCATGGCTGCCTGGTAAAAGAATTTCCAGCCAAATTAGTCCACCTGAGTTAAGTTACACAATCAGAACAATTGCAGAAAGCTGGTTTCTGTTTCCCTAAAATTGGTCTTTCTGGGGAATCAGCTTGGGCCATTGTGATATTATATAGCAGACTTGGAAAAGAAAACCACTGACGTTGAAGCTGAGGTTCAAGGGGTTTCATCCATGACTTAGTGATATTAAATATGTGGATTTAAGACCCTGGACTGTCACTTACTAGCTGTTGAGGCTTAGATGGATTATTCATGCCTCTGTGTTTCAGTTGTCTCATCTGAAAGATGAGTTTAATAATATAACCCATTTCATAAGAGAATTGGATGAGATAATCCATGTTAAGTATTTAAAACAATGCCTGATACATTGTAGGCACTCCATTTATACTAGCTATTATTATCATTTTAAATAATTTTGTTATTCTCATTTTGAAATCACAAAAGCTAAAATCACAAGAGAAATCTCTTGCCCATGGTCATGCCAGTTTCAGTAGAATAGTCACAGTTAAAACTCAGTCATCCTTACTGATTTCTTTCCACTCAAGTTTTTTTATACCTTTCTTTAAATAATTACTTCCCATTTGGGTGTCAGGAAGTGCTTATAAACACTATAAGATAAAGTAAGATAGAGTAAGCTGTCCATCTGCTTCTTAGGAAAGCATCGTTAATTAGTTACCCTAAATAATCTCCCAGGGACTCTTTGT
>NW_011888784.1:7605048-7630707 GCF_000151845.1 Pteropus vampyrus
TATTCTCTCTGTACTTTTAGGGCTAAGAGTGCAAACTACATTTTTCAGTCTCCATTGCTAGCCAGCTTCTTGTTAGCTTCTCTAGTAGGAGAGATTGGTGGGGATCTCAAGGTAAAGAAAGAGAAAAATTATAGAAAGCAGTTGCTGACATTAATATTTCCGTTTACCTCACTCGTTCCTGTCCTGGGGCTTCCCTTTGCGTTAGCTGGCCCCTTTGTTTGGATTCCCTGTTATTCCCTGTTTCTGTCTTCAGATGGTTGCTATCTTGTCATTCTGATCTCTGTTTCATTATCATCTCCTCAGAAACCTTTCTTAATCTAAAGTAGTCTTTCCCTTATTTTCATTCTCTACCTTATTTTCATTCTCTACATAGTAGTTATGATTATTTGGTTAATTTTTATTTATATATCAATCTATTTAAATTCATTAGAACGAAAGCTCCATGTGAGTAGAGAGAGAGAGTTCCCTTCTTTCCATCCTTCATTTTTTATCTTTTTTTTTTTTTTTTTTTGCTGACCAATGTTAGCAATGAAAATTTATACTCAATGAAAATTTGGTGACTAAGTTACTAAATTAAATAATTTCCCTTTCTTACTGCTTTCCCTTTTCCAGGTTAAATTAACTTCAAGTTTTTCATAGGTGAGCAAAGCAGAAATGATCATTTCCTTTGTTATAGGATTCAAAAAACAATTCAAAAACAAAACAGAACACTCTTACTTCTGCCTCTGAGAGTATTTTTCACGGTGAATAAAACCTTCTACCAAAAAATTTGTGGGAGGCGGGGAGAAGCAAAGCAGTTCTTCGAAAGCATTAGAAAGCAACTAAGGCAACCAAGCATCAAGGTCCAAGATCCTGAAGAGAAATGAAGTGCATAGAAGTGAGCTTAGAATTTATGGCTTCTTTTAATCCTCAGGGCTTTGCTGATTCACAGATCATGGCACCAAAACCAAACAGCAAATGGCAGCCTAGAGCTCTTGGCAGACTCACAAGTTTAGGGAGAAAAAAACTGGAGTTCAGAGCTATCAAGACAGTCATGATTTGAAGGAGAAAGATCTCATGGAAAAGAAAACCACAGGGAGGTGAACCCTAATCTTTGGGGTGGGAGTGGGGAGAATGTCCCTCAAAATGTTTCCTCCAAAATAGTGCATGAGGGGGGCAGTACTGTCAAAAATCATGTAAAAAGCTGCTGCTAAGAGGCCAAACAGTTAGCAAAGATTTGGCAATCTCATATACTCAGAGTCAAGGTTCATCATTTAGAGCCCATCAAGGAAGAGCCCATCAAGGAAGGGCCACCCTGGTGAACACCCCAGGCTTTTTGATGAGATACCTGAAGGGCTAGACCCAAGAAGTAAAGACTAATTTGAAATAGACAAACCCCAATTGGATCAAGCTTATATATCAATACTCTTTCTATCTGAAGAAAGACAACATCATATAGAGCCACTGTAAGTTTTTATAAGAAATATTTAGCATTCAATCAAAAGTTACCAGATAAGCCAAGAATGATGAAAAACCCAAGGCAAAAATAGACAATAGATAATCATAGG
Organism: Pteropus vampyrus; assembly: GCF_000151845.1. NCBI lineage: Eukaryota > Metazoa > Chordata > Mammalia > Chiroptera > Pteropodidae > Pteropus > Pteropus vampyrus. Next base: position 7,606,596 of record NW_011888784.1, read on the forward strand.
TTAGAATGATAAGATATGGACTTTGGAATAATTATGATTAATATATGTAAGATAAAAATATAGATAATATAACCAGATAATTGGGATCTATAAAACAGAATGAAATGGAAACCCTAGAACCAAAAAATACAATAAATAAAATTAAGAGAGTAGTCAATTGATGTATTTTACCAGCAGGCAAATTGATAGAGAATTAGTGAACTAGAAGTAGATGTTAGAAAATAACCCAGACTGAAGCACACAGAGAGAACAAGATTAGAAAATACAGAAAAAAGTATAAGAGATATATGGGTCATGATGAAGATGTCTAACATACTGGCATCTCAGAAGGACAGAAAAGAGGGAGTAGAATGGAAGAAATATGTCAAGAAATAATGTCTAAAAATTTTCCCAGATTTGCTAAAGACATCAAGTCCTACATCCCAAAGTGCTATAGTCTTCAGGTAGGATAATTCCTCTGCACTAATGGTACACTGACAGTTCTGGCCAATAGAATTAGCAAGAAAAATATAAAGAAAACCACATCTTAGTTTTCAAGGGCTGTTGTAACAAAGTACCACAAACTGGGTATATCAAGAAAATGGAAATATATTGTCTTACAGTTCTGGGAGCCACAAATGTGAAATCAAGATGTTGGCAGGGAAGTATCCATTTCATGACTCTTCCTATCTTCTGGTAGCTTCAGGTACTCCTTGGCAGGTAGCTGCATCATTCCAATCTTGTGTCTTCACATCATCTACCCTCTGTGTGTGTGTCTGTCTTTTAAGGAGACTAGTCATGTTGGAATAGGTCCCACTCTCATGATCTCATTTTAACTTGATTACCTTGGTAAAGAGCCTGTTTCCAGATGAGGCCACTTTCTGAGGTACTATGGGTTAGGATTTCAGCATGTCTTTTTTTAAAGAACACAGTTCAATCCGTAACACTTGGTATATGACAGTAAAACTGCAGAAAACTAAAGATAAAATTTTCAAAGCAGCTAGAGATAGAACACAGTTTACCTTCAAAGTAGTAACAAAAAGACACAAGCTGACCTCTAAAAAACAGTAGAATGATATCTGAAACTCTCAATCTACAACTCTAAACCACCAAAAATTCTTCAAAAGTCCATGTGAAATAAAAAACCCTTTTAGACAAACAAAATCTGAGACAATTTATTACCAGCAGTCCTGTACAAAAGGAAATACTAATAAAAGTTTTTGAGACAGAAGAAAATAAAGAGAAATAAAAAGCTTTGGAAAGGGTAAATATGTGGGTAAGTATAACTAAATATTTATTGTTTAAAATAGTATTGTGAGGTTTGAAATATATGTAAACTGAAAATTCTTGCAAACAATAACACAGGAGAGGGAAAGGGCTTTATTTAGTTAATGTCTTATAAGGCTTTTAAATTTTATACACTTTAAAATTTTACACACTAATCAGGAAATGATATATGTTGTAATGTCCAGGATAACCATTAAAATAATAATAATGAACAAATAAATTTATAACAAGGTAGGAGGGGGAAATACATAATAATAAAAATATAATTAAATCAAAAGAAGGCAAGAAAGGAGTATAAAAAAGGACAAAAATATGATGGAACAAATTGAGATGTCAATAGTTATATTTAATGTAAGTAGAATAAATATTTCAACCAAAGACTAAGATTCAAAAAGTAGATTAAAAACAAATAAACATAAATAAACAAAAAAACTATAAGTAACAATAACTATATCTAACACCAGATATTTGTTTTTATTACCATTCTCTACTAAAGGGAGCCAAGACTCTTAGGAAAAATGACTGATTCCAGAACTGGGCAAGGAAAGTGAAAGATATGCCTGAAACATCTTGTTGTGCAAGCAAGTAAAGAAGTGATCAAGGAATGATAATGACATATCAAGTAGACACTCAAGCCAGTTTGAAGGCCCCTTGCCCCTAGTCAAACCTGGGACAATTAATGCTCAAAATTAATAATGATGATAAATAATTACAATGAATTCAATACAATAAGAATCTGTAAATCAATATCATTATAAAAATAAATAATGTATAAAGCTCTTCCTTACAGTAGAAAGTCAGTTATTAAATATAGAAAAAAAGGAGTTAGAAAATCACTGATTGGTAATGATTATCATAAAATTGACTAAGGCCAGGTCATCAATGGATGACTAAGAAAATGGGTTAAACATTGAAGATTTATTAATAGGATTTTTACATAGTCTCAAAATCCCATAAGATATTTATTAATTATAAATAGAAAGATAGTAACTTTACAGTAGAAAAACCTGGCATCAACACCTTAACCAAGTGACTGAACCTGACATCACAAGTAGCATCTTGTGCCTCCTAATGTGATGTACTGAAAAGAACACAATATCATTTCTGGAGTATTCCTGCCAAAAAAGCATAATCCAAATTTAATCAAAAAGGAATCTCAGCCCAAATTAAGCAGTGTTTTGTTCTGCAATCTTCAAATATGTCATGGTAAAACAAAGACTAGTGAAATTAGGAGATAAAGATATCTTCTATTAATATTTTGATTCACTATTGACAATCTTAGCCAGTGTGATAAGGAAAGAAAAATAAATGAAAGATATAAATGCTGGGAAAAGGGTATAGAATTGTTATTGTTTTTATTTGCAGATACCATGACGTGGTATGTTAAAAAAAAAAAAATCTATCTGCTCTGCTGGAACTTTGCTAGTGATGTAGCCCTCTAGTTATTAGGAGCTGTGATTAAAGACCCCTCTTCAACTTATACCTAGAATAAAAACATGTAAGTCAGTCTTGACAGATCACATAAGATGCTCAAAGCTTGTTGATTTCAATAGGATCTATCTTCATTGATCACTACAGACAGCATGAATAAAGAAGCAGCATTTTAGTGGAAGTACGTGATTGTGAATAATTTAAATAATAGATTCTGTTATTTACTAAGAAGTTCTTCCATGTCATCTTATTTGAGTCTCATATAAACCTTACAAGGTGGATTTGAAAGATTCTGCTATTCTCCATGACGAACTGTAACTTATAGAGTCTGAGGTTTTTCTCCCTTCATCACACAGTAAGTGGTGCATCTGGAAGCAGAATTCAATGTTATATGTCAAATGCTTTTTTTTCTCTTAAATCTTCAATTATTTGCTATGTGAATCAGTAACAGTTTCCCCTAACTCTTCCTGAAATATGAAAGTTAATTATATAATGAATACAAAAGAAAACTTTTTACTGAACTTGTTTTATATTTAGTTAAATTGCCTTATGTAGGACCAAACAGAATGTTGTTTATGGAGGCACGAAGGCCTAGAAATAAAATATGAAATTATAAAAGTCACCCAAAGAATTTTTAGTCCTATCTATCTATCTATCTATCTATCTATCTATCTATCTATCTATCTATCTATCTATAAGACTCAATATTCTTTATTCCCTTTTTAAAATAACTTCAGTTTCCTAAAGCTATCTAGGGAGACTTTATATCATTCAGTATACCAAAACTGAGAATTTTATAGGTATCTTAAGTGTTATTAATTTTATATTTCTAAACTAATCAAATGGCTTATACTAGAAGAAATATAAAAATAAAAACAATGGCTTTAGTTTCATTTTCTTCACAGCTTTCAAGTTTTAAAATATTATTTCTACCACGTCCTTGCAATTAAAAAAAAAATGTATATATAGGCATATTTTATAGATGTTTAGCAACTACTTCAACATGCTATTTGATCAAAAGCCCAGTAGGGAGAATCTGATCTAGGGGAGAATCATTATGATATGTGTTATGAGGACGCAGTGGTCCAAGTCTGGACCAAATCTCATAATCTCCCCGAATCTTGGTTTCGGAATAACTCATCTTGGAGTTTGTGCGATGTGAGTAATTTTTCCCATGTATTTGAGTAATTTTCAGTGAGTGAAGATTTTTTTGGTGTCAATGTCGACAAATTTAAAATCTCTTTTTGTGTTTTACTCCAAATGACTTAAATACTTTTGAAAATTTACACAAAGAGAATGGAAGTATTGTCACAATATTGTGTACGTTTAGTAAATCTTTGACTAGGCTTAAACTGTACAGATGATGGTTGTTATTGTAACTGTAGACAGCACAGCTGGAGCTAGGAGATTGACATTAAGTGAAACAGAATTTTTTTTGTCTTTTATAGCTCCTGGATAAAGGGCAAGATATTTCAAGGAATATTCCATTTGCACCTCAGCTGTGAGATAAATGTTATATTTTCTGGCACCAATACACGCTGTTAAGGCTGAACAGTAATAAAGAGATGAATTTAGTGGTAAAGGAAATACTAAATTGGAATTCAGTGAATCTCTGGCTTGTTGTAAACTCTGGGGACATGCATGCATCCAATAAACAAGTGAAATAAAGAACATTTGGCAAAAGAGTGAGGAACTAACTTGACAGGGAGATTTCTGTTCTCAATTACTTTAGGAAGGAAGAGAACGAGGAGCCGAGAAGTAGAGACGAGGTGAATGAATGTGAGAATATCGAGAAGAGTTTTGCTGGCAATGTGAACTGACAGAATGATACTTGATTATTATTTTGTGCTTGTGATAGAAAGCTCTATAAACAAACGTTTTAATTGTATACACAGTTAAGCTAGGCTAATGTTTATGGCTGAGATAAGGTTAAAATGTGAGCAGCCCGAGGAGACCAAAAAGGTACTGTGTTAGACTCTTGGAAGAACAAATATTTTGGAACAAAATCCACCAGGAGAAAATGTAAAGACCATCCAGAAACCCCTGACTTCTTCTTTCCTGATATGTGTGGATAAACTGACTTTCATCGAAGAACAGAAAAGAGCAGGTCGCCTTCTTTGAAGGGGGAAGGAGATGATTTAAAACAAATTATAGTGAAATCTTCAATATGAGGTGCCACCCTTTGTATGCAAAAAATGACATTCATTGGGACACCCACTTCATTCTTTTTTTTAGTAATGGTGTGCCATGGACCCATCCACTGGCAGGCATTTACTGGCTGACTAGGGTTAGGTGTTTAATTTCTTGACAAAATAATCTTTTCTACCTGCAGTCACTGAACTCATGATTTTGCCTCATGGGGTCACTGCCCGTTACTTACGAGGTCACAGGGTGAGGAGAAATAAACAACACATCTGTAATACATTGGAGGACTCGTCCTGGCTGCTAAGGGGAGTATAAGGCAAGTTGTTGCCCTCAAGAATCTTAGAAAAGATGGTAAAATGATAAATATACCTGCAATGAGCAGTGTATATTAAGTATTAATTAACTGATACTAATTCCAACACTGTGCCAGACACTGAGGTTACAGATAATGCACGCTTTCTCCCTCCATGCTATCTAGAATCTGCTGGAAAATACAATCAAGAATGTGGAAATTCATTGTAATATGGAGAAAACCACAAATTTGGGCTTTGGAGTCAGACACATCTTGAGCTGGTTCTCTGTTCTGCTATTGGTTTTGAAGTTGGCCAAGGGATTGAACTTTCGCTAGCCCCATTTATCTCATGTGCTCACTTGAGTGTGTGTATTTGGAAATCAGAGATGATCCTATGAAGTGCTTTAAAAAGTAGATCCTTGAAAAATGGTAGTCCTGATTCTAATCGAGGTAAGGGTTTAGGTGTGTTCGAAAAAATTCTGGTGCTGTGATTGTCAGGGATTCTACGGGGGCCGGACCTCTTCCTCTGTCTCATGTGAAAGTTAGGATGTGGAAAGATGAGACGGAAGCAGGTTTGTTCCTCTGAAGTATCGCCACCCATTTCTTTTCACAAGAGGGCTGTTTAGGAGGAAGCATAATTCTTTTAGGTTGAATAGGCATTGCCACTAATGAGCGAGAACAACTTTGCAGGATGGAACTCAGGATTTATAGTCTCTGATACAAGTGCAGTGGGAACAGAAATGACAAGTAAATGGCACTGGAAACAAGGGGGTGGGAAAGAGACAGGATGTCCGGCTCTGTGGGCTCCCTCAGCAGGAAGTACACATATTCATTTCTGCAATGCTGATAAGAGCACCACTAAAGAAAGAAAAAGAGGAGTAAAAAGACATTGCATTTAACAAATTTGGCCCCAAATCTAAGCACTATTAACATTATTATTAAAAGTAGTAATAACAATAAAATAATACATCGAATAGCTATCATTTTATGCTTTTTAAAGTGTTTTCACAGTTTTGATTGCTTTGATTTCTCACACATCTCTGTTGAGGGAGAAAGGCAGCCCAGAGATCATTGATCCTATTTTATAGATGTAGACACTGAGACAGCTGTTGTTGTGGAATAAATACCAAACTAGCGTTCAGAAGATCTGAGTCCCTGCTAAGGGATCGTCGCCACCTGGTACCATGTGATCTGAGGAAACACATTTAACCATACAGACAGAACCTCGGTTCTTTTACCTTTCAATTTGGAAATCAGATGATCTCCTAAAATTCTTCCAGGTTGAAGATCCTGTGATCTTTATGAATGGCTGTGAATGCTTGCTTTTGAAATGTCTTCTTGTGATCCCCACTTCCTGGTATTCACACTCTTCTATCATCTCTTTCTCTGTGTGTGAGCTAGACCTAGTGATTTGCTTCTAGCAAACAGAATATGGCAAATGTGATAGGACACCATTTCTGAGGTTAGATTGTATAACTATTGTGGCTTCCTTATTGCTTTTTCTCTCTTTGGTTCTTCTCTGCAGCTGGCTATAATGAAGCAAGCTGCAGAGGCCCACATGGTGAAAAATTGAGGGCAGCTTTGGGCCAACAGCCACTGAGAAACTGAGGCTTTCAGTCTGTCAACCCTCAGGGAACTGAATCCTGCCAGGGATCACGTGAGTGAACTTGAAACCAGATTTCTCCTCGAGTCGAGCTTGAGATGACTGTAACTCTGACCAACATCTGGACTGCAGCCCTGTGAGGGAACCTGAGCCAGACCCTTGGCCTCCAGCTAAGCCACTCCTAGATTTCTGACCTGCATAGAAACTGTGAGATGATAAATGTCGATTTAAGTCACTCAGTGTTGACTAAGTGTTGAGGTAATTTGTTACACGGCAATAGAAAACTAAAGTCAAATATTGAGTAAGTGTTAGAGCCAGAACTGATCAAAGGATTTCTTTCCCCTGATTTTTACGTCGGCATTTTCTAAACTACTCTTAACATATGAGTCAGATGCAATGCTCTGTGCAAGAAGGGTTCTGTGGTCAAAATACATTTGAGAAATGCTTCATGGCCATTTTCTTGGGAAAACAATGTATATTAGACTCAGTGAGAAAGACACATTTAATTTTGTTAAACCCAGCATTTCCCAAACTTGTTTGACCACATAAAACTTACCATGAAGCACCTATTAACACTCATGGAAGTTATAAATCATACACCTCAGTGCTTTAGGAAACACTGGCCTGACTACTGTAGTACCTTTTGTGCATCTTTCTAAGATCCGTCCCAACTGCCAAGAAAATGGAGTGTGTGGTGTGTACAGTTTGTGTACTATTCAGAGAAAAATGCACCTAGAGGATACCTCTGTTGGTGTGAATATGGATACTTTTTATTCCCTTCTCTATACCTTTCTATATATTTTGTAATGGGCATATATATAACTCATAAGCTATGACAAAAGTTATGCAGTAGGCTTTGTAACTTTTTTCCTCCCCCTCTTGCTTTAGTCAGCTTTGAGACTGTGCACTTATGTATGTACATGTGTATAAGGGTGGGAGGTGTGGAGGCGTTGGGCTGAGGCATAGGGCCAAGATAAATCTGGCTGTGTGCATCATTTCTAGGTGCCTGATTACCTGTGCTAAACAAGTTTTAAGTTCTTCTTTGCCCCTGCCTTGGGGGACCCAGTAAACGGTAACAAGCAAGGATGTTTGCTGTAAGTGGCATGGCTTAGCTGCTGTCATTTCTTTAGAAGGGCCTGATCTATAGGTCTGACTCAACTGTCCCAGATCCTGCTGGTCTCCTCTTTAGACCCGTGTGTTCATGGGTTTCCCTAGACCTGAACCAGATCCCTACTCTTTGTCCTCCCTGCAGCATGTGAGAAAGACTTTGCAATACCTCAAACCATCAGGCCGAAGGAAAGAAGAGTCAGATGAGGAATGAAGTGGTTTCCCTGCCCAAGTGCATAGTGCAGCTTTTTTATGAGAGATTCTAAACTGTCAACATAGTTTATGGCTGTAAGACAAGGGATTCCAAGAGCAGGTGCCTGGAGTGTCTCTTCTGGGATGGGAGTTCACAGGTAGGTTAGAGAATCCTCTGCAATAGTCGGGACATTGCTGAACAAGAGTCAGGATTATGAGCCCCTTTTGAGCCTGCAGCTGAGCTGCGACCACAGGATGGTTAATCTCAAGAGCTGCCTGCCATCCTGTTCAGACTTGCTCCCCTCCCCCAACACCGCCAACTACTGCAGAACCACTTTGCCTCCCTCATCTCATCCTGTGTCTCTTTATCACTTTAAATGTGTTTGTATCATGGACCTGATCAGGAATGTGATAAAAGCTGAGGTCTTTTTTTCCAGAAAAGTGTACCTGTGTGAGTTTAAACATATCTTGTCACTCCCCACAGAAACAGAAATGAGGAGTCTGGTGTTAAAACAGAAGTTTTGCTTGTATTTCCAGGGTCCACAGTTCCCTGGAAGTCCATCATCAGCTTATTAAAGGTCTATGGGTTCTAGAGATGTAATCTTCTGCCATAGAGCTCTGCTCCCAGTCGAAGGTTTGGATAGAACATGATCTATTGGAAGGGTAGATCAGAACCAGCTTCACACTACAACTGGTTCTGCTTAATAGAGAAATGATAAATTTAAAAACTCATGGGAATGAGTTTTGAGTGGTGGAGACTGCAGTAGGGGAAGAAGTTTTTGGCCATGGGGCCCATTGGTAACCCCCAAATCACAGCCTAAACTCCCTGTAAGGATAAGGCTGAGTGACTCTTAGAATCTTTAACTTCTTATCTGGAGAGCTAATATGTGCCCAAGTTTGTGGCAATGAATTCTGTTTCAGACTGAAATTGTGGGGCATTGGGTCTGAATTCAGTGGCCCTTCATCCAGAGCGTGGCCATCTTAGCTGAGTTTTCATTGTAATTGGGTTGACTGACATTAATATTAAGAGTGAAATTTCTTAGCCTTTACAAAAAACAAGTCTTCTTTCTATACAGTTGTTTTTCTTGCATAGAAATCACACACCATTAAAAACAAAACAAAACAAAACGCGTTCTTTGTTGTGCTTAAAAAGCACAAGTTGAAGTTCATAGTGTCTGCCTTCAAAATATCTTCCGTCCAATCTGCAACGATATCCCAATCTCTGTTCCTATTATTCTTTGGTTTAAAGCTTTGAAGGCTGCTAAGAAAAATGCAAATGATATTGGAGGAAGTTTTCTGAAGTTATTATCATTCAGGAACTTCTTAATCTAGATTAGTGTATTAGATTAGCTGCAGGCAGGGAGAAAATACACAAGCTATAAAGCTAGATGGCAAGAAGGAAAAGGACAATAAAATTCACACACCATATTAATTTTTTGAGGTTTTGTAGTGAGAGGTTAGGATTGAAAAGGCTTACAAAGGTATGTGAATTTAGTTTAGAACTCTCGCAAACATTGAATATGCATGGGAGGGTAGCGGGGAGGTATAGAGGAAGTTTTCAGTGGATGGAGGTCTTAGGCTTAGGGGAGATACCACTAGCAACACCGACAGTATTTGCAGAGTCAGCTCAGCTCAAACAGGAATTGTCTCCCTCCAGATCTGCTCTTTGCTTTGTACTGTGTTGTGTATATCATATATTTTCTCTTGAGAACATTCATGGATGGCTGTAAAAGCCAGGAGGACAATCTCAGCCCTGACAGTTCTCAGACAACACAACTGTGAGATGACTGGCTGTGGAGCAAGAAAAGCAACTTCTCTGTGCATGTCGGCCACTGGGGAATCCACTGTGAGCCTAGAAGTCTCCCTTCGGCTGCTATGCCAACAGATCTCTTATAGCCTTTAATAAAACTGCAGCTCAGCATGCAGGGGTTCATTAATTGGTGTGCAGCTTTGACATGTTCCTGTAACTGCTAGTTAAAAAAAAATAAAAAGTAAAATACACCCTTACTTACCACAGTCCTATATTAGCACAGGGGAACTGTGCTGCCCTTCAAAGCTCTTGCTCATGATATCTCAGGTAATGGCCATGCCAAGGAAAATAATTCCGTTTGCATACCCACCTCGCTGCCTTTCAGTTTAAGCCCTCCTCCTTTCTCACCTAGACTGCTGTGACAGCTTCCTAACTGGTATTCCTTCTTAACACAAACCTCTTTCCCCTTCCAACCACACTGCACGTTGGCACCAGTTTTGTAACCTAGAGCCATCAGAAATTTCTAAGCTTATGAGTGTAAGCTTCATCATAAGGGCATTCGGCATCACTCAAAACAAGTCTTGAAAAATAGTAGAACTTATCATTTATTGAAAAAGTATGAGCCGCCTCACGTAGGCACTGCCTAATTATCTAATTCTAACTATTGCTGCATCACCCAGTTTACACGCGGGGTAAAGTGAGCAATATCCATGTCTGTAGAAGCACTGCAGTTCCTCTTATCTCCAAACCGTTGCTCATAATTCCGACTCAGTCTGAAACCCTCCCTTTTATTCTCTGCTTCTTCGCCAGTCTAACTTCTACCCGTTGTTCAATCTGAAGCTCAGGTGTCAACCCCATTGGGAAGCCCTGCCTGCCGTCTTCATTTCCCTAAGGTAGAATCTATCTCATAATAGATTATAAGTTTATCAATAATAAAGATGAGTAACAAGTATTTAGATACTTGAAGCTTATTATAAGCAAGTTTTCTGTAATGAGAAGGCCAGTATGAGTATGTCGTCAGAAGCTCATAAAACCAAGATTTGAAATCTGCTCACATTTTTTTATTTACAAATGATAAAATTGAGGCTGAAAATGGGAGATGAGATAGAGTATGGTGATGAGGAAAGGATGTGGGGTGTGGGATTGAAATACATTTTCTAAGGTCAAACAATAAGGTAATGGAAGAGGTGAGACTATATGCAAGTACAGATCTCTTGGCTCCCAAACCAATATCTTTTATGAAGGTGATTAAAACTAATCATTAGTCTTTTCAAGTAAAGAAATACATATTTTTTTCATGGAAAAATAACAAAAGAATCTGTCTCTGTAGCATTATTGGATCAACCAGTCGAAGTTCATTCAATTCCGTTAGACAACCAGAAATTCAGTCAAGCAGTTGATGTGTGCCACTGAATCAATGAGTTGTGTGGCTGGCTACATAGCCTAAATAGTCCAGTCATGTGGCTGTTGTGAGTACAGACATAGCCTGGTTTTTTCTGAGGCAGTAATCCAGCAAACAAACCCAGGAGAACTGTGTGTACACAGGCTGGTTCCCTCACATTGCCCATCAACTGAAGCTGATTAAATTAATAACTTTGCTCTGTTTATGAAAATGCTGGTTATAAGCAATGTAGGCGTCTCGACTGACAATCAGCCAGGCAGAGAAACCAATTAACTAGTGGATCTAAATCACAAGAAAGGAGCCATTTCCTAAATGACCTGGTTATATTCTTGGTATAAATTACTAAGTTAATTAATTAATAAATTCCAAGTGTTTGTTGGTTTGTAACTTCATTCATTCATCACATTTTATTAAACGATCTCTTTCTGCATTGACACTGAGAAATAGTGATGAGCAAAATGTGTTTCTTACAACATAAAAGAGATACAGAGTAGCTCCAAGTAGATATAGTATTTTTAAGTTGATTCTTCTGAGCATCCCTTAGATCCAAAATTTTAGAAGGTGAAAGAGAAAGAAAGGAGAAGACAGGGATCATTAGTCAAGCCTGATTACATCCACATGGGGATTTCACATATAGAAGCTTTGGCCCTGGGTGAAAACAAACAACTCATGGGTGTCACACACATCCTCAGGCAGCTGCATTCTCTTCTATAGTAGCAGATATTAACTACATACATTTACTGCAGTGCTTTTCACAGTACTTCACATATATTATCTCATCTGACCTTCATCTTCATCCTGAGAGAGACAGGACAAGAATCCTTATTTCAATTTTAAAGATGAGGAAGTCAAGACTTTCAAAGTTTAACTGATTTTCTAAAGCCACATAACTTAGTGTCATTTTTTAGCATCCCTTTTAAAGGTGTGGTGTTCCTTTCATTGAAACTCTTTTTCCAAATTGAGACAATTTCTTGATGGAACAATGTTTATAGATATTCTCTGGATTTATTAAAGTAATGATGGTAGAATAGGCCTCAGCCTCTTGGTCGATGCCTAATAGCTCATGTATTGATAAATCTGCTTGTGTCTGGCCTCTCTTATTCCCTCCTTCCTCCTCCTGTCTTTACTCACTAAAGCCTATGGCAGGTCACTTGTGAGCCATGAACCCTTATCTGGCTTCTCAAATCCACATTGCTCAGAGCCTTCTCTGAATTCCTTTAGCACTGAAAATGGGAACAAGTTTTTAATAATTAATTAATTTGGGGATTTATTAATTATGATGCCATATTAGGTCTCAAGACAAAGAAGACTAATGCCTGTTAATTGTTTAACTAGAGTTCACAGTCTGACCAGGCAAAGGCAGGGCAGCCCACTGCTGTAGGGTTAGGGGCATGCTTTCTTGCAGTTCCCAATATGACAGGGCTCTAAAGGAAGGACCTATTCTTCACAGGGAGTGAAGAATGTAAAGAAATTCAACAATTTGATGATGTACTTCTTTGGGATAGTCTTCAATAGTTTATTTGCCATGCCTTTATAGTTCTAACTAGAATGCTTCAAGCTGGAAAAATAGTATCCAACCAGGGAAGTGAGCCTGGTTTACTGGTTAGGAGCAAGCATAGGGAGTAGACAAATTATTCAACACAGCATAGAGTGAGCATCAGCCATCTACCTACTAAATAATAAACTGACCTGGGAGAGAAGCAGTCATCAAAGGCAGCAATGTACTGACTTTTCCAAGAGATTGCTTTGAAGGGTCCAGTGTTTGTTTAGATGAATGAGTCAAATATATTTAGAAAATCATCCACATTGTCATTTTTGTTTGACTTCAATCCTGTGCCAGATCTCCATATTGATTGAGGGCGAGGATGAGAAAAGAAAGAGATTTGAATGGGGCGGGGTATACAAAAACCAAAATGCGTAGTCCCTGGTCTTTCATTTTAATTAAGGGACACATACATGCAAGGGATGTAATTAAATAGCAGTGAAAGGTAGGCTATGACTTGAGACTGAGGGATTCTATTAAAGTGAGAAATCAACTTGGTATATTCAGAGAAGCTTCATGGAAAAGGTGGAACCAACTGGACCTTGAAGAACAGGTTGGATTTGGCTTTTTAACAAGCCAGGGAAAGATGTTAAGAGGCATCCACACTTACCCAGCCGCCTTTGTAAACAGGAACCCCAAGCTATTTTCAGTATATCACAGAGATGGGTTTTCTCCTTCTGTGACCCTCAGTGACACCTTGTGCTCATTAGCACCAGTTGAGCCAATCTGTCCAGTTATCTGGGACTTAGAAGACCCTGTCCCTGCTCTCAGAGTATTTACCACATAATTAGTCAGAAAATGTGAGGGTAAGAGAAGGAAGGAAATGCTTTTAAGGACAAAGTGATTTGAGGGGTTTAGGGAGAAGGGCTATCTACAGGGATTAACATCATAGGTAATTACCCAGTCCCCTCTTCTATTTGTCACAGCAGAGGCAGGCCTGGCCTCAAGTTGTAAATTGCCTGAAAGATGTGTCCTGTTGTCATTCTCTGCGGCTGTTCTCTCACTCCTCTTTAAGGTTAAGAACAGCTGTTCACTACCCTGTTCACATACTTGGAGACACAGCTGCAATTAACGTGGATACCTTTAATTGAGAAAAATGTTAGTCCAGCTTCAGAGGCTGCCTGGTTTAAAAGAGATGAATGGGCAGTATATCTGGAGACCTGATTTGCCAATGCTCAGTTGTGTGAGTTTTAGGCAAGGTCCTTGAACTTGGAGCTTATCTATGTACAATGGGGATAATAATACTTGCCTACTTCTGGGGTAATATAAGGGCAAAACATATAGGCATGTATAAAACACTATACATGCATAAGGGAATTTTAACCTCATTTAGACAAAGCTTGGGACAACTAGAGGCATTTATTTTCTTCCTTGGCCATGCACTTAAGGAAGAAGGGTGGGCTAGAGGGTGGACAGAAGTAAAATATCAAGATGTTTCTCTTTTATTCTTAACTACATATTTGAGATACTGTAAAATGTGCTTCTGTTTCCAGCCATACAATGAGTGTTTTGACATCTTCCATTTGCAAAGTGAGAATGGTAACTGACCCTTCTTGAGGAACAAGGAATATCACATTTATAAATTGAAGGAAATATTCTCCAAAAGCAACAGCGATGAGTATTTATTAAGTAAGCACTTACTAGGTGTCCAGATTTATGCTAAAACAGAAATGTATACAAAAAAAGTAAGAAAAAAATGATAAAGAACAATAATGAACTACAATTTAATCTCTAAACTTGCAATCACTTTTGCAAAACAACAATAGAAACAACAACAATAATAATCTTACAAACTCTCTGCAATGCTTATAATTCTTTTTGTTCCCCATACTAAATTATTATGTACTAAAAAATTGAAACTTATGTTTGCTAGCTAAACTCTCCATGAATATTCAACTAGAAAAGAAAAATACAATAATCCTTTTACTCTCTATGGTGGCAAATTATTGTTTTTGGAGGATGCCTTGGATATTTACAAACAATGATAATTTGGAGATGAATGTGGTAAAATTAAGTTTATTGAGAATAGAAGGAATAGTATTAGAATAGTAGTTCCTCAGAAAGTTAATCTAGGATGTATAGTAAATAAATGGACAGGAGACTCCATTTTACTAGTTTAGCTCTCATTCATAAATGGCAACTCCTCATTTTTCTAGTATCACAGGATTAAAAACCTGCAAAGATTTTTAGCTTGTCCTGTACCCTCACATTTAAACACCAATCCGTATACACATACCTTTGAAACATCATTAATATAATATACTATATAAGCTCTCTGAGTTTTAAGTTCTCTACTAATAATATCAAGATAATTATGTGGTGACAAAAAGAAATCTACGGGTGGTGAACACACAGTGCAATATATATATGACTTACTGTTGAATTGTACACTTGAAACTTATTGGATTTTCTTAACCAATGTCACCATAATAAATAAAAAAAAGAAAAAAGATAATTATAAGCTTATTATTTTTTGCAAGAGTTAACATGAAATTATATATATAAAGTTTCTATTGATTCCTGATGCATCATAAGCATATGGTAGACATTCAGATACATCAGCTGCCTCTTATTCTCTTTTATACACATATTATCGTAAAGCCTTTTACTGCTCTATCTGGTTTCAGCTTCTTTGGTCAGTGCCTCCTGGACCCTACCACCAGATCAACATTTCAAATATCTTGTTCACATAATTGGACTGTTTAGAAAACTTTTCAGCATCACTTTCAGGATGAGAGTCAATAATTTTTAGTCACGAAGAATGTATCCTCAGCATATTTAGACAACGTTAGCCTTTATGAATCTTTTGTACAAAATGTCACCTTTAACAAGTCTGAATTCTCTTTCTGCATGAAGTGGGCTGCCATTTTGCCACATTAACACCAAAAATAATTTGTTATATCACATTTAGCCTTCAGCACGGGGAGGGGTCATAATAGACACTCAGTAAATACTTGCTGAATTGAATAGTTGACTCATCAGTATCACTTTTTCACTATTAATTTCTTTGGAAATTTCCAAATTGAAATGAAATATGTGTCAAGAGATGTAGCTAGTCCTGTCAAGAATCCCTATGTAAAGACCAATGAATGGATGAAAGAACTTATTATTTTAAAAGGACTATAATATAATGACCAAAAATTCAGGCTCAAAAATCAGACAGGCCAGCATTTGAATTTTGAATTTTGTCCCTACCACTAAAGACAGCAGGTAAAGACAAATTACTTTAACCTCTTTAAGCCTTAGTTTCTTAATCTTTTATATGGAGAGAAAAAGTACATCTACTACATAGAGTGGTTGCAGGAATAAAACAAGGAAATACATGTAGAGTATTTAGCCATGGATTCCAATACTTAGTAAGTGTTAAATAAAAGATAACTATTCTAATTATTTTTATATGATACAACAATATTTAGGACATCTGCTTTGGTAGCTGAATTAGAAAGTATTTGGGCAAAGAGCATTGGGAATATTTTCAGAAATGCAGATATAGGATTTATAGAGTTTATTTGAGATGTTGGATATTGAAAATGAAAGGTAAATGTTGAAACTCAGAGATAGCATGAAGCTAGGCACAATTAATCAAGATTAAAATTAAAATTTGAAAACCTGATGGTGATGCTTTTGACTGGAATGGAAAACTTAAGGATGTTCTTTAGACTATGATTGTCATAAAAGTGACAATTCATTATATTGCCTAGTAAATTATGATTTTCTGGAAGGACTGGAATGCATCACCCATATACAGGTAAGGGTATATAAATGGAAAAAATATTGTCAAAGTCTTATTTCATCTACTGTTCTGCTCTGAATAACTGAGAAGCAATTCTTTCTCCCTCATCCAAGTCTGGAGTTTATAGAGAATGGTGACAGTTCCTTGAAGCTTCTGCACAAAATTTTTGATAAGATCTTTGAGGTCTAGTTCTTTCTTTTGGCCAAGAATTACACTAGCAAACCAGAATAAAGACTGGAAAAATTGTTTATGTAATTCTGGAGTCAAATCCAATTGCTGAAGTCTGAAAAACGTAAACTGAAGGAATTTTATGTATATTACCTGATAACTTTTAGATTAAAATTTTTTTTCTATTCCTATTTATTAGTGTAAGGAATTGTTTTATAGTAATGTGAAAATAGAAATATACTCTTATCTTCTAAAAAATATGCAAGTTCAGGGTAAAAGATACTTTATTTATGTGTAATTTTGGCAAATTATTCCCCTTTGGTCTGTGTCATATTTTCCTATAATTTTCAAAGTACATTTGTACTTCATCTCTATCTTGTAACATGGGAGTGATTTTTTTATTGGTTAGACTATATTAAGTTATGATAACAAATAGCTCCCCGCATTTCAGGGGATTAAATGATGATAACTCTCTCAGGCTAGTGTTTAGGTTGACAGGCTGGCCCGTTTCTACAGTCATCCAGTGACGCAGGTTAATGGGCCAATCTGCTGTCTTCAACTGGTGGCTTCTAAGATGGTTCTGGTTTTGCCATCAGTTGAAAGAGGAAAAAGCAGAGAGGAGAACATGTAAAGTAGTTTTCAGTAACCAAATCTTAGGGTGGAGGTAACACAGATTATTTCCATTCCTGTTCCACTGGCTTAGATCTCAGTCAGATGATCATGGAACTGCAGAGAGATTCAGAAATGTAATTTACCTGCATCACCAGGGAGGAAAGGAAGTAGATAGTGGTGAATTGCCAGTAGGCACAGCCAGTCTTTTCTGTATTTATCAGGAACATAATGTTCTAATGCTGAGATAATTATAAGGCTACTCACCCAACCAATTTGTCATGGAACTGGGTTTAGGATTTTGGCAACCTGTCTTATTATTTAGTACTTTTTTCATAAGACAATATGTGCTAATGGGGACAAGTCCTCCTCTGTTTCTGATGACACTTTCCTCCAGGGGACAGATGGTTAGATGATATGGGCAGTAGAGTTTTTTGAGGGGTTCTTTCTCGCTTTATAAAATGACATTCCTTTTTCTTTCCCAATTCTTCCTGTTTTTCCTGGTTCTTGTTACAATATTTTAGTCACATTTTGCAGAAGAATTGGTGAATGAAAATGATTTTCCAGGAGATCTATTTATTGAGTGACTGTTGATTTGATTTGATATAGCATGCAAAACATGTAATAGCAATCCAGATATTTTTGTTGATTTAAGAAAAATCATCAGAAATCTGAAGTGACTATTATTCATTAAACATGAAATAAAAAGAAACTCAACAATTTTTTTTTCTATTATCTAGGGTTGATTTTACACTGTTGTTTAGAGCTCAAAAATTTAAATTAGAGAATAAATATGCCATTTAACAGTACTGATCAAATATCAGATAGAATCTGCCCTTTGAGCGTGGAAGGGTCAACACCTCATAAGCCTTTAAGGAAGGACAGGCTGTTGGTAAGTACAGATGAGACGAAGTTATGACAGAGTTGTGGTTGTGCAAAAATCAGTGCCCAATACCAGTCTTGGTTGTGATGTACTATATAAGTTTGGATAAGTGGTGTGATTTTTTTTGGCTTCAGATTTCTCATTCACAAAAAAAGTTGAGCATTGATCCATCTAACCATTCTTAAAATTCTAACATCTTCCAAATCAAGAGTTAGACATGAGTTCTCTAGCATAATTGGACTTTGATGAAAAGAGGTCAAGATAGTCAAGAATAGCCTGGAAAAATCTTCCAGGAGAGGTCAGGGTTTAAGCAGAGTCTTAAGGATTAAGAAAATAAATATAGAGTAGGAAAAGAACATTCATTTGGAAGCAAAAACCACACAAGCGTTTTTATCATTCCAATAAATATTTACTAAATACCAGGTATTGCCTGGGTGGTAGGGATGTGAGAGTTAGCAAAGCAAGACAAACCTGGCTTCCACCTTAGTGGAGATTATAGTCCAGCAAATGATGGGATGAGACAGTGAACATCATACATATTTAACAGCAAGGCATTTTACCTCTTTGTACAGTGTCAATATGAAGACAGTAAGAGATGGGTTGATGTATAGAGGTTGCCTAATCATGACACTTGACTCTCAGGTAGAGGAAAGGTTCGGTCTTTTAGTATATCCTGTATTAGAAGATTCCTGAATTGAGATGAGATAGGATATCAACCATATTAAAGAAAAAGCAATACATAGAATGAATTGGAACACCTCTTCCTTGACATTTTATTTAACATACATACCTGCTGTGGAGCTTACAAGTTCAAGGTTACTGAGAGATACATGCAGTGACTCTTATGGTCACAAGCCTCCTCTTGTTTTCTCTCTTTACCCATCATCACTTATCCACCAAGACATGACTGATAATTTACAACTTGGTCAGTATTAGGCCTGCTGTTTGCAATCTACAAATATGGCCCAGTAGGCAACTGAAATTGGCTAACACAAGAGATTGATCTGTTTCACTGAGTGGGACCGCGCATGTTTCATGGCAAAGATTAGAGAATGATTCAGCATTCATGAGAAAATGTAGCAACAAAAGGTTAGTGGAACAGTCCTAGGAGTGGAGCCATATTGGGAGCAATTGTGGAAGGAAATGGTCTGGATTTATTATCTACATTAAAGATATTGTGGGTCCCATGGATACGAGGAGTGTCATGGAGACCCAGCTAATAGGTTTTTTATTGGATTATTGTCAGGCTGCTGCACCTGCTTTGAAAGAGGGAACGTTTGCTTCATTTCTTGGCAGAGGCTACAAGCTGTAAAGCTGAGAACAATCACTGGAGCTGGAAATGGAACTGATTATTTTTTAGAACTTTTGCAAGGATTGCAGGGCTGATCTCCCAACTGTGGAAGTGTATGAGAAACTTAAAAATCCAGAAAATAGGAAATACAGTTTTGAGGCTCACTTTATGTTTGGGATTCATAATATTCACATAGAAGGATATTGTCTGGAAAAGACCCTGAAGCATTAAATTTAGTCAGCGAGCTAGCCCATCGATTATTGAACACATATGATGCCACTCCATGTGTCTTATAACCCACTCAAATATTGACGATTTTTATTTTTCTCTGAATTTGGTCTCTATGTTTTACAGATAGTCAGGATGCTATGTAGACATAAGTCATTCTTGGGATTTTGTTGTTAATATGGATAGAGAGATTCTACACAACTTAATTGGAGTCTGGAGCTTGTTCACTAATTCTAGCATTGGTGTGGAAAAATTACAAAAATAATTATAGCTTTCGATCTAGTTTAGTGCAGGCATGCCTTGGAGATACTGGAGGTTCAGCTCCAGGCCCCTACAATATAGCAAATATCACAATGGAGCAAGCCACACAATTTTTTTTTGTTTTCCAGTGCATATAAAAGTTGTGTTTACAGTATATTGTAGCCCATTAAGTGTGCAATACTAGGGTTATTAAATGATCTAATTTCAACATGGTGTGTCTCAAGGAATAAAGAGGCCCAGGGAGATCTAGAGAGAGACAAAAAGAGACAGGGAAACAATGAATTGGTAAAGCAGTGAGAAGACTCACAACATTTATCAATTAAGTTTTCCACCTTGAATCAGCACAGTTTATGGCACCCCAACACAATTACAATACACTGATCACAGATCACCGTAACAAGTATAACGGTCATGAAAAAATTTGAAATATTGAAAGAATTATCAAAATATGACACAGAGACATGAAGTGAGCAAATGCTGTTGGAAAAATGGTGCTGATAGACTTTCAGGGTTACCACAAACCTTCAATTTGTGAAAAAAATGTAGTATCTGTAAAGTGTAATAAAGTGAAGCACAGTAAAATGAGGTATGGCTGTCATTCCATGAGGTAATCACCTAATCACCTAAACGGAGTGATAGTTCAGGTACTACAGTCTTTTGTCTTTGCTAATTAACCAAAGTATTATTACAATCCATTGGTTCCAATGGATAAATGAATAAATAAATAAGAAAGTCTGTGACAAGCCACAGTGCAACTGAGATTGGCAACTTCAATTCATTACAATTTAATATACAGCTATGGAGTCATGACAAGCAGGGACTGATAGCTTTTTAAATCATTTTGATGCCTAGCCACAAACCAGGGACTTGTACCTGGTAGAGACTAATTGTGAATGGGGCACTGATAAAGTCATAGTCATGGCCAGCATGGGTTGCCGTGGAGCAGTAGGTGATCTCTCAGATTTCTACCCACTCTGAGCTCCTTTTTTTGCTCCTGGGGAAGGCTTCAGGGGACCTGTGGAGATTTGCACTCGTAGTGTTGTTGTTTTGTGGAATGCTCTGTTGTTCAGTTAGGTCATTCTACCTAACTTTGCTCTTTGGTACATTCCTCAGACATTTACAATGATGGAGTTTTGAACTAGAACATATATCAGAACATATGCTGATTAGAAAACATTCCAGGATGGCTTCTTGTAGTGGCAGAGCCAAGTCTTATCTCAGGGCTTCTGGCTCCTTGTTGAGTGTTCCTTTTGTTATTTAATGTTTTGCTACTTTTCTCAAAATGTAAGCATCCTTCTCCTCGTGACCATCTGTAGGGTGACCAAGTTAATCTAGTTTACTTGGGTCTTTCCTGGTTTTAGCACTAAAAGTCTCATGTTCCAGGGCAAACTCAGCTGTTTAGACACCTTAAGAGTAGATGTCTATGATGTCCCCATTATATACTTATCAGAATTGCTTGCCATTCTTAGATAAAGTGTCTATTTTGCTTCTGTGACTTTATATATGCTGTTACTTCAGCCTCAAATCCCCTCTTTTTCTCGTTTCATGGTGAGCTTCTTATCTGTATAAACGCAGTCTGAGCATCACAAACAGTTCTTTGGGCCTCGTTAGATGGCCCTCATTGCTTTTCTCAGTGTAGCAGTATGGGCATGTAACTACTATAACAGTGTATTGCAGAATGTTGTGATTGTTCACGCCTCTTTCCTTGAACTTGAGAGCAGGGACCACGCTTTATTCGTTTTTGTTTCCCCTGTAACTACGTTGGCGCCTGGTATATGTTAAGTGCTCAGTAAAAGTAAATGACATATGAAGCATGTGAATGTGCTTTCTGGTGGTCCTGTAGGCCCCTTTCCATTGTGATCTACCCTTTTTCCAATGGCCTCTGTTCTCCTGGGTGCATCTCATTTCTCTTTTCAGAGGATTTACAGTTCATCAGGTAGTTCCTAAAAGACAAAAGCCTTGTAAGAATCTAGGAGTCATATTTTTTATTTGAAATTTTAGACACCGATTGACATTGGTGGGGATGTTTTAGGGCAAGAGGATCTACTCCATGAGCCATACCTTGATAGGGAATTACCTACTCATACTTTTTCTAAGGCAGGCACAGGTGAGTAGAAGGGATGTATTTATATATATATTAATCAGTCATCACAGGTAGCCACTCTCAGAGGCCCCAGACAGGCAGTCAGAAGCAGACTTTCCGGTTTATGGTCTGCAGTGAGCCCATCTGCCTGTTTATTTGGCATGGTTCCTACAATACGATGAGATACCCAGGGGGGTCAGCATCGAAATGCGAGTCATTGGAATGCTCTAACTAGAAATCTCAGGGTCCTAGACTCTCAGACCAGCTTTGATATAGTGCCTTGAGGGCTGTTTCTAATTTGTTAGGCCTGAGTTTACCTGCTGACTTGATTAGTGAGAAATGAATGCAGTTACTTTAGTGTATCCTTTGCAGCCATACGCTGTACGGCATGAGGAAACACCATTGTATGGGGAGTCAGGAGGCTTGCATTCTACCAAAGCTGCCTCTGGGCAGCACTGTGGCTTAAGGCAAATGGCTTCGTTTTCCTAAGTCCAAGTTTCCTTGTTTATAAGTTGAAGTGGTTGGCTTTCTTTTTTCTTTCTCCCTCTGCTATCTCCTAATGCCAAACTCTTTAATTATATCACATGCTATATTTCTGGGTCACAGATACTTCTAAAAGATAACTGTCATGAACACAAAGCTGCTGTCTTCCAAGAGGTCAACTCACACCCTTGAACACATTGCCCTGATCAAACCGAAAAGTTCTAAAAGGAAAGAAAGAGCCTGTGGCTGATCATTGCTCTGCAAAGCTCTCCGACCACGTGTTGGCTGCTGACCTTTGTAATCAGCGCTTCCCGAGCTGCTCAGTATACAGTGGTCTCTGAAAAAAGTGAGCAGGTGGATGTGGAGCACCTCCTCACTGATTGCACTGCCCGTTATCAGGCAGTTTGCTCTGATGAGGGTCATTCCTTTGAGAAGGAAAGACTTCAGCCAAGTATGTGGAAGAGAGCCACGTAAAGAAGGGCTACACTTGGAGTCAAGAGCCCCAGTGTCTCGTTCCTTCTAACCCATGCAATCATCCTGTGTCCTTGGGCAAATCACCCAGCCTCTGTGGTATCCAGTTTCCAACAAAGAAAAGAATACATGTGCACAAGGTTATTAGGAGATGAAAGAGATGTAAAATTAGTCGGGAAAAAGGGGAGAATGCATATAGAAACATAAGTTACTATACTAAGAAATCAGAACATCTTTTATTAAAAAAACATTTCTCAGCTAAAATTTAAACAGGCAGTTGTTATGAGATCTGAAATACATCGTAAGTAAGAAAAAATTTACTCCTTGAGCTTAGTGACAGTTCCAATCTGACTCACCCTCTGTTTTTTATGATTCATCACTGTGTCCAGTGCTGAGGGTGGATGTGGCTCCATAGGCCACAGATTCAGGTCCTCTTGCCTTGTTTTAAGGGACTGAGAAACTTATATCCCAGAAGCCCCATGTGTTCAAGGGGAAATGCTTTTCAGACATTAAAAGGTCTCTGAATGTTTGTTTTTTTCATTTCTTCCTCTTCCTTTCCTTTTGGAAGTAGCTTATTTACTAGAGACATCATGAGATGGGAGATTTCCACAGACATTTACACGAAGGCATGCCTTGGGGAGCGCGATACAGGAAAAGAATCAGAGGATGATGTTAAACGTGGTTTATATCTCAGAGCAGGTCATGTGACATGGCACCATCACTGTCACTTTGAAGCTCCATACCTCAGTCCCCGCCTGGCCATTCACTTCCCGTACACACTGGCAAGGGGTGGTGAGGCCAGTGTCATGCAGGGCCACCACCTGAGGAGATTCTCTGCCATCCAAACCCAACATGAAACCATAGCTGACATAGTTTACCCTCAACATGCCCCAAACTAAACACAACTCCTTTTCCTCAAAACCCACCTTTCCTATTTCGGTGAATGATGCCACTATCTACTCAAACTCCTACATTAGGAACCTGGAAGAGATTTTAGACTCCTTCCTTTTCTTATACCTCATGGTTAATCATTCACCTTAATACCTCCTTCTATCTGCTTTTTTCTATTCTCAGCACAATCACCTTCCGTCTTGTGCTATTTCTAATCATTTTGACTTACATTACTGCAAGAATGGAGATGGAGGTGGGAAATAAACTGGAAAAATACCTA
>NW_011888784.1:7630757-7636419 GCF_000151845.1 Pteropus vampyrus
TCCTGTGTCCTTGGGCAAATCACCCAGCCTCTGTGGTATCCAGTTTCCAACAAAGAAAAGAATACATGTGCACAAGGTTATTAGGAGATGAAAGAGATGTAAAATTAGTCAGGAAAAAGGGGAGAATGCATATAGAAACATAAGTTACTATACTAAGAAATCAGAACATCTTTTATTAAAAAAACATTTCTCAGCTAAAATTTAAACAGGCAGTTGTTATGAGATCTGAAATACATCGTAAGTAAGAAAAAATTTACTCCTTGAGCTTAGTGACAGTTCCAATCTGACTCACCCTCTGTTTTTTATGATTCATCACTGTGTCCAGTGCTGAGGGTGGATGTGGCTCCATAGGCCACAGATTCAGGTCCTCTTGCCTTGTTTTAAGGGACTGAGAAACTTATATCCCAGAAGCCCCATGTGTTCAAGGGGAAATGCTTTTCAGACATTAAAAGGTCTCTGAATGTTTGTTTTTTTCATTTCTTCCTCTTCCTTTCCTTTTGGAAGTAGCTTATTTACTAGAGACATCATGAGATGGGAGATTTCCACAGACATTTACACGAAGGCATGCCTTGGGGAGCGCGATACAGGAAAAGAATCAGAGGATGATGTTAAACGTGGTTTATATCTCAGAGCAGGTCATGTGACATGGCACCATCACTGTCACTTTGAAGCTCCATACCTCAGTCCCCGCCTGGCCATTCACTTCCCGTACACACTGGCAAGGGGTGGTGAGGCCAGTGTCATGCAGGGCCACCACCTGAGGAGATTCTCTGCCATCCAAACCCAACATGAAACCATAGCTGACATAGTTTACCCTCAACATGCCCCAAGCTAAACACAACTCCTTTTCCTCAAAACCCACCTTTCCTATTTCGGTGAATGATGCCACTATCTACTCAAACTCCTACATTAGGAACCTGGAAGAGATTTTAGACTCCTTCCTTTTCTTATACCTCATGGTTAATCATTCACCTTAATACCTCCTTCTATCTGCTTTTTTCTATTCTCAGCACAATCACCTTCCGTCTTGTGCTATTTCTAATCATTTTGACTTACATTACTGCAAGAATGGAGATGGAGGTGGGAAATAAACTGGAAAAATACCTACAATATGCCATTCATTTCACGCCCCTTATCTCCCTGAGTTCTTAGACAAACCTATGAAGAAGAGACTAATATCTCCCATTCTATGATTGTAATGATAATGGAACTGATTCTTACTAAGCATTAATCATGTATTTGGCACTGTGCATCATTTTACACTTATTTTCCCTCCTGCCTTTTTCTTGTTCCCTTTTGCATTGCTACTACACTGCCTCTTACATTCGATTTTTGTGTGGGTTTCCCTCATCTTTTCCCCTACACCCTTACCCTTACACAGAAGGCAAGAGTTTCCTTCCACAATCTGGCGTCCGACTACACCTTCCCTTCTTCGTTGCCGATTCTCACAGCATCCCTACTTCTTATCCTCAGAGCTTACTTGGTGCTTTTGTCCCTGCTGTTCAAATGCCTAGAGCA
This sequence comes from Pteropus vampyrus, assembly GCF_000151845.1. NCBI lineage: Eukaryota > Metazoa > Chordata > Mammalia > Chiroptera > Pteropodidae > Pteropus > Pteropus vampyrus. Next base: position 7,632,276 of record NW_011888784.1, read on the forward strand.
CCTCCTGTTTCTCTTTTTTTTCATACACACTGCACTAACTCTTAACTTTTCTTTAAAAATTTCACTCTTGTCCATTTCCTCCCAAGGAGTCTTCTCCAACCTTCCAGCCTATTCTAGTCCCTCTTGTGGACATCTCTTATGTGCTCTGCCTGGCTTTTATGTCAGCACCCCGATGTTTTATTTTTGAGGACCTGCCTATTCCCTAGTGGAAACAATCTGAACAAGATGTCAGTAAGGTGATCTGGTATCCCTGGAAAAGAAGAGGGCATAGAACTGATGTTCAGCACACAGGGCTCCCTCTTTGAAATCGGTGACTTAAAGTGGGATGATACAAGGATGAGGAATGATTAGAGCTGGTTATTCTGATAACAATTCCTGCTCTTTAAATTGCAGAAACAGACTTTGTTTCTAGCTTTATGAGGCCTGTTTTGATCTCCTAAGTCTTCCCAAAATCCATTCAGATACTGCAACCCTCTCTCCTTGTGCTTAAGTAGCCAGAATTTGTTTCTGCTGTTTGCAAAGAACGGGTCCTGCTTTGAACAACATCCACATGGTCTGCTTTTTTGCCTATAGCCCAAATCATGTCCTTGCTAGGTTCAGTCCCACTCACTCACGCATTCTATCGTAATTTTTCCCCTAGAGAGTGAACCACTTGAGGATACAAACAGTGTTTTATTTATTTCTGTGTCACCAGTGCTTGACTAATGACTTAAACAAAGAAAGTGCTCACTATACTTATTTGGTGAATTAATGAGTCCACAGAAAAGAAAGACTAGATGACTGAGATTGAATGGTAGTTTGATAGAGAATGGTAGTTTGTGGCAAATCACAAACTCATGCAGGAGATAGAGAAGGAGGACTGGTCTACCAAATCCGGAATATGAAAAATAGAGGAATTGCTTTGAGATGGTGAGACAGAACAAGGCAAGTTTAGCATGAATCATTAGTCATTCCACATAACATAGTGGGAAGTGAACTTACTTTACTTATTATTCCTAGAGAGGATATGCAATAAAAATATAAATATTTTTGAAAGGTTAGATAAATGTCCGTGTGACGAAACTATAAGGGATTTCCAAGGAAGGTTGGGGCAGCTGGAGTGTTTTCTGATGTTTAAGGTTGTAGTGATACAATCACTTTCCTTGTTGACCTTTAATTCTGGCCTGCTGTCACCAGTGGCTACACAGAACTCTGAGAGGCCATGTGGCTGCATAGCCCCAGGAACCCTGCCTGGGAGACTGAAACCAGGAGGCCTGACGTCACCCTCTCTTCAGTTTGTTCTTAGAATGCCAGAGCCAGTGCAGGGAGTCCTGGGTTCCTCAGTGGTCTTTTGCGTTGCTCTCTCCACTACCCCTTCCTAGGCAACGTTGCTAGAGACACATACATCAGGCATGCCGAAGAGATTCAGAACCCTTGGAAATGCCATGAGAGCTAATGACTACTTATTTATTCATTTTTTTGTATCTATATTTTTATATAAAACCCTCCATGGAAAACATTTTCTTCAACGATAATTTCCTAGAAAGAGCACTAATCGAATTCTGGCCCCAGCTAATTAGATAATTTCTTTCCATTTTTTTGAATCTCAGCTTCCCTATCTGCAAAAAGGGATAATAATAACCGTTGTTACTATCTCACACATTTGGAGGTAAAAGTCCTATGAGACAGTGGGTGGGAAAACTATTCTGCAAACAAAGATGTTATTATTGTCATTATTAGTGCTCCTCCCCATATACCCACTCAGCCCTCGGTTTAAACCATTCATCTTCTTCAGCATCATCTTATTGAAGATGAACAGCTAACCCTATGGAACAGACTTGGGAGAACAGGGAGTATCTGTGAATTATACTTTTCCTCTTCCTCTTCTTTTCCCTAACGTAGGCCGGGCACCAGTGGTCAGAGAACCTCAGAAAGTCAGTTCTGAAAACTCATCATTCTAGTCTCAGCTCTAACATGGCCTTTTGATGTAAGCTGGAAGTAAGTCCTGTCACTTCTGTCGGCTTATATAAAATAAAAATATCTGCCCTACCTTTTTCTTGACCTAGAGAAAGAACCTTAAAAGAGCTATTAGATGTTTATGGTTATAACTATCATCTTTTACCTGAATTGGTTTCCTAAAGTTGTCATAACAAAGTGCCACAGACTGAGTGGCTTGAGCAACATTTATTGTCTCAGGGTTCTGGAGGCTGGAAGTCCAAGATCAAGACGCTAGAAGGGTTGGTTCCTTCTGAAGGCTGTGAGGAAAAATTTGTTCCATTTGTCTCTTCCAGCTTTTACTGGTTTGCTGGTGATCTTTGGCGGTCTTGTCCTAGAGACCTCTGCCTTCTCCTTCACACGATATTCTCCATGTGTGTGTACATGTCTGTGTTCAAATTTCCCCTTTTTATAAGGATATCAGTCATATTGGATTAGGGTTCCACCCTACTTCAGCATGACCTCATCTTAACTAATTATATTTGCAAAAACTCTATCTCCAAATAAGTTTATGCTGTGAGGTACTAGGGGTTAGGACTTTAACATGTGAATTTTTGGGGTGGGGGTTAAAATTTAACACATAATGTTACTATCATCATTATCATCATCTTTGAAAAAAGTGAATTTGCAGATAGGCTTAAACTCCCAAAGTCTAGCTTTGTCATGGCCTCCCTATAGTTCAGAGAGAAGAGAACCGCAGACTTCCCATTGAGACATGAAGCCTCAGTCGAGATGAGAACCAGCCCACTGCACTTCCTTTGCCATCACTGAGTTATTTTGAAAGGTAAAAGCTACTTCATAAAAATGCTGATGGTGAACCACACACAAATAGGAGATGTGGATTAATACCTTTGTCAAGTATTTGTTGTCCCTTCCACCTCGAAACTTCTATGATAAGAAGATGACCAGTATCCATGCGGTACGGAATGCTGTGATGCACATTGTGGAGGGTTTCACATGAAGCTTATGCGACATGTTTGGACAAACTCTCATAACTCCCAAACTAAAAAATATAATTAGAACTGGTAGGTTTTTATGATAGCATGCATTGGGAAGCTGTAAGAGGTCATCTATCTTTTTTTCCTACTTTTGAAAGCATTATAGTTATTCCCTACTTAGAAGTCCCTATAGCCCCAAGATGACAGAGGCTGCAAGTTTAGAAAGGGCAAGTGAAATCAACCCGCCCAATAGATTCAGAACTTGACAGCCTGACACCAAATTGTAGCCTATAGAGTTTGCCTATGAGTCATTGGAAGTGAGACTATCAACTGGGGTGGGGGTTCTCTTTACAATACAATTTATGGAGGTGATAGGATTGCCACAGGTTTGTTTGGATGGGTAATTTAAATAATTTTCCATATGATAATGATGCCCAAGTGTTAAACCATTGATGTTTGTATATTCCGTTTTCTTTTTCTAAAAGTTCTTTACAAATTTAATAGTGAGGGATGATTGAACAAGGACGCAGGACAGGAGCCACAAATTGTATACATTATCAAGGTAACAATCACCAACACATACTTTAAAAATAAAAGTATGAAAAGCTCTGAATATGTCATACATAACTCTTAAGTGCTTTGCTAAATGAATCTTAGTAAAAATACAGAAAAAGGACAAACTCACGAACAAATGAATAAAATTAATAAATTATAAACACAGAACATATCTGCAGATTCATAGTCATGTCCATCTTTCCCTTACTCCTACTCCACATCTGTCATGTTCTTCCCTGTCTAATTCTTGGTCTGAAGTTGGTAAGAGTAGTCTGGAAGCCCAGGACATTGCTAAACCCAGTAGTTCTATAACTCTATAAATCATTCTCATGTTCCACTAAAAGTACAATTTCCAGTAGCTCACTCTATGGGATTCTTTCCTAGACCATTCAAATTCTGTTGGGAAGGCATTTTTGTCCTTCTATTGTCTAACGGCAGCTTCCAGGATGCCCTGTGTTTTGTTGGTTCCTAGTGTGTGTTTCCGTGCATTTCTGCTGCATTACGCTGGCACTGGCCCCTGGGGCCCTGGCTCACAAGCAAGGCAGGCACTGTATTTAATGGCTCAATCCCATGTTTCCTCTTTGTGACAATTTTCAAAACATGTACACAGACCATTTGAATGCATCTAAACAGTTATGGGGATGCTTTCCAATGAATCTTTCTGTTTTCAGTGACCC
>NW_011888784.1:7636469-7662073 GCF_000151845.1 Pteropus vampyrus
CAGCCCACTGCACTTCCTTTGCCATCACTGAGTTATTTTGAAAGGTAAAAGCTACTTCATAAAAATGCTGATGGTGAACCACACACAAATAGGAGATGTGGATTAATACCTTTGTCAAGTATTTGTTGTCCCTTCCACCTCGAAACTTCTATGATAAGAAGATGACCAGTATCCATGCGGTACGGAATGCTGTGATGCACATTGTGGAGGGTTTCACATGAAGCTTATGCGACATGTTTGGACAAACTCTCATAACTCCCAAACTAAAAAATATAATTAGAACTGGTAGGTTTTTATGATAACATGCATTGGGAAGCTGTAAGAGGTCATCTATCTTTTTTTCCTACTTTTGAAAGCATTATAGTTATTCCCTACTTAGAAGTCCCTATAGCCCCAAGATGACAGAGGCTGCAAGTTTAGAAAGGGCAAGTGAAATCAACCCGCCCAATAGATTCAGAACTTGACAGCCTGACACCAAATTGTAGCCTATAGAGTTTGCCTATGAGTCATTGGAAGTGAGACTATCAACTGGGGTGGGGGTTCTCTTTACAATACAATTTATGGAGGTGATAGGATTGCCACAGGTTTGTTTGGATGGGTAATTTAAATAATTTTCCATATGATAATGATGCCCAAGTGTTAAACCATTGATGTTTGTATATTCCGTTTTCTTTTTCTAAAAGTTCTTTACAAATTTAATAGTGAGGGATGATTGAACAAGGACGCAGGACAGGAGCCACAAATTGTATACATTATCAAGGTAACAATCACCAACACATACTTTAAAAATAAAAGTATGAAAAGCTCTGAATATGTCATACATAACTCTTAAGTGCTTTGCTAAATGAATCTTAGTAAAAATACAGAAAAAGGACAAACTCACGAACAAATGAATAAAATTAATAAATTATAAACACAGAACATATCTGCAGATTCATAGTCATGTCCATCTTTCCCTTACTCCTACTCCACATCTGTCATGTTCTTCCCTGTCTAATTCTTGGTCTGAAGTTGGTAAGAGTAGTCTGGAAGCCCAGGACATTGCTAAACCCAGTAGTTCTATAACTCTATAAATCATTCTCATGTTCCACTAAAAGTACAATTTCCAGTAGCTCACTCTATGGGATTCTTTCCTAGACCATTCAAATTCTGTTGGGAAGGCATTTTTGTCCTTCTATTGTCTAACGGCAGCTTCCAGGATGCCCTGTGTTTTGTTGGTTCCTAGTGTGTGTTTCCGTGCATTTCTGCTGCATTACGCTGGCACTGGCCCCTGGGGCCCTGGCTCACAAGCAAGGCAGGCACTGTATTTAATGGCTCAATCCCATGTTTCCTCTTTGTGACAATTTTCAAAACATGTACACAGACCATTTGAATGCATCTAAACAGTTATGGGGATGCTTTCCAATGAATCTTTCTGTTTTCAGTGACCCCGTTGGAAGCTCTCACCTCCTAGGAGGATGCTCCTTGTCTCCAGAGCCTTTCTGGATGATGCAGCCTATTCAGTGCTTCTGAGCTCAGTTCCCAGGGTGTTTATTTATTTATGTTTGCCTGTTACTTTGCGTATATGCTGAAGTTTCTTTCCTGTCTTGGCTCTGCTTCCCTCTTGTCATATCGACTGTTTCAATTCTCTAAGGCAAGAAAAATGTCTTCTCTTTCTCCTTCAGTTTCTACGCTCTTCTCTCATCTTCCCAAATTTCCCTTTCTTCTTGTGTTTCCTCCTTTGTCCTAGTCCTGCAGGTTCAGATCCACGGAGTCATTATGTCTCTCAAAATTCAGTTACAGAAAACAGAATCCACTCTAGCTGATTTAAGCAATAAGAACTTATTATGAGGGTAGTAAATAACTTAGAATCACTCAGAAGGCTAAAGCAACAAAATATATGTTAAGCTTTCAGCAATAATGTCCAAAGCCACCGTACTGTATCTGCCTTCCAAGAAAGTTGCTGATTCTTCATGGTAGCTGATATTACCATAATCTAGAGTGTGATATGACCTTGAGGTGGTCATGACCAGCAAACTGCTATAATTCAGAAGCCATTACTGTTGTCAGCCCTAGAACCACAACTGAACGTGCTATAATCTGAATCAGCATAATGAAAGCTCTGTTCTTTGTCTCTAGACATCCATGAAACAATTGATTAGATCCTGAGACCTCTACTAACTGTTGACAGTTAAAAAATCCAACTGCCTCCACAGCTGTGCTTCCCACAAAATAACAAAAGCAGGCAGTATGTCCTCCACTTCAGCTCTGATTTCAACTATCATGCAAATGTATCTAATGGCATTTCACACCCAGAACCCCAGCTGCAAGGGCTCCTGGGAAAACTGCCATATCCATTGTGGTCATTTTTTATTTTTTCCGTTTTATGATCACTGGGTTGCCACAATCTCCAAGTTATATTCATTCTCTTCAAAATATAGTTTTCTTCTCCTCCATTTCTTCTATTCTTGGTTCAGTCCCTTAACTCCTGAAATCTGTATTATTGTAGCAACCTCATTGCCTGTTACACTTACAATATCTTCCATTAAATAAGATTTGTTTCATTGTTCTTTCATTTGCATTTATTAACCGCTGATTGAGAGACTACTATGTGCTAATAATTGTTTAAAGTCAAATTAGCATGATGTCTGCCTTCAAGTTGCTTATGGTTTCAGGGTGGTAGTAGTGATGGCGATAGGGTCCTGAAGAATAAGACAAAGTTCCTTATAAAGTTTATGTTTCAGTGGAGAGAAGTGGTTAATAAACAAGCAAGCAAATTATTACTCTACAGTCACACCAGTCTGAGGTCTAGGACCTCAGTGCTCACATTAAGAACCAAATTAGTTCCCAAAGCTGGCATTCAAAATCCTCCATTGCACAGCCCCATTATATTTATCTCCCATAGCACTTATACAGAAACTTATCACTGTTACACTCAAGACACTTTAATCTCTTGCCTGATGTACTGCATTTACCGTCTAGGAGATTTAGCTACTTCTGTCCTTCATCCTTAAAGTGAATATTCCATATAACTGCTCAGTGTAATCTTTCAAAAATATTGTTCATATAATATCACTTTTCTGCCTAAAGTTCTCTAATGGCTGCTCATTAAAAATAGAATAAAACCCAGATCCTTACTATGCACCTAGATGCTGTAGTACCCTCCTCAGCTATCTCTCTGATCTCATCTCCTGGCACTGCCCTTCTCCCACATCCTCTCTTGAACACACAAAGCTCATTTCCTCCTCACACCTGTTATTCTTTCTTCCTGAGGTGCTTTCTATTGAGATTTTTACCTGACTGGCTCCTTTCTATCACTTGCCTAACCTTCAATACCAAAGCAGTCCATTAATATCTCATTGCCCTCTTTTGTTTTCTTTATAGAACTAATAACTACCTGAAACTATTTGTCAACTTGTTTATTGTTTATATTTCTACACTGGAATAGAAACTCCACAAGTGCATTTTTTCTTCTCTGTTATATTCCCAATGTGCAGAACCATGTCCAGGATTTCATAAATACTTGTTGAATTAATGAATCAATGAAGACTATATCAGTCCACTCTTTATCTCAAGCCCTGCCTCCTCTTTGAAATTTTTTTCCGATTATACCTAACTACTCTCCTTTTTCTGAGTTTTTGAACTTCCCCCATTGTTGATTGAATATCTCTGTCTTTGAATTTGCTCCAGAGAGTATTTAGTATTATTCTCTACCTGTATCTTATCTCTCCAATGCTAGAGATTGCTTTTTGGGGACAGTCACCAAGAAATATATTTTTATACTCCACGCAGGGGGGCCGTGTTTTCTATGACCCCTATTTATATCCACTCAGCTCTCTGAAGAGATAGATACTATTCTGAGAATTTGTTTAATAGTATGTTTTTACTCCTTCTGAGTTATTTTGCCTCCTTATATGTGAATATTGAGGATAAAGTTGCCTGATAAGAGAGCAGACATGTTAAGTCCTGAAGTGAAGGCCTGGCAAGGCAACCTCATTAGATTCGCTTGTTGCTTTAGAAAGTTACTGATAAACCTATGGTTCCATGGACCTCTGTTGGCTGCTGTGACATGCTTCGGGTTCCAGTGAACTATCCTGCTGTAATCTTTTATCCTTAGCCTATAATGCTACTTGCTAGACTTCCAGATATAAGTTTAGCCCTTTGACTTGGCCATTTGCTTTTCACTGCAATGCTTATATATTGCCTATGATTTTAACCTCTTTGCCAGTAGATAAAGTTAGTATCAGTAGATAAAGTTAGTTGATACTGATCATAGGCTGCCCTAGGTCCTATCACAGAAGAGGCAAATTGGCAGCTAGTAGATAGTACCATAATGCAGATAGATTTTGCTTGGCATAAACTGTATTTTGTAAATTTGATCCAACATTTAAAATTAGATTTCACTCGAAATTTTAGATATCCCGTTTGTGTTGAAAAACTAGAAGTTCTAGCAAATATGGGTTCATATTCCCACATGCCAAAACATGGCTAAAGGTAAGGCGTAACAGCATTCTTTAGATTCGTCATATAAACTCTAATTCTGAGAGGTCCATCTAATCTTAAAACACTTGTTTATTTAACACTTATAGTTTGATCCCTCTAGGCTTTTGAGTTGAGACCCCTTCACTACAGTAATCACAGAGCTATACCATGTGAAGTTTTATACCAGCAAGTGATACAGTCTGAGTTGAATGTTAAAAATGTCACTCTGGATGTTTTGTGCATAATAGTATCTACTGTGGCAAGAATGGAAGACAAAAAAACAATACTTGATACCTATGAACGCAAATAAAGATAGTCAAGAACGACTACCTGAAAGCCTATCTCATTCTTGACCTGTCGTGCTTGCCTGCTCCACACTGGGCCCTGGGTGGTATCAGAGGCAAAAAATGGGTCTTTCTGCTTCCATAAGCACATTCCCCACTTGTGCCCATGAGAAGTTGTGTTCTCACCTCTGCTCCTGGTTCCTCCTCCTACACACCTCTTACGTTCTCTTCAACCTGTGATCTATTATCTGGCCTAGATTCGCAGTGGGGCACAATGCTAACTCCTCTGCATTATAGTTCTCCAGGCTTCTACTGGCTTGAGTCATGAATTCCTTTTACCTTTTGCTCAGCAGAAGTGAGACTGGCCTTTTACAACCTGGGGCAGTCTCGTCATTGATGATGTGGCTGGCAGTAACGCTCAGATATATAAGTGAGTTTCTCTTCTTCACCTGAGCACTGTCTCTTTCATTTGATATAGAGAACACTCACTGGCCACAACACTCCCTGGACGATCCACTCCCAGGACACCACCATCAAGCCAGGAGCCCAACTGCTTCTTGCCACATTATTGGAAGACCTCTTTCTGGTTTTATTTCAGCCTCTACCATACGATAGAGCATCACTGTTCACTCAATTTCCAATTCCTGCTGGGATATTCTCTGCGCTTCCCAATCTTATGAGTCCTCTTCAGCACCCATTCATGTGCTTTCTCGCAATAAATGCCCTTCCACATTCAACTCCTTCCATTTTATATAGGCAGTGTCACAAAATTATTCACCAGCAGTGAGAGTGGATTATTCTCTAACACTGCTATTTACCTGAGGGCTAGAAACCTAGGCAGACTGTGTGTTTAACAATGAACCAAATTGCTATCTAAGAAATGCTGTTTAGTGATGATTAAAGCAATTGTAATTAAAGTGAAAAGAGACTCTACCCATGCATATGGAACATGAATGCTTTCAATTAATCAGCCCATTATTATTAAATATTTATTGAATACCCACAGTACAGAAGGCATGAAATTTCGAGAAAACACACCAAAGACATGATCCTTACTCTTTGAGAACTTGTGATCTAAAGCAATTTAGACTTCAATTCGTGACAATATGCTCCATCTGTGACTCTTTATAGATAAAACAAAGACTGACATTTAAAGCATCTTTGAACTCCAATTTAATCTACTGTTCACCACATTACTCATATTTCTAATTCCCTGGTTTACTCTCTGTTAGCTAAACAGTAAGTGTTCCTCCTATCCTTTAGACTCAGAGAGAGCTTACCTCCTCAGCAAAGCCTGCCTCGAACTTCCAGCAGTGTGGATGCTTCCTCTCATAAGTTCAACAGCAAAGTGCTATGTGTGTTTATTAAACTCTTTATAGCATTACTTTATAATTCATCTTATGCATGTTCTTCCCCCCACCAGACTCTGAGTTGCTGAGGACTTAAAACATATTTTTCATCTTAATATTTGTAATTTTTGCACACTAGATTTCATCCTTGAGAATCTGATAATCGTCTGTTCATTCATTTAGTAAATTAAAGGCATTCTGTGCTAGACCCTGTTTGGGTTATATACCTGTGGAAATTAAAGACACTTTATCTGATAACACTTAAGAAATAGGAAAGAAGGCAAATGATAAGCAAGTATTAGAGGAGTCTATGATGGCTGCTATGCTAGAACAAAGGGTTTTCCTGACTTAAGTGTTGTGGGAAACCACTCTGCCAAAGCGACATGAATATGGAAATGAGAAAGAGCAAGGCAAGAAAGGAAGGAGTCAGAAGGCTGGAGTCCAGGAATTAGACACTGCTGTAAAGGCCTGGAAAGAGGAGATGGTCTTGGCTACTACTCACCTCTCACAATATGAGACTCATTCCATTTTTACAGCCCTGATTAAACCACAGAGAATGTCCTCATATATGCTCTCAGTTTATTTTACTCTTCCCCTTTCCTTTTCTCTGTGGAACTTTATGTATTGATTCCAGACCATGTCAATATTGCATTTTTGGGATGCCTTTGGGCATGTGATATTTAATCCACTCATTAAACACAGTTAAATTCTTTGATAGATAGATAGATAGATAGATAGATAGATAGATAGATAGATAGATAGTTTTCCTTAAGTTTTTTTTTTTTTTTTTTTAGTTTTTGTTAATGATTGTGGAAAATAGAGAAACCAGAACTAACCATATTTGGTTTCTTTCCTATACCCATCTATGCTGTTCAGGATGGTGCTTTGTTCTCACAGCTTGCAGAGTCAAACATGAATTGGAATGTAGACCCCAAAGGCCACCAGGATGGGAACAATAAGGTTGCTCTTGTTCGAGACCTAGAAGTTGTTGGGTGGGGGGAAGATGACAACTGAACCTCACTTTCTTCGGTTTGTCTTTTGAGATTAGATCCTTAATTTTATTCTTCTTTTTCTTTCTTTCTTCTTCATTCCTGAATGAGGCAACAGCTTTGGTATGTCATTTACCATCCCTGCCATGATATAGAGTGCATGGACTTTGGGATTATGATAGGATCTATTTGATAAACCTAAAGTAGAGTTTCCCAATAAAGGTAGACTCCTGCCCCTGCACTCAGCTACCCTTTCTGCTGCTCATAAGGATGATCTCACCATGAGTCGTGGTGTGCCTAACACTGTCAAAGATGCCTGAATCTTTCACCATGACAATTCAGTTACACACCAAATATTTGGGATTGTGCAGAGGAGACCTCAACAAACTTCGACACTAGCGAGTAGTCCCCCTTACCCGTGAAGTGTACTTTGTAGCAAGGATTCTTTATTGTACCTCTCCATCTGATTCAGAATTGGGAGTGAAGGATTCGAGTGTTGGATTGCAGACAAGACCCATAGTGTAAGACTCTGCCCACTCTACCGTCCAATGGTTCTTGAGGAAATGGATCTCGTACATGTCCACACATGATTCACCACTTGCATTGACACCCTAATTGATGCTGTGTGGCATCCTGGCTCCCAACGTGACATGGAGTGCCACCACCATGGGGGCCATCCCCCACACTCCGGGCCACCATAGACAGAAAAACAGGGTCATAGGCTGCTCTGCCCGAACTACTGCAGATGTTATAGCCCTCAGGCCTCCTTCTAAATTCTGTTTTATATTTTAATTTATATATTTTATTTGTACTTTTTCTCCCCTTAACTATACTTTTACTATGTTATAAATTTAGAGATTGCGTCTTATAATTGATTTTATTTTGCATTGAGCACTGAGCTCAGCACACTTTAGATGTCCAGTAAATTTTTTTTGTCAGAATCAATTAATAGATCCACATTATAATAGGAGACAGATTAAATCCAATCACAGATGAAGACTGTTGTTCAAGCACCTTTTTTAAAAATAGGGAATCACCTTTGAGACAATACATTTCATGAAATATCTATATCTTATCAACACCACGCAGCCACGTGGAATTGCACCATGTATATATTGCAACTCCAAGGTGAGGTCATTTATGAGGCAATGCCTGATCTAGTTTCTAAGAAAAGGCATATGCCCCACTTTGTTCAGGCAAATGCCTCAGGTTCCCTGGCTCAGATTACAGAACAAAAGTAACATTATTTTTTTTCTTGAGAGAAGCAGCTCTTTATCTGTGTTGTCTTCACAGTGGGGAGACCTGAAGAGACTTAAGCATTCCAAGTGACTGTCCTAAGGATTTTTATTTTCTATGTGTGTCTAATTATAGCATACCTGACAATAGGGGCAACATCTACCTTTAAATTGAGAAAGCTAAGGTTCAGGAAGGTTAAATGACTTGCTTAAAATTATATAGCAACGTGTGGCCTGGCCATGAACACTCTCCAGTTTTTATCAATCCTATGCATGGATGCTGACTGTTAAACAAAATGGACCTATGCTCTCCACAGGGCTCTGGGAATGAACTTCTCTCTTGGCTGGGTCAGGCCTGAGGTTTTGCACATTGTTCCTCCTTGCCCTGGAAGATGGTTGTTACTGCAGCCCCTTCCAAACTATCCCTGTAATAATTTCCATCTTGAATCCCAGAAAAACTGAGAACATGGGGTGGGACTCTGTCCCTCCTGCAAACCTCCTGGCTTGTTGCTATTTACTTAACGATTAATCCTTCAGCAGTGCCTTGTTAAAAAGAAGGGTAATATTTTCCTTCTGTCTGAACTGGACAAGCTCCCAGTTCTAGTCAGGTACCTTCGGGCTATGGAGCTGAAGACATATAATATGCCTTTTGTGTTGGCCCTTTGAAACTGAACTTGGGTGGAGGGGAGTGAATGATGCTCCTAGCAGCTGATTTCCTTCTGTTTCTCAGCTCGAGGGTCAAGTGGAGGACTTAGTGTAAATTTTAAGCTTTCAAGACAGACCAAGAGAGGATAGAGTATCGACAGCCTCATACACATGCGTGCCCATTTCCCTTAAGTACCTTACATCACTGAAAATTCCAACATCCCTGAATATTACTTTGGGGCTCCTGAGTTTAAAAATAATTATTTTTGATGTGGTAGTTACAGATGAATTGTAGTGTGGTTGCATTTGTTATAAATAACTCCAATCTGGGCATCTAAATATTTCTAATTTAGAGTTCATCGATTGCCAATAAGAAGATAGAGGAAGAATAAGAAAAACATTGATGTCACAGCGATTAGGGAAACATTTTTGAACCAGGTTCCCTAGTGACCTGGGAGAAAGGAAACATATACAAGGCCCAGGTGCAGAAAGAGATTTTCTAAAGTGGCGCATTAGCTTTTTAGTGGATATTATTGTTTTTCACCTCCCATGAGAATGGAAAACTTAGGTTGACTTTGGAGTACTTATATGGATGCATTGGTTTGAGGGTAGAGTTTTTTGAGTGTCTGAAACAGGGTTTTATGGGATTTCCGTGTGAGTGTGTGACGGGTTTGCTTAGACATTCTGTCACTGTGGACTCCCTAATCAGGGTGACCACCCTCACTTTGACAGGCTTGGATGCTGTTAAAAATCAAACCTTCCTAATTCTTTTCCTTCTATATCTTGATTATGGACTCATTTGGTATTGTTCTTGAAGGATTTCCACAAAATCAAAATGCAAACAAAACCACAAAATTGCCACCTATGAAGAAGTCTGGAGATGAAGCTGTGCTTTGCAAAACTGTCATCAGGCTGTGCTTGTCACCTCCATCAGGGCATGTACACCTCCAGGATGGGGATGACTGGTAAGGCATGTGGGAGGAGGGCAACAAATTTGATGTAACATCCTTCTTAATGAGTCCCAAGGACCATCTTTTCAGTGAAACCCTGACCGCTGTACCATGCGAATCTCTTTCCTGTACTCCCCTCCCATAACCTTTTGTAACCCATACCTGTACTTTTTAATGTTTTATATTTGTAATTATACCTTTAAGAAGTAAGCATACCGAAAGAAAATACTTTGTCTGATAATCTTCTACAGTACTTAGTACAAAATCATATACATTGACTTTGCCTAGAAATTACTTATGGTTTTATGAGTTGTTTCAGTTCTATGTCATGAAAGAAATAGAGTTCAGAACTCGAAATATAGTCATCCGGAACTTTTTTGTCCTAAATATTTGCCGAAGTTAGTGTAACGTGTGGGGATCCAGAGACATATAGATGCCATGATTCCTGTTCTTGGAGAAATCTGTAAATGGGAATGTATTCTGTGTATTTTACTCACCCTTAGAGAAGTGGCTGTAGACTTAGGCAGGGAATGAATACATTTTTGAAATAAAGTTACCTATTATTACTGTTGGGTCAATATTTCTCTTGGTAGCCCTTGAGTTTATAGAATATAGCGAAATGAAGTCTGTTCATTTCAGCAGAGGTGAGAATAGCAAGAACATTTCAAAGAAGAAAAAATAAATCTCTGCATTCTGTTTGGTTTGATATATTTAAATGTTTGATATATAATTAAGTGAGTATCTTATGTCATGTACTGGGTTAGATGCTGAAAATACAGATAATTAGCCTACAATCTCTGCCTAAATAGTTATCGAGATATTTTAGTAGGTAGTAAGTTTTCCTTCTTAGTTATGCTTTGAAGAAGTAAAACTGAACTCAGTTCACAGAGGCTGTCGTGAAGCATCATAGAATTGGTTAAGTGTTCCTGGACCTTAGTATCTTATTTATAAAATGGAGCTTATAATACCTATCTATCTCAACCTGCTGGATTATTTGTAGAAGGACAGATGCCAAGGCTCTCTAAGAGGTTATCAGTTTTCTCACTCCTAAGGCATTGTTTGTAATGTTCTCTGATTTCTATTGAGTGGCACCGCCATTTCAGTAGCTATTCTCTAGAGAGGAATGGGTGGTGGCTGTTGGCTTCTGAGACACTGACATTTGGAATTGAATGGATCCCAGGACCTACATTTGGCTCGAGTCTCACTTGTGGGCTTGGAACAAATTAGAGGGAGCAATACTCCCCTTTTAAGGCCGATGGCCTGTCTGCTTCTTGGAAGTTCCTTGGCAGAGTTCCCTAGTGAGAAGGGTAAAATCAGAGACAGCCCCAGAGAAGATAAAATGTACATCTGTGTAATGTGATGTAATTCTCCAATTTACATACCTATCTGGGATGCGTAAATGTTTCCAAATTATATTGGAAGAAGGCTTATAGGTTTTAAACAAAAATTTTAGGAGGCCTCATCTAAAAAGTAGAGCTATGTAAATGCATGTTCAGAATGCACCCTTCACCCTCTCCCGCTGTTAACTACTCTCTGTATACTACACGTTCAACAAAAAGGGGAGCGTCAAACCACGGGAACTCATTTTCTGTGCCTGGTGAGTTGGCGTGCGTGTTGCATCGTGGGCAGGGGAGCACTCAATGTTGAAAGGATGGGTGGCCAAGGACTGAGATCACCAGCTCTGGTTTTCTTACTTGGGCTGAGACCAAAGTGGTTGTTAGGAATCCCAGTGAAGACTGCAAAAATCCTGCCATCTTCTGTTCCGGTCCTAGACCATCCCCAGTTCTCTTTGCCAGTGCACAACAACATATGGTTTGCTCAGTACAACCTGTTCATCACATTCTCCTCTTCACCCTGGAGTTATGAATATATTCCCTGAGCTGCTTTTCTCTCCCTCTGAGTCTTAGATAGAAAGTGTCACCTTCATGTGTAAGGCTAACCTTATAAGTCTGGGCTGCTCTGTCATCTTCTCCCTGCCTCACTGATCTAGCTCTGCCAATTTTTTTTCTTCTCTCTTCTTCATTTTTTATCTTACCTTATTTATGTCTCTTAAAATATGCTTTTGTCTTTCAAAATGTAAAAAGAAGAAATTACTCTTATAAACTGATGTTTATTGTTGTCTTACTATTCTACTCACCCCCTTAGAGGTGTTTTATATGTACAAACTCATTTAATCCTCACGATTATCCTTGAGGTGTGTACCATTATCTCCATTTTAGAGATGAAGAAACTGGGAGACAGAGAAGTAATCTCTTCATGCCCCATGTCAGGGAGCCGGTGGGGATAGTGGTGCTAGGATTTGAACCTGGGCTGTATGGCTCCAGTTCTCATGTTTTATAATCACGACACATGTACAGCTTTTCTCTCCTCCTACCGTCCCTTCCTGGTGTTGCCTTCTCTTTATAATTCTCAAGAAACTGTCTGCATTTCCAGTCCAAACTTTCACACCATTCTCTTATAAAAGAACTTTGTCATCTTCTATCCAATACCTTTACTCTGCCTAAGTGATCTGTGAAATTTAAGTCATCCGTTCTCATGGTCAATTCCAATCCTTATAGATATGCCTATAATATTAGCCTAGTTTTCTTTCTAGTTATTTTTCCTTCCATCTCATCACTATAGGCATTCCCCTAGGATTCCCTAAAGTGATTAATCCCCAGAACAGTATAGTAAGAACTAACAAGTCAAGGGGACTAATAGTTTAATGTAGGTTCTCAGTGATAGGTTTCTGAACTATGATTTAGGTGGACTTGATGATGGTTAATGAGGAGAAAAAGGAATCAAAGGTGATCCCTAGGCTTTGGACCTGGATCACTAAGAAAAGTGTCGTAAAGTTAAGAGAAATAGTAAAGTCAAGAAAAAGAGCTGATTTGGGATGTAAGTTAATTTTTTATTTTATTTTGTAAGCTTGATGTACTGACAGTATACCCAGATGAAAATATTCATCAAGTAATTGAAAATGTGCAGTAAAAAAACGTATGAGGGAAAGTGAAGTGGTGATAGAGATTGTATGGAAATATTTGCTGAAGCCATGAAAATAGGTAAGATCGTATTACCTATTAAAATCATAAGATCGAGAGAGAATATTGAGAACAAACAAACAAAACAACATTTTATAATGGCCCATTAAATAAAAAATAAAATACAAAACAGTCAACTTAAAAAATTAGTCTTTCAGAATCTGGCAGTAGACCTTTTAATTCAATTCAGTTCAGTAATCAAGTGCTTCTTTTGTCAGCAAGAAAGAACAAGAAATAGAGACACATTTATTAGTCGAGGTTCTTGGTTACAAACGACAGAGACAAAGCTTGGGTAAATTAGGCAGAAAAGTAATTTTATTGGAAGAATATTGGTTAAGTACAAGAATAATTGAGAAGGCTCAAGAACAAACCTCCGAAAATGGGCAGAAGTTGAAAAAGGCAGGTCTTCTCAGAATCACATCCAAGAAGATGCCACAGAAATATTCTGATCTCCAATAACAGGCCTGGGCAATAGAAGTTGCCACTGACAGGGTTGCCAGGAGATGCATGCTGTCACCACTGCTGGAAAGCTTTCCACTTTGCTCCCTGTGTCTTCACTTTATTTGTTCCCAATTAAAGTCTCAGGGAAAATATCCAACTGATTGAGTTTCAATGAAGTGCCTGTAGTCTAGCTGCCAGAAGCTAGGGAAGACATGTCTTCCTCCAAGAGAGTGAGTTCAAATACTGGTTGCCCAAAAGGGCAAGTGTCTATCTTCTTACAACTTACAGATCGGGTGAATGAGACAGGCATGTAATAAAAAGTGCTAAATTAAATATAGTCCATGTAGTAAGGCCAAGCAAATACTAAATTAAAAAAAAAATCTGCTTTTTTACATTTCAGTAGTTATGAAGCCATTTTCCCCTCATTTCTACTTGTTAGAAATCAATCTCCCCCTTAAGTCAAAAGACATATATCACGCTCTCTATGAAACCTTCTCTGTTTATTTCAGCTACCAATAATCTCCTCCTCTTATGAGCTTTCTGTGCCAATTTTATGGGGCATTCATCCCCAAAAGAATAAGAACTATGCCTCATGTCTCTTAGACACTTGGGGCTAATAGTGCAAACAAAACACAAGTGTTCAATAGACATTAGGTGATAGGAGGCAGCATTGTCAAATAAGAATCCATTAATTAGACAATTCCTAATTATCTTCCCAACAAGATTATAAAAGAGTTGATCATTTGTGGGTAAGTTTTTTGAGAGAGCTATTGGCATGCCTGTTCTTCACTTTGAACCAAGTAGAAAGGAATTAAGGGGGCTCCTTGGAAAGGTCAAGGTGCTGGCCACACCCACTTACCCATTTGCAGACTTCTTATCTGAAATGGTGGAGGAGAATATTTTATTCTAAAGCCAGTTTGGAGTTTCATGGGGTTGGACATTTTAATTACTAAGTTGAGACTTGTCTTGCTGGAAGGGACTAGTAAACAATTTGTATAACGTAAGTGTGATCGGTAAATTTCCTGTCCCAGGCCAGATTTAAAGAAGCTGGGTGGCAGTTGGGAAATGTGGGCGGTGGTAAGAAAAAAAAGTAAATTGACTTGATTATACTTGATAAATCCCGTTTCCTTAATGTAATGGTTATTTCTGTCATCAAGAATTTAACAATATTCATGATTGCAGAACTCTGTATTTTGAATGTGGGCAGAAAATAGCCTTTCAGGAATTACATACATCATGATTCTTCCCTCTTACCAACTATATCCTTTGCAGTTCTCACTATCAACATCATGCTATTTATGGGTAACACCATAGCTCAACCTTTTGTCTGAAAGCATACTCTATCACTCTTTTGAGGCTTACCACAATGGACAGAGAAAGTGAACTCAGCCTTGGACCCCTTGTTCTACTGAGCTATGATTCTAGCTCTAGAGGTCCTCTCCACCAAGAGTGACTTCCAGGATTTTGACACAACCTTTTTATTGCCTCTCTTGATGCTGATCTCTAGCTCTCATTTTGCCACCAAGATATCCTTCTACTTCCAAATGTCTTTATGAGCTAATAAATATTCAGTTCTGAAAAGGCAAGAGCAAGGTCTATCTCAATTATTCTCTACATAAACTACTTCCTATGGCATGTTCATATAGTCAGTTATCTAATCAAGGTTTGATCGAGAAGTTAGAGAATGTTCAAAATGGAAGAATTGTTAGAGGTCATTAGGCCACCTATTCTTGACCATAGTATTGAGAAACATGGAGGAAATGTGCGATGTGTCACAGTCATTAAAAAGTTAAATGCTTTAGTATGTGGATAGTTCTCCTTTTTAATACCATAGAGCATTTCAGTTTTATCTTTCTAACAACAACAGTTTTGTACAATTCATTCTGTGCCTTCTTGACTGGAAAAGAAAGGAATGCATGGCGGCCCACCTTTACGGAATATATATGGGTTACACCTCATCTTATCTATGCTTTAGACGTAATCATGACTGCTAATGGCAAACTGTTCGACACTATGGTGCCATTTATATTGTAAAGCCTTTCCAGACCATCATTGGCCACATTGTACCTGCATCTTCTTCATGTCTTTATTTTTAGCTCTCCCTGCTTATGTAATATGCTCAACTTTTTGTATATTTCTGGGTGATAACTTCCCTTGTTAACCTAGATTCTTTAATACCAATGAGCATTTCATGTTTGTCTATCATCTCCATCAAACTGGAAGTCTCTTGCTGGTAAGATCCATAATTTATAATATTTGCAATGCTACAACTATAGAATTGATTCTTGAATAAAATTAGGGATTGGCTAAGTCCTTTGAAAATGTATGATAAATATATTTTCCCCTTTTCAATTATTTTAATAATCCAGTCAGCATCAAGCCTTTAACTAATTATAGAAGCAAATATCTAAGGAGTGACAAGGGTAGAAAATAGTCTTGTGCTCCTTGATAGGGATGACCTGACCCAGTGGAGAAGCCAAGATCTCATTATGGTTTGGGAAATTCATCTTTCAAGAGAAAGGTCTGCTTAAAAGAATTGAAGTTATGTGCATAAATTAAATCTTTCTCTTTTCTGGTCCTTTCCTTCAGATATGTCTCTCTCTGTGGCTTCTTTTTGTCATAACAATACCACTCAAGTCCTATCTCTGAACACGCTGTCCACACAGATGGAATGCCAAAGCAGATTTCTCGCTTGGTGACCTGGAACCAATTAATTGGATACATTAATAATATAACACTGGTTCTTCCAACCTTAAGTTTCAGAAGAAAGTGGAAAAGTCCCAGTAAAACCAACTACGAGGTATATTCACATGCATAGATTCACAGAGAGACCCGAGTTTTATATACTGATTCCACCACTTGAAGTTATGATCCAAGACATTACCAATTCTCTAAGCCTCAGAGTCCTCATTTGTCAAATGGTTATAACAAAGTTATATTAACCCTTAAGTAACCCTTAGTGGGTTACTATAAGGATTAAGTAAGATAGTCATGTATCAAACACTTATATACCAAAATAGCAAGTGCACAGGGAATATACTCAATGCAGAATGACTACAAATAATGATAAAAACATGTTATAGTAAAAAATATGTATTTTTCTCATTTCAAGAGCACTACCAACTTAGCTTTAACTTCTGTTATACATTCCATTTTGTATATTTTAATGTATGTTCACATTTAACCTATTCTATTTGATCTCCTCCAGGAATCATTCTAGACCAAGAGAGTTCATGTTGAAAAATGTAATCCAGAATTCTAGTTTTAGTGATAGTGGGTTAGCTTGTATTGGACCAGTCCTTGAGCAGATAGATGTTAATTAGAAACTTTGGGAAAGATATTTTTAAAAATTATAGCAATAATGGACTCAGACAAAAATAAATGCTAAAATAATGTGCAACAATTTGATGAGTAAAAGAATATTTACACTCTCAAAATATCTTCCCACAAGATACTTTTAAATTACAAAGAGAAATTTCTTTACTTAATAGTAGAGAAAACTGAGAAGAAGCCATGCCAACCAATCAAAATTAACATTACAGGTAGTGAAACAAATCAACATCTTTGACTTCCAGATAGGATACACTAAAAACACAATATATCTTCTGTGGTTTTACTGCCCAAAATTTATAATCTGAATCTAGTAACAAAGAAACATCTGCCAAACTCAGATTAAGGGACCTTCTACAAAGTACCTGATCTTACAAAAAATGTCAAACATAAAAGACAAGAGATCGTGAAATTCTTCTAGAAATTTTTACTTTTGAATACAGGAGTCATAGTCACCTGTAGCTATTTAGATTTAGAATTAATTAAAATTAAATAAATTTAAAAAATCAAATCTCAGTCACACTATATACATTTCAAATGTTCAGTAGCTGTATATGACTAGAGACTGTTATGTTGAACAGTGCAGATATATAACATTTTTATTATAGTAAATGCCATTAGTCAGTTCTGTTCTAGGTTAAAAGAAATTAAAGAGAAGCAACAACTGAATAAAACACTTGATTCAGAATTTGATTTTACTATAAAGGACATAATTGGGAAGATTAGCAAAATTTGAATAATATTATTAATTTCATGTTTTCGATCATAGTACTTCGGTTACTTGTACTTTAGGAATTACACTCTGAATCAAGCAATTAGTGGTAAAGGGGTAACCTTTACTCTCAAAAGTTTTAGAAAACTACTGTGTATGTGTTTATATATATGAAATATTTATGAATAACTAAAGCCTTTTGTCCAAGATCAGGAAAAAGACAAGTATGCCTGCACTCATCACACTTATTCAATATGGTACTGGAAGTCCTAGCTAGAGCAATCAGACAAGAAAGAAATAAAGGGTATCCAAATTGGGAAAGAAGAAGTCAAATTGTCACTTTTTGCATACGACATGATTCTTTATAGAGAAAATCCTAAAGACTTCACCAAAAAACTATTGGAAAAAAAAGCAAATACAGTAAAGTTGCAGGATACAAAATCAATGTACAAAAATACATTGTATTCCTAAATACTAACAATGAAATTTCAGAAAAAAATTGAAAAAAGAATTCCTTTTGCAATTGCAATAAAAATAATAAAATACCTAGGAATAAACTTAACAAAGGATGTGAAAGACCTATACACCAAAAACTACAAGACATTATTAAAAGAAATTGAAGAAGGCGCAAAGGAATGGAAAGATAATTCATGTACATGAATTGGAAGAATCGCCATTATTAAAATGGCCATATTACCCAAAGCAATATACAGATTTAATGCAATCTCCATCAAAATCCCAATGGCATTTTTAAAAGAAACAGAACAAAGAATTATCATATTTTTATGGAATCACAGAAGACCCCAAATAGGCAGTGCATCCTGAGGAAAAAGAACAAGGTCAGAAGTACCACACTGCCTGACTTCAAATTATACTTCAAAGAGACAATAAGCAAAACTGCATGGTATTGGCAGAAAAACAGACACAGAGACCAATGGAACAGAATTGAGAGTCCAGAAACAAACTCACATATATATGGGCAAATAATTTTTGACAAAAGAGCCAAAAACATACAATGAAGAAAAGAAGACTTTTCAATAAATAATATTGGGAAAATGGGAAAGCCACATGCAAAAGAATGAAACTAGACTCCTGCCTGTCTCCATACACCAAAATTAACTCAAAATGGATCAAAGACCTAAATATAAGACCTGAAACAAGAAATTCTATAGAAAAAAAAACATAGGTATTAAACTCATGGACCTTGGTTTCAGAAAGTATTTTATGAATTTGACCTTAAAGGCAAGGGAAGTAAAAGCAAAAATAAATGAATGGGACTATATCAAACTAAAAAGCTTTTGCACAGCAAAAGAAACAGTCAACAAAACAAAGAGGCAACCAACCCAAAGAGAGAAGATATTTGCAAACAATGCCTTTGATAAGGAGCTAATATCCAAAATATATAAAGAACTCATACAACTCAACAACAACAAAACAATCCAATTAAAAAATGGGCAGAGTACCAGAACAGACACTTTTTTCCAAAAGACATACAAACGGGCAACAGAATATGAAAAGATGCTCATCTTTATTAGCTATTATGGAAATGCAAATCAAAACCACAATGAGATACTACCTCACACCTGTAAGAATGGCTATTATTAACAAGACAAGTAATAGCAAGTGCTGGAGAAGTTGTGGGGTAAAGGAACCTTCATATACTGCTAGTGGGAATGTACATTTGTAGAGCCACTATGGAAAATGGTAGGGAGTTTCCTCAAAAAATTTAGAAATAATCATCATATGGTTCAGCAATCCTTCTTCTGGGTATCTATCCCCCAAATTTGAAAACATCTAAAAATATATGTACCCTGATGTTCATTGAAGTATTATTCATGGTGGCCATGACATGGAAACAACTGATGTGTCCTTTGACAGCTGGATAAAGATGTGGTCCATCCGTACAATGAAATATTACTTAGCCATAAGAAGACATGAAATACTGCCATTTGTAACAACATGGATGGATCTTGAGATAATCATGCTGAGTGAAATAATTCGGATGGAAATGATTGAGAACCATATGATTTCACTCATATATGAGATATAAAACTGAAAACAACAAATGAACAAGACAAACAAAAATTCATAGACATAGACAACGATTTAGTGGTTACCGAGGGAAAAGGAGGAGATAGATAAAGGGGGTCAAATGTATGATGGCAGAAGGAGATTCGACTTTGGGTAGTGAACATACAATGCAATATACAGATAATGTATTATAGAAGTGTATGCTTGAAACCTATGTAATTGTATTAACCAATATCTCCCAAATAAATTTAATGAAAATGTAATAAATAATAATGGTTAGGATCACATTTAACAAAAGAAGTCCAAGACATTTACACTAAAATGCCTTAGAAGAAAGAAGGCATAAATAAATGGAGAAATATGCCATGATCGTGGATTGAAAGAGTCAATATTATAGGCCTTTGCTCTAGTTTATCTATGAATTCAGCAAATTCCCAATAGATTTTTAAAAATTTACAATAGTTTTAGAAATTGAGTTGATTTTAAAATTTATGTAGGAATACAAAGATATAGAATACCCATAAGTCATCTTGGGAAAGAAGAACAAAGTTGAAGTATTTATTTGATTTTACATTTTAGTACAAAACTACTATAATTAATAAAGTGTGCTTTTTGTGTAAGAACAGACATATAGATCAAAGAAATAGAATCTATATCTATATCTAGATTCTATTTCTTTGTAAACAGTCAATTGATTTTTGGAAAAGTTGCCCAGGCAATTTAGTAGGAAATTTAGGAAATCTTTATAACAGATGGTGTCAGAACAACCGAGTAAACTTGTGGGAAAAAGATGAACATTGACACGTACCTCACACCGCATGCAAAAATTAATTCAAGATGGATCATAAATCTAAACATAAAAGCTATATTTTCTAAATTAAAATGTAGGATATTATGTTCATGACCTTGGGATAGACAAAGAGTTTTTAGAAATGACACCAAAAGGACTAAACATAAAAGAAAAATTTGTTATATTGAACTTCATCAAAATTTAAAACTTCTGCTCACTATGAATTTAGCTTCATTTCGGAGAGAATGCAAAGGAGGAAAGTCTATTCCTCTGAGATCGTGAGTATATAAACGGAAAGAGACTAGTTTGATTTCAATTGCTCAGTTTTCTATCATTGGAAATGGGAATTGAGATATAGATTAATTTCAGTTATAGTGGAATAAGGTTATAGTTTTACACATGACTTTTGAATTACTTAGATTACAAACATTATTTGAGTTGGCAGAATCTGAGAAATACACATTTTGAGGGAAATGTGTTCAAGGAATACTGTTTGTGGGCTCAGAATGTACAGTCAATTTTAGGAGAAAATTCTATTCTGCTGTGCCCATTTTCTTGCCCAGTGCTCTTGATATATTTGGTCAGTTTTCCTAAATCTTTGCTTCTTTCTTTATTGATAGGAATGAGTCCCAGTTCTACACTTTACCTGTAATGGGTATGTGTTAAAACGGTCCTGGAAATCCATTTTGATTGCTAACATTTCCATCTCTTAGGAGTTTGACAGAATATAGCTAATTTGTTAGTTGCTTTAGCATAAGTTTTTTAAGTTCTTTTTAAAGCATTCATGTTTTTGAAGCAGAACAATAATCTAAATTAAGCCTTTTCCATGAGCTCAACTGAAGACTGGTCATAAGAATTATTTAAAATTTTTTCTTTTTCTAATGTCCTCGTGACCTTAGGCAAATTCAAATTTTCAAACTTTCTTTACTCATTTATAAAACCGCATTATTATTTCCTGGGCTGACATATTAACAGGGTTGATGCTTTCTCACCCATTCTGCAATCCCCTGGTCCTAGGACCTGATTCTTTAGATTTGGGTTCTGCCCTGACTTACCTGCTTCTACTAGTTGATAAAGATCGACTAATTCTTAACTTTTATTACCATTATTCTGTTCAGTATTAGATAGTACGTAGTCATTGTTCTCCATTATTTAGTCATGCTTCTAAGAGGTCGTTTTTCCCTCTCAGGAATCTGAAATGTTTTATTTTGGGTACATAAAACTTCTGAATTTCTATTTTTTGTTATATCCTTTCAGAATATTTTTCAGAACAAAACTGTTTTTTGATGATTGTGATTATCTATTCACTTAAAGACTGAATGTCACCCTAGTTTGTGAGACAGTTAATTGAGCCAATTATGTGAATTGTTTATCTTTGTTTTATATTTTATGTAATGTAGGTACAGCTCACGTCTTCTCAAGTCTTAGAATGCATAGCACGGAATCAGGTTTTAGATGAGTTCAGTGATTTCGCTCTTTTTGATGGCAAAATAAAATCTACATTCCATTTCTGAAAGAATGTATGGATTTTTACATCCTCTCCTCCTCCATATATCCTCTCCCTTGCCAGGTATCAATGTGGTTTCAGTACTCTGGTGCTTAGTGAGAACTTACAGCCTTCGGAAGGCCAGGTCTTATGCTTCTAGTGTGCTTTCTCATCGATTCTCCCATTTGTATTTATAACCCTCTGTTAGGGTCTCACAATAGATAGCATTATTCTTTTCATTTCTAGATGAGAAAACAGGCTTCCAGGGATGAAATAATATATTAAATAGTAACTAATAAGTGAGAAAAATATATACATTAGAACCTGGATTTTTTATTTCTGGTCTAGGACCTATTTTTTCATAATTAATAGTTTCCAATCAAATAGCAAACAACAAATGAAAAATCACTTTTAAAAAACCAAAATACACTAACACCTTAATTTGAATGCAAAGGCAAACAACAATTATAACAAGTAAATTGTCTGATTATATTCGATAACTTCATTCAGAAAGATAAATCTTATTTTTACCCTTCTATGTAAGTGCCTTTCTCACTCAGTCTCACAAATAACATATTCTGTTCATACAAATATAGATAGAAACACTTGTGATTTTCTCTCTCCTGTCTCATGTTTCCTCTTTTTTTTTTTTATGATTATGGCAACATTGACAGCTGTGTTCATTGCGATCTATGGCTGGCTATACCTTTAA
This sequence comes from Pteropus vampyrus, assembly GCF_000151845.1. Classification (NCBI taxonomy): domain Eukaryota; kingdom Metazoa; phylum Chordata; class Mammalia; order Chiroptera; family Pteropodidae; genus Pteropus; species Pteropus vampyrus. Next base: position 7,658,905 of record NW_011888784.1, read on the forward strand.
GTACCTAGCTTGGAAATTATTTTGTCCCTCTAGATTTGAAAAATTACACCCCCGTCTCCCAATTCAAGATACTCTGAGACAGAGCTGTGCTGTCTGCAAGAATATTAGTTCTGAGAATAGGATTGCTGTTTGCACCACACACTCTGCTCTCTTGCCAGCAATAATCAAAGCGAGCTTGTATTTCTTTAATGACAAAGCCTCCCGGTGTGTTAATTTGGTTCTCTGCGACACTACATCTTGTCAGAGGAGTGAAAGAAATGGGAAAACATACATTAATATCACTGTCAGCCAAGTGGGACATTTTTCTGTGTAATCTGTATTTGGAAGGTGAGAATCTTTGGCTCTCTACTTCTTGGAGAATTTCTGGGTTCTGAGCAAGCTGTGGATTCACACTTTCTGTTGTGTCCAAGGGGAGAACTTTTCCCACATGACTGTTTGCTCTGGTCCCCAAAATATTGTTTCTCTGCAATGAGAAATCAGTCTGCTATGGAGCATTATCTCTCCACTGTCCCCTAAATATGTATTCCCATGGCACAGAGGAAAGAAGAGAAGATTTCCCATCAGATAGACCTGACCTTGCCTGGCCATATGACAGTGGGACAGTCACTCCAAACTCAGGACCCTCACCTGTAAACTAATGATACTAATACTTAATGTCAGTAGACTATTGATGGAATTAAGAGAAATGACAGAATTGCTTTGCAGTTACCATATTTATCCTCTGCTCCTCTCAGACTTGCAGCTGATTTGTGAAGCAACAAAATATCAGTTTAGCTAAGAGGTGTCCATGAAATGCAGTTCTAGTGTGGCTAACATGAAACCCAAGTCTGGGAGTGTCATCCGAGCATAGTTCCTGAAGTGTCTGTCCACTCATATCAGGTATTTCAAAAGTGGGGTCTCTTTCACTCAACCTGTCAACTTTTTAAGTTCCAATGATGATAGTTCTATCAGCACTGCAGTCATGTGTGTTACCAATTGATTTTAAGGTACTTCCATTTCCCAGGATTTTATGGGCATCCTTCTTTTGCCTTTTATTTTTAGGTGATCCCTACATCTTCCAAGCTTGTTATTTTAGCACTGAACTTCTTTAGCAGATGGCAGTGCTTAAACTGATGGTAGTTGGTTCGAGAAATCATTATTATTACTTTGAATGAGCAACTGCCTCCCAAATAGTTTGCTAAAGAGGAACCAGCACTTTCCTTTCCTCTTTTTCATCAAGAATGCTCTGAGTTCACAGCAACCACTGGAGCCTATCAGCATGCCCATCACGACTGCAAACTAGTCCAGCTGAGGGGAGCTCTTGCGGGAAGTTCTCAGGGCCTGGGTGTTTGGTTTGCCTCTTCCTGTTTGCCTTGTAGCTTTAAATAATGTGGTTGCTTCACAACCACTTGTTTTTTGAGAAGGGAACAGGGCATATTTTTCTAGCAGATAAAATGACTTCCCACCATTCACTCTTTGTTATTTCCCCTTTCTGAAGGGCGGTCTGATGAATGCAGGGTAATGTGTAATACACGCTTTCCTGTTTTCTGCTCTTTCTCCATTGGGCTTGTCAGTCAGTCATGGGCTTGGTTCTGGAGAGGATGTGGCATTCATGAGAAGTTGGGTGAAGAGAATTTGTGTGCATTATCCTTCTCACAGAGCACATATTCTAGTTCTCAACTGGAATCAGGTACCAGTTAATGACATTCAAGATGCTATATATTCAAGTTATGTATTGGGAAGCCAGTCATTAATGAAAGAAGAGTAATAGAAATCCAGTATTATATCACAACTTCATGAGACGTCATGTCATACACCTCTGTAGTAACTCACTAATGAAGGGTGATATGATGTGGTTGGTGTGACACTAATCAAGGGCTTAAATTGACTGTGGGAAAGAATAATGTGTTTAAGATCTAGACTATTTTGGAAAATGCTCTTTGACCACTCATCATTCCTGATCCCACGTCCTACACAAAAATATTTCTCTCGATAGCACTGCTCCCATATTCTTTGTCGAAGGCTCATGATTCAGCCAGCTTCCTAATTTAACTTAGCTTTCCTCTTTCTGCTTGCAAATTTGGACCCCCTTCCTGCCTCTAGAGACCTCTAATATCTAGTGGTTGCAGAGGAGGAGATTGATATTGGGCACCTGTTCCATGGCCAGTAGCACTGAGTGGAAGTAATTGTTTGAGTAGCAACTATGGACGTAAATTTTTCTTCAGTGCTGTATATAATGATAATTTTTCTCTTAAATTTTTTACCAAAGAGAATTTCTACTTAGCTTTAATTTTTGAATCCTAAATAAACTAGAAAAAGTTATGGACAGGTAATGGATTCAGCCTTTTTTTGTTATGTGATTTATGATGCCATTCAAGGTCACCCTAAATAAGGAGACTTTGTTTATATGGTGAGAGTTTATAAGGTCCCCTAACTCAATATGTTAAACAATAGCCTACCTAGTTTACCAACTTAGCCATCATTGAATTTATTCTGAAACATTGTTCTATATAATAAAGCATTTCTTACCAAACGTGCAAATATTGCATTGTAAATTAGCATCAATTTCAGGACACAAGTGGGAATAGGACTTAGTACATGCTAGGTATGACTAGGAGAAGGGTAGTGACTGTAGGATGAAGATGTATTGTGGGTATAGATTTTGCTTACTATATTTATTTCCCAATGCCTTGTCCCCTTGACATGTCTTAGCAAGATAAATGCAGTGCAATAGTCAAATCAGGCCCTTGGGTCTGAGACCCCAGCTGGAGGATCATGAGTCAGCTACTGACTGTGCATCTTATTAAGTCAGTGCTTCACTGCAGTGAACAGTGAAAACTAATTCCCAAACCTCTTTAGAGACACCAACTGCTTCTCCTTCACCTCTTGTATAAGGAACCACATTAACCAAATCAGATAATCTCCTCTTTCTTCTTTGATAGTCTCTTCAGCTGCGAGGAAAATAGTTTGGGCCCTTGGATCAGCCAGAGTAGATACTAGGCTTTGAGAATAATAAATCCACAATTTTAAAAAGGAGTCAGTATGTAGAACCTCAGATGGTGCCAGGAAAAAGAGAGGCCTGCAGGAAAAAGATTAAGAGATCGGGTAACATGTGTCAGCCTGGTAGTAGCCCTTAGATTGAATGCTCAGTAGCTTCCTTAATTGTCCCACTTCTTACCTTAAGAGCGAA
>NW_011888784.1:7663063-7699392 GCF_000151845.1 Pteropus vampyrus
CAGGGCCTGGGTGTTTGGTTTGCCTCTTCCTGTTTGCCTTGTAGCTTTAAATAATGTGGTTGCTTCACAACCACTTGTTTTTTGAGAAGGGAACAGGGCATATTTTTCTAGCAGATAAAATGACTTCCCACCATTCACTCTTTGTTATTTCCCCTTTCTGAAGGGCGGTCTGATGAATGCAGGGTAATGTGTAATACACGCTTTCCTGTTTTCTGCTCTTTCTCCATTGGGCTTGTCAGTCAGTCATGGGCTTGGTTCTGGAGAGGATGTGGCATTCATGAGAAGTTGGGTGAAGAGAATTTGTGTGCATTATCCTTCTCACAGAGCACATATTCTAGTTCTCAACTGGAATCAGGTACCAGTTAATGACATTCAAGATGCTATATATTCAAGTTATGTATTGGGAAGCCAGTCATTAATGAAAGAAGAGTAATAGAAATCCAGTATTATATCACAACTTCATGAGACGTCATGTCATACACCTCTGTAGTAACTCACTAATGAAGGGTGATATGATGTGGTTGGTGTGACACTAATCAAGGGCTTAAATTGACTGTGGGAAAGAATAATGTGTTTAAGATCTAGACTATTTTGGAAAATGCTCTTTGACCACTCATCATTCCTGATCCCACGTCCTACACAAAAATATTTCTCTCGATAGCACTGCTCCCATATTCTTTGTCGAAGGCTCATGATTCAGCCAGCTTCCTAATTTAACTTAGCTTTCCTCTTTCTGCTTGCAAATTTGGACCCCCTTCCTGCCTCTAGAGACCTCTAATATCTAGTGGTTGCAGAGGAGGAGATTGATATTGGGCACCTGTTCCATGGCCAGTAGCACTGAGTGGAAGTAATTGTTTGAGTAGCAACTATGGACGTAAATTTTTCTTCAGTGCTGTATATAATGATAATTTTTCTCTTAAATTTTTTACCAAAGAGAATTTCTACTTAGCTTTAATTTTTGAATCCTAAATAAACTAGAAAAAGTTATGGACAGGTAATGGATTCAGCCTTTTTTTGTTATGTGATTTATGATGCCATTCAAGGTCACCCTAAATAAGGAGACTTTGTTTATATGGTGAGAGTTTATAAGGTCCCCTAACTCAATATGTTAAACAATAGCCTACCTAGTTTACCAACTTAGCCATCATTGAATTTATTCTGAAACATTGTTCTATATAATAAAGCATTTCTTACCAAACGTGCAAATATTGCATTGTAAATTAGCATCAATTTCAGGACACAAGTGGGAATAGGACTTAGTACATGCTAGGTATGACTAGGAGAAGGGTAGTGACTGTAGGATGAAGATGTATTGTGGGTATAGATTTTGCTTACTATATTTATTTCCCAATGCCTTGTCCCCTTGACATGTCTTAGCAAGATAAATGCAGTGCAATAGTCAAATCAGGCCCTTGGGTCTGAGACCCCAGCTGGAGGATCATGAGTCAGCTACTGACTGTGCATCTTATTAAGTCAGTGCTTCACTGCAGTGAACAGTGAAAACTAATTCCCAAACCTCTTTAGAGACACCAACTGCTTCTCCTTCACCTCTTGTATAAGGAACCACATTAACCAAATCAGATAATCTCCTCTTTCTTCTTTGATAGTCTCTTCAGCTGCGAGGAAAATAGTTTGGGCCCTTGGATCAGCCAGAGTAGATACTAGGCTTTGAGAATAATAAATCCACAATTTTAAAAAGGAGTCAGTATGTAGAACCTCAGATGGTGCCAGGAAAAAGAGAGGCCTGCAGGAAAAAGATTAAGAGATCGGGTAACATGTGTCAGCCTGGTAGTAGCCCTTAGATTGAATGCTCAGTAGCTTCCTTAATTGTCCCACTTCTTACCTTAAGAGCGAAACTAGGCCATGGGGAGAATGATCCATGCCATTTTCCACTGGGGATTTCACAAAGCCACAGTAGGTGGTATAAAGAAGCTACATAAGAGTTTATCTAAAACTGAAAGGAACATGGACTTCTCAAGCAAAGACAATACTTATTGTGACTTCATTCCTCCTCCTAATGTGACAACAATAGAGGATGTAGACCTTCACATATGGGATGAGATAGAGATGTGATGAAATCTCAGAAGAACTCATCATAAGTCATTAAAAATCAACAAATATTTAGTAACCCAAAGCAATCTTTTAGGCATAGTATACATTCTTATGGGTACTAGACATGGGGAGGGCTGATGAATAAATTAAAGAGGCTTCCCTGACTTTAAGTTGCATATAGCCTAACTGGGGATTTGACACCTGTATATAGGAAATAGCTTATGGAATAATAACACACAAAATATTAAAAAAGATTGTTAACACTTTAATAATAGCAACAAAAGAATGTGAGAAGGCAGACACGATTTGTTTTGTTTGCTTGTTTGTTTATTTGTTTACTTATGTTTGGCATTTCCCAAAATAGCTAAGGAAGTAGGAAAGAAATGAGAAGAATATAAGAACGAATGAGAAGAAAGGCACATTTTAGTTTTTCTTTATTCTTCCCTTGAATTGAAATCTCGACCGTTAAAAGACTTTCTTTAACTTTATGGAGCCCAGTTTTTACTTTTTTCTCTTTAGTTATCAAAAAGTCTCTGAGTCTATAAGATATCCAGCAAGTGCTTTCTTTTCCATGAAGTCTGAGTTTATCATTCCAATTCACAGAGATATTTTCCTTTTCTGAAATCCTTTCTTATTTACCATTTTTCTTCTTTTGACTTGATTCCTAGTTTTTAATGGTGTGTATCAAGCCTCAACGTGGATGAACATAAAGGGATGTCTAAGTTGAGAGAAAAGCTCAAAGCCACATGAGCTAACAGTAAAGCTATGAGTTTTGATATCTTTGTGAAGACAAGACCAAGAGGGAACATAATCATTACTTTCAAAGATTCAATGAGCTGTGTAGAAAAAGAAGTCAGTTTGTCCTCTGTTTCCCCAGAGCACGAGGAACCAGGGCTAATAAGTAGAAAATATTTGGGAAAGATTTCAGTTTGACAGAAGAAAAAAAATTAATAGCCGAAAGATTCCAAAATAGAATCTAGAGCAGTAGCCTCCTCTTCATTTGCAATACTCAAGAGAAGCACAGTTATTATCCATTAAGGACACTTTGTGCAGGGAATTCTTAAACTGGTCTCCATGATGGACTACATTGGGTTATTTTAATGATTCCCTCAATATTTAAGACTCTATTATGTTAAACTTATAGCATAAATCTTAATATATATGTATATATAAAGTGAAGTGTGATCCACATTTATGCTAAAAATAAAATACTGATAAGAAAAAAAAATTATCACTTGTATGAATTAGTCAGATTTAAACCCACTTACATTTGTGTAAATCTTAACAGAATTATATTTATAGATGTTACTTCAGGAATGGATTCATACATAGTCCATATATTACTTTGCAGTATACTTTTCTACTCCATCAGTACTTTATGAGCATTTTCATATTTCAAAAGATATAGATCTAAGTCATGTTAACAGTTGTATCACATATTAATCGATTTCTTATTGTTAAACATTAAAGTTATCTCCAGTTTTTCACTAATGTAAATAATGACACAATGAAAGTCCTTATATCTTTTTAAATTGTGTGTAATTATTTCTTTAAAAATATTTTTGTAAGTTAAGCTATTAGACCAACTTTATGCACATTCTTTATACTTTTAAATAAGGAGATATTGCCCTTCAGGAAAATGGGACAAATTTTAACTCTTAGCAGCTATATCTGAGAGAGCCTGTCCACCTAAACCCTTGCTCAGACTAAACACTTTTTTCTAATCTTTCCCAATTCAACAGGTGAAATTTTTTACCTTGTTTTAATTTGTTTTCCTTTCATTGCTAGTGAGATTGAACATTTTTCATGCATTTACAAGTTATTTATAATTACTCTTCTGTGAATTGCCTATTTATATTCTTCGTTCATTTTTCTCTTGGAGCATTCTTATTGATTTATGACAACTGTTTTTATACTAATGATATCGGCCCTTTTTATTTATGTTGCTAGTATTATTTTCCACTTCTTATTTGTCTTTTACTTGTGTATTGCTTTTTTCTTTAACCTAGAGAAGTTTTACATTTTTATTTGGTTGAATTATTTCTCGGTATTTTTTTTTTTTTATAATTTCTGGTTTCACACTATGATTGGAAAGTTCTTTTTACTTGAAGGTGTGAATATTAACTTTTAAAGATAAGCTCTGTGTAATTTACTCCTTTGTGTGTTCTAAAATGCCCCATGCAGTTCTAGCTTTTGTTCATTGATTGTGAAGAGGGTCACTGGTAAAAATACAAATATAATTTAGGCAGATGGGTAGACCCTTTTTCATTCTTTCTGATCTGTGCCCTTTTTATTATACATGTTCTTTGTATTTGTCTTCTAAGATAAGACTTTAGGTAGGCTTATGACATAAATTCTCCTAAGAAGTTTTGCATTGTTTGAAGGAAAGGATTAGTACAGAGTAGTTTTATTATTACAGGATGGATTATTCCATATTTGTGTGTGTGTGTGTGTGTGTAACTATATAAGCACACACACAAATATATATATAAACTTACACCCAACTTAAACTTATAGTTGTTTTCTCAATGTTACCTCTAATATCTTTTGACCATTAGGAATTCAATTCCAAGGCAGAAGGAATTAGGCCCATATGTTAGCAAAAAGAAAAATCATGCCATCAACAGATAATGAGTCATAAAAGGAAAGATGTAGTGAAAAGATGAGTTTGATTTTTGATGTATTTAGTGGAATGAGAATAATGCACACTTGGGTAAAGGACAGTGTGTGTTTGTCTGCTGGACTGTGGGTATGGCTTTTAACATTTAGCATCACACGAGGAGCAGCAAATTCCCTACAGTCCTCAAAAATTTACACAATATTAAAAAAAAATCTTGGCAAAAGTGGAAGAGAAATTTTATGAGAGGGATGAAGGAAAAATCACTTTCAGATTAAAAGTATAGCATGTGTAAATAAAAGGATGAATGAAATAGTATGTCTATTCAAAGAGCTACAAGTTATTCAGTATTTATGAACTAAAAAGTAGACTTAAGAGAATTTCGAATGCTATAACCTGATTATCTGTCTTCCCTGCAAGAACTGGAAGTCGTTTGTTTAAGATGGTGGCACAACAAAAAGGAAGAACCTTAATCCTGAGTCATCAAATGACAGAAAGCTACAATAAGCGCCTCTCAACCCTTAAGTGAGGTATAACTATTCACTGTGTTACTTTACAAAAATGTGGGATTTGTTTGTTTCAACAGCCAGTGTTAAATACGAAACACAAGTACCCACTTCATAAAGATTTTTTTAAGTTTAAAAGTGACAACACATGCTAAATGCTTAGAATATTGCCTAGGACCAGCACACAGTAAGTTCTCAAATTGTATAATGGTTAACAATTATAATTATATATTACTATAATACATTATATAGAAATAAGTATTTGTGTATAAACATGACTGTTAGTTATCCTTTCTTGGATAACTGAGAAATGAATAAGTAAATAGAACACAGTGCTCACTATTCATTTTCTCTCAACAGTATGAGTTAGAAATTCTTTCTTTGCTGTGATACCTCACTTGCAATCTTGTTTATAGCACTCACCATTCTGTATTGCACTTATTTATTGACTTGTGTAGACTTCCTACCAATTAGACTGTAGTGCTTTGAAGGCGGACACTGCATTTTATATGTCTTTATATCCCTAGAGTTCAGCATAAAATCTGGTACAAAAGAGCACGCAATAAATATTTGTTAGATTAGTAAATACATTATAAACATACAGTAGCAGACTTGGACAAAAGCATAGGGGGTGGCAGTCCATTCAACTTTTTTTTTTGTTAAGATGAAGAAACTGAGTACAGAGATGTTAAATAATTTTCCCAGTGTCATCCAGCTTCTTAGTGGAAGAGCTTAGAATTGAATCCGGTTTTTTTTCGAAATGCAGTTCCCACTGTATTGCACACTTCCTCCATTGAAGTGCACAACAAAGGGTATTTCAACAAAATAATCAGTGAAATTTTGCTCACTCTGAAGTTTTCTGTGAGGCACAGTAATAACTCTTAAAGTTCACAAATTTCCAGGAAGAGGAAGGGGCAGCTTACAGAAAGCCACAGACAGGAATCGAGCATGGAACTTATCTCAAAGCTCGGAAGCCTCGTCTGTGCACCTGCACGGGGCATCAAAGAGACACTTAAAACCACAATAAGACTTTTTTTTTTTTTTTGAGAGTTAGTTTCTGCCAAGGGTTAAGAAGAATGAAATAGCTTCCAGGAGAGACTGCTTGGGCTAAGGAAACTTTAGAACCCAAACCCGAATTTTGCTGCAGAGGAAGGGGGCTGTGATAGTTTTGTGAGTGCGCAGCTGTGGCAGGAGGCTTCGAAGGAGAGAAACAGAATTAAGAAACAACACCCTCTCTCTTTACCATCAAGCCCCACTGGTTTCAAATCTGCTGAATGAGAGTGCCATTTAAGAAACATCTGGCACACTCAGACATAGGAAAACCAGAACACTAGAGAAGTGAACCTGGGAACACACCTGGTGGGGCTCACATGTAATTAGGTCATGATGTGTTATATGTCCGAATAAATACAGGCTCAAAGGCAAACAGGCACACATTCTCAAAGTCTCTTAATCTCCAAGCCAGAATCCTAGAGATGGAAGTGAGAAATCTATCCTCCCTCCCCACAAACATATGTAAACATGTGCAGGCATACACAAGCACACATTTACATTTGCACTGGCCAACAATTCAAGGAAAAGAGAAAAAAAAAAGATAAGGAAATAAACTGATCCTACTATGCTAAAGATAGGAAAGACCTTATAGTTGAGTGAATTATGCTCTAAATAAAAGTGAATAGTGAGATTTTTGAGAGAAAACTTTCTTTGGAAAGCAAAAGATGACATGTACATAGTACTAACACATTGCAAATTTTGGTTTTTAAGAAGTCCAAGTAGAAAAATATATCCTCTGTTGTTGACACCCAGATCCGAAGCTTGTTGATTAATATTGGAGTGAAGGGTAGGATGTATGGTAATTATCTCTTTGAGGGAAATATACTTATGCCAGTGGTTTAGGCCATATCAAGTCTTCCAATATGGGTAGCCTCAGATTTAAGCAACTGTCATATATAAATACTTAGTAGTTTTACCAAAAAAAAAAAAAAATCAAATAAAGATTATCACCCTGTCTTATCTACCATGATTCCTTGGTGGGTGGATCAAATCACTTGGCATATGTAAACCCATCTTGGAATCTCTAAACACTACAGAGATGCAAGGCTTATGGCTAACTCAATATCTAATTTATGCATTCAGATTATTTAAATTATTTTTGTCATTTTACCTCCCTGTGCTTATTCCACTTTTTCTTCTCTTATATTCCATTATTTCATCATAGAGTTAGAACTATAATTTAAATCAAAAGAGTGTGATTTTTCTCAGCTTAATGCTGGTCAAAACCATATCTGAGTCAGGTTCTTAGAGTGTCATTTTAAAGTGCATTGCTACCACTAGCAACCAGAGTAGTGGAAAATATTCAGTCTGAATAAGAAAAGACTATCTTTGATTATTTAAATGACTTATATGAAAGAGTGTTTCAGGGATAAAGCTAATATTTTAACAAGGAAGATTGTCGTCTGGTGTCTGGAATGATGACTCTAAAGGATGTTTCTCTCCCCCAGTCCTGACTTCCTATTAGGTTTTAGCTATTTTTGAATTCCGTTGTTTGCTGTTAAGATGTCTGTCTATAAAGAAGACTCTGATTGAGAAGCTTGTTATCAGATTGATTTAAACTCATGGTGAATCAAAACTCTGATCTTGGAGAAGACCACTTTATAAGAGTGAAGAAGAGAAAATAACAAGTATAAAGATGTATTATGTCTATATACAACAATTAAATGGAGCACATGTGCACATGTGTGTGTGTGTGTGTGTGTGTGTGTGTGTGTGTAATGACCATACTAAATTTTGAATTCCTTTTTGATGCTCACTATGTATGTTTGAATCTACTGCCATCTCCAAACTGCGTTCATTGTTGTTTTTTTTTCTTCTTTGCTTCAGTTGTTTGTTCAGCTGACCACCAACTCTTGAGTTCTCTGGTACGTCTGACTCTTAGCCATATTTGAAAGGAGGGAAGAGACAGTGAGAAAGCCATGACTAAGGATCCCAAATCCACACACTCGACCTTGTCCAGCCGCCTTGGTTTAGCCATCCACTTTCTGCCCTTTTTACCTTGGTCTTTTTCCTGGTCTGGTTAACTATTGTAATTGCCAGGAGCTCTCACTATTAGGAGAAATCTCAGGCCAGCTTTACGTCAATCTGCAATATATTTCTCAGAAACAAATTCCAAAAAAAAAAAAAAAATGACTAAACAGCAGATTCCGTAGAGAGTACAACACCTAACAATGCAAGAGTTTTTACCCTTCATGATGTCATATGCTCCAAGGCTTGGCTGGCACCTAGATGGAAAAATGTTGTTGGCCTTAAACTATGCTAGCATTTCTCCTTTCCAGAGCTGAGCCTGGAATGGGAGCTTGAACTCCTGCTAGTGAGCACATTGCACTGGTGCTATTAACTAGGACCAATTCATATAAGAGCAGTAGTTTAAAGACGCTATCTACCAAAGACTTTGGACTGTGTTAGTCATGTTCTGCTTTCTTTCGTTGGCCATATATTGTGAACACATTTGAATTTGACCAGAGAGCAAGGGAAAATTCAGATGAGGAGTGCCAAAAAAAGTCAGTATACAAATTAATGTTTTTCCAATTTGTAAAAATAACTTCTTTGGATAAAGAAACAAATAACTAAACCTCAGAATGTGCAAGTGGGTGATTCATATATTCCATAGAGTGAAAACGTTAAATTTTGAAAGCCTTTAGGCTGTGATTTTCTTGTCTCTCCCCTGTAACTTAAAATAGATGGAGGGAAAAGACAGCAGAGAGAAGGAGGGAGATTAAATGAATCAAGAGGGGGACTGTCAAAGCTGCTATAAAGTCTGCAGGAAGGCTATAGCAGTAAGGAAAAGTAAAAAGGCTATAGTCATAAAGATGATGGCATTTGTGAAGCAGTGGAGAGAAATGTCAGGAGGGGTGCTTTCTAAATCTGAATAATATAGGATTTAGACAGTTCACATTCTAGATTATTTTATTGGTTCAACCAATCCACCTTGTACTAAATTTTTGCATGTGCAAATAATTGGGTACTCTAATACAAAGGCCTTAAAGGCTTAGGTAATCCATTTATTCTATTACATTATATCCATCAAGAAGTATTATTATTATTTTTTTTAGATTGGGCTGCGTATGCTTTATAAGATTAGCTTCAGAGTTTATCGACACTTGATAATCCTCTAAGACAGTGAGTGGTTTCCTAGCCTACCTGTGCTTTTGGATTGCTTGCTAAGGAAGGATTTTTTAAAAAATATGAATTCCCAAGGGCTTTCTAAAATCTGCATCCAGAGTTCATAATATTAGAGGTGATATATCTGGGATTACATGGCATGAAAATCTGACACATTTGGGAACCATAATTCTGAAGCAATGTAAGTAAATTAATCTATTAGTCCATTTTTAATACTCTAAAAAAGACAGAAGTTGTTTTAAGTAATTACCACTTCAATATAAAAGAATAAAAAAATGAGCACACAGAAATAATTATTTTGTTATTTATTGTTTGCCTGATGGTAAGGTGTAAATGATCATGAGACCAATTTTAGTTAAAATATGTTTCAAAATAGTATCCTTTGAAAAAGAAACAAGTAGAAATGGATTAAAAGAGGGTAAAAATAGGACCTATAGTTAAAATGAAAAGGGCAGCACTAGAAATCAGAAGAAATGCAATCAATCTCATCTTTAAACTGAAAACTAGTTCAGCTTCCTCTTCTGTAAAATAAATCAAATGGATTAAAAAAAAAGTCTCTAAGTCTCTTCAAATTCTAACATTCCATAATTCCATGATTCTAGAGATTATTTTATTTTATATACTTATTTTTTATAACATTTATCGGAGTAACATTGATTAATACAATTTTATATGTTTCAAGTATACAATTCTATAATACATCATTTGTATGTTGCATTGTGTGTTCACTACTCAAAATCAAATATCCTATCAGCATACATTTGATCCCCTTTACCCATAGCTACTTCCCTCCCTCCTTCCCCTCTTTCCTTCTGGTAACTACTAAACTGTTGTCTGTGTCTATGAGTTTTTGTCTGTTTATCTTATTCGTTTGTTGCTTTCAGTTTTATATCCTACATATGGGTGAAATCATATGATTCTCAACCTTTTCCATCTAAGTTGTTTCACTTAGCATGATTGTCCCAAGATCTATTCATGTTGTTGCAAATGGAAGTATTTGATCTTGTCTCATGGCTGAGTAATATTCTATTGTACATATGTAGTACATCTTCTTTATCCAATTATCTACTGTAGGACACTTGAGTTGTTTCCATGTCTTGGCCAGTGTGAATAATGCTTCAATGAACATCGGGGTGCATATATATTTATGGATAGATGTTTTCAAATTTTAGGGGTAGATACCCAGAAGAGGGATTGCTAGGTCATTTGGTAATTCTATTAATATTTTGAGGAACCTCCATATGTTTTCCATAGTGGCTCTACAAATTTACATTCCCAACAGCAGTGTATGAGGGTTCCTTTTCCCCTACAACCTCTTCAGCACTTGTTATAACTTGTCTTGTTGATAATAGCCATTCTTACAGGTGTGAGGTGGTATCTCATTGTGGTTTCGATTTGCATTTCCATAATAGCTAGCAATGTTGAGCATCTTTTCATGTCTGTTGGCCATTTGTATGTCTTCTTGGGAGAAGTGTCTGTCAGGTCCTCTGCTTATTGTTTAATTAGATTATTTTTTGCTGTCGTTGAGTTGTATAAATTCTTAATATATTTTGAATATTAGACTCTTATCGGAAGCATTGTTTGCAAATTTCTTCTCCCTTTGGGTTGGTTGCCTCTTTGTTTTGTTAATGGTTTCTTTTGCTGTGCAGAGCTTTTTAGTTCGATATAGTCTCATTCATTTATTTTTTGCTTTTATTTCTCTTGCCTTGAAGTTAAATTCATAAAATGCTTTCTGAAACCAAGGTCCATGAGTTTAGTATCTATGTTTTCTTTTATGCAATTTATTGTTCCAGGTCTTATATTTAGGCCTTTGATCCATTTTGAGTTAGTTTTGGTATATGGTGACAGCAGCCTAGTTTCATTTTTTTGCATGTGGCTTTTCAATTTTCCCAGAGATTATTGTATTTTAGAGACAGCATATGGTGAAATAACTTAATTTGATATCTGAGTATATTTTAAATATCTTTTTAACTGTCTTAATTTTTATCAATAATTAATATCACCTTTTTTATTATAAAATGTGGTGTTTCTTTACATTCTATCAAGTTTGCAAGTAAGAGCCCATTAGAAAGACTAATATATTTTTTATTTAAAAGTCCTTTAAAAATTTTGCCCTCAATTTTCAAATTTTCATTTTTTTCACACTTCATTTACATATGTATTATTTACTCTTAGACTATAGTAATAAATATAATGAACCACACATTTTAATGTTTTATTTTTTCATTCATGCATTGATTCAACAATATAAAATAAGTACCTAAAATGTACCAGAACTGTGCTAGGTACTGTGGGTATAATGGGAAGTAAAATCAAGTGGTCTCCACTCTCTCAGAGCTTTATGGGCTAGTGGGTAAAAAGACATTTATTACATAATTTCATAATCAGTATTAAATTCCAACCTTGATAGCCATTCTGAAGAAGGAGAATTTAATCTGACAACTAAAAGTCGACTGTATCTTTCAATGAGTAGACAGAAAATTTAAGGCAGAGAAACCTGTATGTATAAAAGTCCAGTGTTTGAAGGTAACATGAAAGTATAAAGGACAGAAAAAAGGCCAAGGAGACTGAAGACCAGGGAACAGGAGGGAGATATTTTAGGATCAGGTTTGAAGGGTAATTAAAGGAGTAACTATGTAAATCCTGAAGGCTCTCTGGTGGTCAGTGCTGTTCACCAAATATTTCCAGTGTTCTCATGGGCACCTAGTAAGATTGCCCCCAACCCCACTCTTTGGAATAAGTGAAGCCACTTGATTTCTTTTGATTTTAGATGTCTATCAGGTGTATGTATAGTGGTATAATACTGTGATTTTACTTTGTGTTTCCCTAATGAATAATGATATTGAACATTTTTCATGGTTTTTATTTCTCATCCTTTTATCTTCTTTGGTAAAGTGTCTTTTCAAATCTTTTGCTTGCTTTTTTCTTTTCTTTTTTTGGGTGGGATGGTTGGTTAATTGGGTTGTTTGATTTCTTATTGACTTGGGAAAATTATATATTCTAGATACTATTCCTTTATTGGTTGTGTTTTACAAATATTTTCTTCTAATCTGTTGTTTGTATTTTCATTTTCCAAATTGTGTCTTTTCACAATCCAAAGTTAATACTTATGATGAAGTCTAATTTATCAAGCTATTATTTTTAGATCCTATTTATAACAGATCTGAAAAAAAAGTGTCCACCTATTTTTTTATGAAGAAATGTTTAATATTTATGCAAAGAAATATTTCCAAAAGGGACACAGTAGACTTGAACAAATAGGGACACATTCCATCTTGGATAAAAATACTTTTTATTTGGTACTAGATATGTTGATTCTAAAGTTCGTAGGGAAGAATAAATAACTGAGGTTATCCAAGAGCATTTTGAAGAGGTGCAATGGTGATGAGTCTCACCGTATTAAAATATACTATAAATTTGAACACTATGGTATTAGAACTAGAAAAGCTAGCCCCATTCATGGAATAGAATAGTAGACCCAAAAAGTGAACCCAAGTGTATATGGAAATTAGTTATAAAATAAAGAGGACATTTAAAATAACTAGGGAAAAATTGACTTTTTAATAAATGGTTTTAAAAGTACAGGATAGCCATAAAAATTTTGTCACATACTTTGCACCCACATTTGAATAAATTCCAGATAGAGCTCTGATAAAAATATGAGACCAAACAAGGGCGGTATAAAAGGTGAATTCTTTTATAATCTGCAGGTATGGAAAGACTTTCTCACTTGATTCAAGTCTAGAAGCAATAAAACAAAATAAAAAGTAATACAAAAAGGTAATAAGGAATTACAAGGTAAAAGCACCATGAGCATAGTCAAAATACAAATGACAAATCAGAAAATATTTCAAAAATATGTTAAAGAAAATCTTCTTAAAATATAAAATGTTCTAAAAAATATGGAAATGACAAAACCCCTAAATCTAGCAAGAAAAAAATAGACAAAGGATGTAAATCTGTTCACAGAAAAAAAAGTGTCCCTTAACTATATGAAATATATATATTTTTTATTTCAATTATTAAGAGAAATGCAGAAGCCTACTTGGAAATTATACTTCTCACTTACTAAATTAGCAAAACCAGTATTACCCCATCCTCCACTCCTATAATAAAATAAACTGCTTCGACAAAGCTTTTGTGAAACAGGCGCTCTCACACATTGCTGGAGGGAATAGAAAAATGATACAAATACTATTGTGGGGGACCTTCATAATATAAAACAAAATCACACATTTAGTTTTTCTTTTACTCTGAAATCCCAGTTTTAGAAATCTGTTCTGAAGATATACCTCAACAAGCATGAAAGAACATGTGCACAAGTTTATTCTCTGTTCAGCAGTAGAGGGTGTTTAAATGAACTCAATACTGCTGTACAATAGAGTACCTTGAGATCTTAAAACATAAGGATTATCTCTGTGCTGATTTAGAATGATCTTATTAAAGGAACAAATCAAAACTCAGAAGAGGATTCATACAGTAATTTTATTCACGTAAGCCAGTGGTTCTCTGTTGGGGTGATTTTGCCTGCCAGGGCATTTTAGGCAATGTCTGGAGATATTTTTGGTTGTCATGATTGGGAAGGTTGCCACTAGTATTTAGTGGGTACAGGTCAGGGATATTCAGAACAAACTAACAATGAGAATTAACAATTAATTAGCAGTCAGATCTTGGCTTAGTTGCTAAACGTAATCAAAGATTTGGGGAGAAATAGCTGATACTAGAGCTGAGATAGGAAAATATAAGTTGAGTTTGGAATATATTCTTGTGCTAGAAAGCAAAGGTGCACCCAGAATCTAGTAAGAGCATCCAAAAGGGAGGGTAGAAAGCTAGTTTGTAGGAGTTTCATTGGCCAATATGGACCAATTTGAACATAAAGTGTTGTATGAAAAGAATGTCTATAATGGACTATACAATATTGAATATGTATTTCATTTATTTACTAGCAAGTTAGATATAGAGATGAGAGAGAGATTGAGAAGGAAAAAGGCACATCTTGTCACCATAAGGGAGAAGAGGAAGGAGGAGAGAAAGGAAGAGGAAAAAAATAAGGAGGGGAGAAGGGAAGGAGGAGGAGTAAAGCAATTATAAGAAAAGAAGCATTTATCTAGTCTATTTAAGAGAAATGATAATTCATCCTCAGTTGATATATTAGTCAGCTCAGGCTGCTGTAACAAAATACCATGGATTAGGTGTCTTAAATAACAGAAATTTATTTTCTCACAGTTCTGGAGGCTGGAAGGCCAAGATCAGAGTGTCTGAATGGACAGTTACTGGTAACTGAATGGATAGTTACTCTCTACTTGGGCTGCAGACAGCTACCATCTTGCTGTGTATTCAAGCAGTGTCTCTTCTTATAGCACTAATCCCATCATGAAGTTGTGACCCTTATGGCGGCATCTAACCTTATTACCTCTCAAAGGCCCCATTTCCAAATGCCATCATATTTGAGAGTTAGGACTTCGACAAAGGAATGTTGGGGAGACACATTCAATCCATAACAGTTGGTAAGGAAGGTTTTCTTTGCATAAGGATACCAGTTAATACAAGTTGAAGAAATGATAGAATGAGAAAATCACCTTTCAGCATACTCCAAAGAAATACTTTATTTAGTCAAGAATTATCAATGGATGCTAAAATAATTAGGTGAAAGTTTGTGGGAAAGAGGCAATTTGCAAAGTGCCAAAGCTTCACCCCAACAGTTATTAGCTGCAGAAAAACCGTACCTTAAACATAAAGAGATATAGTGATTTTCCCTTAACCAAATGATCAAACTTATTATTGCTAATAACTGACAATCTGATATGTGCATCTTGATGTGATAGAATATGTTGTTTGCACATGAAGTACTTTTGTCAAAATGTTTAATCTGAATTTAATCAAGCCTTTAGACCTAACTGCAATTTTAAAGAAATGCAGATAATATAACCACCAGTTAGCAATACAATGAGGAAATAGGCATCTCTGGAATGTGGAAATATTTGTAAGAAATTGACCTACTATCTTGGAAGGAGAAGAGATTGTACATATACTGGTTTGAAATGAAGTAGTAATCACATTTGGGAGACTACTTGGAAAATTGGAATACAGAAAAAATATGAACTCATTGGGAAATATTATTTATTTCTTTAAGTGTGATATTGCCATTGTGGTTTATGTAACAGAATGTTCTTAATTTTAGGAAATGCATACTGATGCATTTAAGAGAAGAATCATAATATCTGCAATTTCTTTAGAATTGTTTAATCTATACATATATGTGCACATAGATAAAGCAAATATGTAAAATGTTAATTTTCATCTAGTTTTAACTTAATTATTATATCATCACTTTACATTTTCTATGTGTTTTGAAATAAAAATAGAGCAAATACCAGAAAGATGATAACATGGTGATGGTGGGGCGGGGGAGGATTTCCAGTCATGATAGAGCCGTATATACATGTATATCTTCCTACCACTCAAATACAAACACATCACACATAGGATTTGTGTGTGCATGTGTGTGTGTGTGTGTGTGTACATGTGTGTGTAAAATACATAATGGTAAAATCTCTGTGAAGGTAAAAAGAGAAAACCCTTAATGGTGAGAAGCAGTGGTAGCAAAAAGAAGGTGGAGGCAAATACAGGCAGTGTGGTTCAGGACCGTGTGTAAATCATGACAATCTGTGTGTCAGAGTTACCAGCCGGGTTTAGTCCTAGTCAGTGAACTTCCTTTGAAATAGTTTTTACAACCATTATGAGTATGGTCATAAAAGCATCCCTTGCCTGTGGCATAGGAAGAAAGAGATGCATCCACAACAAACAATAACAGACAGCAATAACAAAAACATATAGGACAACAAAACGAAATAACAAAAACATGCAGAAGAGCATTACCAGTTTAGGAGGAGAGAGCAAATTTGAATATAAAACCCATTCTGGGGCTGTCCAGACCAGAAAACCAAGGTAGCAGTTCTAAATAACACTTTATGAGAGACTGGACGTGAAAACATACTGGAGAAAACATTAAGTCTGTTACAATCCAGAAAGGAAAAATTATTATCTTTGGTAACAAGAAAGGGGTTTACTAAGAAAACAGATATATAAGAAAATGAAATATTTGCAATTATTACCATATATTAAAATAAAATTATGGAGAATAATAAAATGGTACAGCTCGAAAGAGAATTAATTAAATAGAACTGAATAAAAACTGTTTAAAAATCTAAGAGGCAAAGAAGAAGGTAAACTGAGAAGTAGAATACATTTACGAAAGCAAGAAAGAGGAAGAAAGTGAGAGATAGGTGGGGTGGTAGAGGATATAATAGTGGGAGAGAGAAAATAATAGATGATGGGATTTAAATAATT
This sequence comes from Pteropus vampyrus, assembly GCF_000151845.1. Taxonomy (NCBI): domain Eukaryota; kingdom Metazoa; phylum Chordata; class Mammalia; order Chiroptera; family Pteropodidae; genus Pteropus; species Pteropus vampyrus. Next base: position 7,679,768 of record NW_011888784.1, read on the forward strand.
TTATGAATTTTCAAAATAATGGATAATTTTAAAATATTTTAACCTTAGCTTTTGAAAAAAGAAGGACAGGTATTGAATTTCATTAAAGACATTTTCTGAGTCTACTTAGCTGATCACATGGCTTTTCTCTTATGTATTAAAGTGATGAATTACATTCAATTATTTTCTATGTTAAGTTTTTTATACTCTTGAAAAAAAACCTTATTTTTTCATTATGTATCTTTTATATGTGATAGTTTCAAATTGCTTATATCTTATTTAGTGGTTTTGCTTCTTTATACCTAAATGAAATATCTTACATTCTCCACATTTTTATACTTTCTTTCTGTAGCTTGAACATCAAATTGGTACAAGCATCATAACATAATGTGGCAGCTTTTTCATTTTTTCTTTCCCTGGAGAAATCTGTAAGAAATAGAGAATATTTGCTCTTGACTATTTGTTCATGGTTAGAACACCCTATAAAACTTTCTGAGCCTATCTGATGCCTCTTTATAGAAAAGAAATGCAAACTTATAATACAGAGACAGACCCTGCTATATATAGGAGGTAATTTTATTAAATTTTTACAATGTATAATACATATATGGAGGGGTTTATATATCATAAGAGTGCATATCCATGAATTATCATAAAGCAAACACACAAGTGTAACAGTCACTTGGGTCAAGAAATTTAACTTTATATTTACAAATATTGTTCTTCTGTCTAAAGGACACCTTTTAATATTTCCTTTACTGTGTGTTTCCTGGTGATGTAGTCTCTTAGATTTTTTGTTTGTTTGTTTGGAATATATTATCTTATGTTTAAGGATATCATTGTTGAGTGTAGAATTATAGTTTGCAGTCATTTCCTTCCTGTATTTTAAGACTAACTCAATTGTCATTTTGCCTCAATTGTCATTTTGCCTCCACTGTTTCTGGTTCAAAATTGGCTGTAAGTTTTATTATTGGTCCTTTTAAGGTACTCTGGATGCTTTCAAAAATTTCTTTTTGTTTTGTGTTTCAGCAACTTTTCTATGATAGGTCAAATGTCAATTCCTTTGGATTTATTTGTCTTGGGGTTTGTAATGGCTCTTAAATTTATGATATGGCATCTTAATGGATTTTGAAAATTTCTCAGATGATAGCTCTTCATGTATTGCTTTTTGCCCTTTTCTTTTTCTCCTTTCCTTCTGATACTCCACGCATTTATTAGAACCTTTCCTTATATTTTTCTTATTTTCTCTTTTTTGTTTTCTGTTCTTTTGTCTTTTTGAGCTTTATTCTTTATACGTACTTATGATCCAACTTCCAGATTATGAATTTTCTTGTGAGCTTGGACTGTGTGTTTTTAAGCACATCCACTGAGTTCTTGATTTCAGTTATTATAGTTTTAGTTCGAAGATGATAATTTTAATATAGTTTTATTTAGGTGCCGAAGGTCTTAATCATGTTTTTATCCTCTTGGATGTATTATGAAAATTATTTTTTAAATTATTTTCATTGTTTATAGCCTTACTGAGGTATAATCAATACACACACAAAAACTTTTGTATATTTTCTGTACATAATTTGATGACTTTAGATATGATGCCATTACCATAATCAAGGTACTACATACTCAGTTTTCTTACATTTTCTTCAGAAGTTAATAGAGATTATGTCTTAGCAAAATGAAGGATTAAACCAAGTGATGACAATATTGGATCCAGGAAGTGAGAGATTCAATACAGAAGACAGATAAAGGGAAATACTAGGAAGACAGTCTAACCATATAATCCTAGGATAACAGGTTACGTAGAACAGATAAATTGTGGGCTGACAGGGGGGTCCATAGGACAGAAATCTACATTTAGCTGGTAGATTTCTTATTGCCTTTGACAACTTGGAATTTATTACTGTTCAATTAATGATGACTTTTCAAGGTTTCCAAACATTTAGGAAAAATGATGATAGATAGAAAATAAAGTAAATGAAAAAATGAGGCAGTGGCTTCATGATTTGGTAAGTGACTTTTTGATTTAGTGGTTGTCTGATAATTTAGTAGCTGTACCTCAGTTTTATGACAGAGATAAGAACAAATTTGGGGGTTTGCTCTGCAATGAAGTTTTAGTTTTTACTGGATGTTCAGCCCTCCTCACAATTTAGAAGCTCATTAGTTCCCTGTCATAAACTTCTTTTGGCCTAAACCAGCTAGCTGCTATTGTCTACTGATTGATAAGATTGGCAGTTCTAGGATATGAATGTGTGGAAACCCACAAAGGGAATCAGACTGACGGCTCATTACGAACAGAGGAACAGATATGTCCACACTGAGCCCTGCTCTCTTAAGGATGAGAAAATGGCCCCAGAAGGGGGAATAGCTATAGCTCTGAGGTTGGATATACACACCGAACCTTAGCTAGCCTTTTTTAAAAAAATTGGATGCCAAAATATTGTATTTGTTATGCAATGTCACTATAGCAGTGCTAAAATAATGCAATATATGTTGATATTGCCATATTAAGAACTCATCACAATATTCCCAAGTCACAAGAAATCAGTGGTCAGAAAAATAAGGAAATTTTGAAATATCTCATTTCAGAATATCTCATTACAACAGAATTTTTCACAACAATAAAAAATGAATACGAAGCTGAAACCAAAGTAAATTTTCAACTGGCTTATCTGTGAGTTAAGGAAGAAAAAGCATTTACTGATGGTGAGTTCATTAAATCAGTCAATGAACTGTATCCAGAAAAAATAAACTTCTTTAAGACATTTGCCTTTGCTAAGAATAGTTGTTCAGAGTTGAAGATGTTTGAAGTAATATCCATAGTCAATTAAAAAATAAGATAAAAAGTTCGAGTGGTTTTCCTTGGTTCGTGGAGAGTTGACAGATGTTATTGATACTACTCAGTTGTTTAGTTGAGGAGTCAGTGCTGAGTTTGAAGTGACTGGGGAAATAGTCTCTTTGAAAAATCTGTGTGAAACATTTACATGCAAGAATATTTTTAAAGAATTTGAGAAAACGCTAATTCAGTAAAACCTGAAGAGGAATCTGCTAAGATGTGTTACAGCTGATGGTGGCAATAATATGTATGGAGCATGATGAATTTAATTGACTTTGTGTGAATTTAACCATCATGAGTTTTGTGAATTTTTGTTAAAAATAAAAGCTGAATATCCCAAATTGTCCTATGGCTTAACAGTGGTTTTATTGCAATTATTTTGACTCAGAGCTGAGAGTGAAAATTTTCTGAATGAGACCCATCTTCAACTATTTTTATCCAACACTGCATGGCTTTGGAAATTAGCTTTTGCTAACCACTTTATAATATATTCAAAAAATTAATCCTAAAACTACAAGGCAGAATAGTGCATATAATGTGAAGGAGATACTGTGGGAAAGTCATTTCGGTAACTACTTTGCTTGAATCATAAGTAATGCCAAGCTGCTTTGTACATTACTTATACTGTTAAAAGTTAAACAAGCAGTGATATATCTGATCCCATTCAAATTTGCATTAGATACATTTTCTGAGCTCAAACTACATTTTTAACTTTTTTCAGACTTCAATGCAAGTGCAAATACAATTTTCATATTTCAAAATTCATTTAATGGTACAGTTGAGTTTATATATAACCTTCAATTGAAAGTGATTAGTTTGGAGTATAATGACAGGCTAAAAGGCAAATATCAAGAGAAGAATCTAATAGAATTCTATAACTTCCTTCTAAATGATGAATATCTTCAAAGTCATATGCTCATGTATTGATGTCAGTATTTGGAAGTACCTATCCATGTGAAAAGACATTTCCAAAGTTGAAATATGTAAAATCTCATTACAGATTGTATTAACAGGTGAACATTTATAATTGATTTTGATTTTAGGGAATTGGAACTAAGAATGCCATTTAAATACAATGTTCTCTCTCTCTCAAAAAAAAAAAGAATTCTTATTAGTAGACCTGTATTACAGACATATGCTAAATTATTATTATTTTTGAATTTTGTCAAAAATTGTGGAAATTTATTTTCTCTTGTTGCATACTGCCTACACAACGTCCTCATTTTTGCTTCTTGGTCTAGAAAGCCTAAATGTTTTTTATCTTTCCCTTTACAGAAATTTTTGCTGACTTTTGCTCAAGCTGATTTTTTAAATACCTGATTTAGATGGCATATGCCTTTCCTTATTTGTGTGGACTGAAGTGCATCTTGAGGGAGGTAGTCTCCCTATATACAAATTGAGGATGTTTCTAGAAGTGGAAAATCTGTGTAGGCAGCTTGAAATGGGCACTACTCCTCACCTCATTTCCGGTTGTCCTTAGAGTAGTCATTTCCAAATAAACCCTGTCTAGAAGCACTGGCCAGTTTCAGGATAGCCCCTCAACACTGAGAAGTGGCAGAATAAGAGAGGTAGATAGAAAAGAGCCCCTTAAAATTTGAAACCAGAGGAAGTTCTAAGGATGTGCCCCATTTCTCTATGGAAGGGCTGAGGTATTTGAAGTCTACCTGAAGCTTCCCTGCCATGTTCCCTCAGGTATTACAACTATAGGGAACATTCGTTCTGACTTCCAACTACCTGAGGATTCTGTCTGGCAGCCAGCGCCCACTCTCCCTAGGTCTCCAGAAGGCCTGAAGTGCCAGAGAATGAATGCTCCGTGGAAGGAACCCTCAGCCAATGATCCCTCTGGTTAGGTGATTCTGGTATGTGTAGACCCTAAGTCTGTTTTTAAATATCTTTTAACTATTTCTAGTAAAGTGGTCTGCAATTTATTTATGCAGGTACATTTAAATCATATGATGATGTTCTGGTCATTGAATATGGATTCAACTGAGGAATGGATTAGCTCAATGAACACACCAATATGGATCCACATGAAATCTTTGCTAATTGAGAATAGTGGCTAGCACTGAAACTCGCCATAGTTCGCAGGAGAATATTTACAAATGAGCCTGTTAAAACTCATGTGATTGTGAAATCAGTATTTTCAATGGCTTTTGAGCCAAGCTTATAAAAGCTTTTCATTCTGAAATTAAGAAAAAGAGTCCCTGATGTTTTTATGATTTTCTTTCTTTATATTTAAATCTTTGATTTTACTGGTACTTATGGAAGACGTAGAGAATTGATAGTGTTTTCTATATATGGGTTATGTGGCTTTTCAGGTGGGCCATAGATTAATAGAAAGAAGTAGTACATAAACGAAGAAGTCCACATACCATTTTCAGAAGCAAGTTGGTCACTCAGGACAAGAAGAGGCACAGTTTTGCTCACAGGAGATTCACTTGGCCTTCAGAGTCTTAAATGGTGTCAAGGAGCTGTGGGTGATTTGTTTCTCAATTGACAGGGCCTGCTGTGTCTGGAATGCTTAGATAGTGCCATACCACAGCCTTTTTCGACTATACTACTTTATAATCCCTCCAGACAACTGTACACACACACACAGACACACCTAGAAATTTCCACTTATGGAAATATATGGAAACATCAAGTTCCCTTGAATAAGCGCCATGTCAGCAGGTTCATACTATCACCTGAGAGAGAAAAGTGAGGTCATTACCCAGGGATTTCTGAATAAACATCTTAGATTCCGATTTCCTGTCATTCTGAATCCATTTCTCCTCTTTTTGGTCTCGATAGAATATATTAATGCTAAGTTCCCCTGGTTATTTGAAACACTTCTTGTATCAAAGACAAAATTCCCATGGGCATGTAAATCAATTTCTGACCTCTATTCTGTTTTATTTATTTTTCTGTATTTTCCTCTATGGGTATCAAACTGCTTAACTTTTGTTGCTATTTATTGTATTTTTCTCTCTGATGGGCTAGTTTTCTCTCCTAAACCTTCTTTTTTTTAGGTATCTTCTTCATATGGCTGAGTGAATGTTTCTCCTATATCAACTAGTTTGGGTGCCCTTGGCTAAGGCTTATTCATGAAAGGTAGAGAGGACTTGAGGAAATCAAAGTAAGGAAATTATACAGTGATCGATTTCTATAATTTATAATTTTAGTAATGAAGCTGTCTGCATTACAACTCTGCAGAGGAGAGATGACAGCTTCCCAGAGGCACTACAACGACCTGGATGACAGAGGGAATGAACTTGGGTGTCAGGAGCACAAGACCCCTAAGGAGCCAGGACACAAACTTAGACCCAAATGTAGAAAAGGAGAAATTCCAGTCCAGAAGGGGATGTGGGGTCAAGGTCTTCCCTCATCAGATCCACATTTCCCAGGAGGGGAGAGTAAGAAGACACTATTGATCAAGACATCCCCGTTCCTGCCTCAGACAGGACAGACACTTCAACAACAAAAGGAAACTCAGACAAAGGATGTGAGTTGTTTGCTACAGTGGAGGAAAGGGAAAAGTCAGCAAGTTCCCCTGAAACACACTGGCCAGTGTCAGTGTCCAGCAGCTGTGTCTGAGGCATCTCCTTCCTTGCCTCTCAGTGAGCCTGTGTCTACTACCAGCAGGTGCCAAAGGTTCAGTGTCCCTCAGCATTGCCTTCTGGTCTTTATTAGGGGCTATGTCTCCTTGACTGAAAAAGTCCTCCTTCATCCATGATGTATAATGTCTGTTTTTCCTCCCCGCTCCCCTCCAATTTTTCTTTAAAAATGTATTTCTTTAAAAAATGTAAAAAATATTTTCAAAGTGGTGTGTTCTCTCACTGGGGCATTTGGGATTGAGGTTTAGTGTATCTGAGTGGCTTGTGCTTAAACAAAAGAAGTGAAAGGTAGCTTCAGTTCCAACTGATGCCTGCATTAGCCTCTAAAAGAAGGCCCTCCATCATGAGGATGGTTTTTCGGGAAGCTTGATTTGTGCCAGTGCTGTTATTTTTGTTTCTGTCTTCAGAGAAGCTGCCACAGTGGCAGAAGTTTAGTTTTAAAATTCTTTGTGGGGCATTCCACATGGAAATCAACTGATTTCTTTGTATCTAGATGATGATTACTCCTAGGATTGTTGGGAGGGATCAGTAGCAGTCCCATGCCAAACTATATTAGAAACTAATTCCCAGAAGATGATCCAGAGGGATATGCTAGCCACTTTCCATTCATATACCTTTCCTTACATAGTTCTGGAAACCAGAAGTCCAAAATCAAGGTGTTAGCAGGGCTTCCCTTCTTCTGAAATTTCTAGATGGGAGTCTTTCCTTCCCTTCCCAGCTTCTAGTGACTCCAGGTGTGTCCTGGCCTGTAGCTGCATCACTCCAGTCTCTGCTTTGTCTTTACATGGCATTTTCCTCTTCTTCCTCATCTAACCTTTATGTCTGTATTTATTGGGATGGATCTATCTGAGAATCTCTAGGGAATCAGATAGCTGAAGTCATCCTGGAGCAGAGCAGCACCAGTGGGGACCCCACCACATTGATAGAAAGTTTTAGAATTGCCTACTGCAGTCCAATGAGTGATCTCAAATCTTGAGTCATGGAACTTAGAAAATTTACTGTCTATTATTTGGAAAGAAGTCAGCTTGGGCTAAAAATGTGGATAAAACTGATTTATTATAAGCTTGAGTCTTTACTTCTCATTCAAGAATATACATGTAGTCAGGATGTTTGTAGTAATGCTGGCTAAATCACAGCTGCAGTAAGTCATCTTCCTCCAGGGTTGTAGGGCTGATCTACACGAATGAATTAAATTTTCCTTCTTACATTCTAGAATCGCATTTCTTCTTTCAGCCAATGTTTTGTCTTTTTCTCTTCCTTCCTACTAGCAATATTTACATAGTAGTTGATCAGCAAATAATTGAAGATGGATGGAATGATTCCTCCAAAAAAAGGTAATTCTGGCACCTATCTCATGCTCCTCTATATCCTGTCATTGTCTCCCGGAAGTACCCACCATAGAGCCTTTACTGTGCTCAGGATATGAAACACTGGGCCTAGCAGATGGTAGAGATATTTCTAGAGGAGGAGAAGGAATCACTAGTTTCTCAACAGGCAGGTGGCTGCCTGAGCCGATGCGCTCCTCAGCAAGGCTGGCTTGGCTGTCCCGCTTTAATTGTGTTTCATGTAATGCAATCCCTGCTAAGCAGTCACGGATCAAAGGCCTCTTGACAAAAAAATTAAATCAGAAGAAGAGAGCAATTTGTCATCCTCCCTCTAAATTGACCCTCATGAAGGTGGCTCATTAATACAAGAAACCACAAAGGAGCTAGAGTCTCGGGCCAAGCCTAGGCCAGATAATGGAGGGACATTAGCAAACATCTCTCTGGTTCTCTCTCTCTCAAAATTCCTCTACTGGCCTGCCTCTGCCTAAAATTCTGCCCATGAGAGATCAGTCCTTATGTTTCTGATAAATAGTTCCTTAAAAAAGCAACTGCTCTTGGGAAGTTGGTAACCACTGTCATTTATATTTTACTATGGATTACAATGTCAGAGTTTTTTGAGATGATGACTGGACATCACAAAGATAGTCCTGAAGAATGAATGTATGGCACTTTGCTTTTCCCAGTAGAAGCAAGAATGAATGGTACATCACACACATTCCGAGGACACAGTGGAGGAGGGACACTGTGAATAACACAAAAGGCAAGAGGCAAAGCTGATATGTCTTGACAAATGAAATATACATTCTAGAAAGGTAAAAGGGAGAAAATAAAGTGAAAGAAAGACAGAGGATATACGAGGGCACAGGAAGAAAGGGATGGGAGCAGCAAAAAATGGAAAGTCAGTTACTATGCAGCATGCCTTCTATGTATTGGTTCTCACGTACATTTTATTTCATTTAATGATAACAGAGCTTTGTTATCTTCCTGCTATGTAGATGAGAAACCTAGCCTGATAGGAAATTAGGGACTTGCCCAAACTATGACTTGGGATAAGTAGGGCAGGGTGAAAGATCAAACAGAGCCACTTCAATAGTTGGCACAAGAGGTCCTGTTTACAGATTGTGTGGTGGGAAAATTTTAAAAAATTAGAGCATACCTACTTATTTGATTGCTAGATTAATATGTAAATATTCCTCTGGATTTAAATGCAAATATTATTAGGTAAGGATCACAGCTTATTTGATCAGACTAGCTCACTTTAGTATAAAGAACTTTGTGATACAAGATCTGAGGAATAAAAAGGAAAGTAAATTTTGATAGAGGAGATAGGAGAGATAGAATGGTCCAACAAAGGAGGTGCGGCTGAGGACTGGGCCAGAAAGGCATCCCATGGGGATGGCCCAGAACTGGGGAGGGAACCATTGCAAAGTGACTTTGCATAGTGTCATTTTCTAGAGACGTTTTTCAAGTTGTGAGTTGTGACTTAAAATATGCAAAAAGAAACATTATGAAATGGAACATAATACAATAAATTATGCAAAGTAAGGATAAGTATCATTTTGTGAAACTTTGGTTTCACTTAAGGATCCTCGTGTGAACATATATACTGGATTTGATATTAGGCACATTTCATGGGCATAAGATTTTGGGGGGAGGAGTTCATTATAAATTCATGACTGAGCCCCACTTTTGCCGACCTAGGAGTTGTGGTATGAATTCCAGGAATTTGCATTTTTAATAAGCCCCACGGGAACCACACTTTTAAGTTCTTGTATCAGGCCATTTTGGAGGGAAGACCTACACAGTGAAAATAACTAGAAATATGCCCATATGGCATTTAGTTTTAAGGAATTTGCTTGTAAACTACTAACTCATTGTATTTCACTGAATATTCCCATGGACCTGAGCTTGGCAAAAACTTTTTCAGAGTCGTGATGACAGGTAATTTGAGGGTCACCAGAAGACTCTCTCCTAACCAAAAATATTTTTTTCTTATTTACATGTTGTTGGCTCAAAATACTGGCCACACTCAGAGCATTAAATTCAAAAATCAGAGTTGGAGACAATAAAACCAAAGTCTGGTGTAAGGTCTGGACAAAGGCAAAAAAAAAAAAAAAATGCAAGCCAAGTAAATGCAGAAATTGAGTGGGAAATCAAGAAAAGAGGCAGAAAAGAATGAAAAGAAATGACAGTGCTTTCTGAAGAAATCATTCATTCTCCCACCCATCCTCACAATTTTCCTATAAGTTCATTCATTCATTTATCAATTTTGAATGTTATTAATAGTGAGGAATGTACATTTTGAGCTCATTCTGCCTGGTTTCCAATCCAGACTTTGTTCCTTGCACACTCTAGATTTAAATTACTTAACCTTTTTTTTTTTCTTACCTGCAAAGAAATGTAACTGGCAATAGTACTAGTACCTTCTTCATGAGACGGTGAGAATAGATGAAATATATGTAAAGTGCATATGAGTGAGTCAGCATAGCCTCTAGGCACGTGGTTTGAGCCTCTGTTTTTCTTAATGGTAAGCATCCCAGCTCCTCGGCCTACTGTACTACCCTTCAGAATCTAATGAGCCCTCCTTTCTGGCTTCATCTACTCTAGCCACATAGACTATGTGTCCTAAGATATACCACCCATTTTCTAGGAAAGTAAACCTTATCCTGTCTTGCTCAAAATGACTTCTATAATGAACTTTAAAAAAATTTTATACAGATAATGTATTATTGAATTGTATACTTGAAACCCATATAATTTTATTAACCAATGGCACCCCAATAAATTTAACTAAAAATAAACTAAGAGCTTTTCTTAACTTTCCCTCCATTCATCTCATGAGTATTTATTAATCACTCTCCTCAAAACATTTCCTGTATTCTATTATCATAAAGCTCTCCAAATTGTTATGTTTTGTTTGCCTTTCAGGCTGATTCTGAATTTTCCTTGTGAAAGGTATAATTAGTCACCATTCAGACCTTTGCACACAGGACATTTGTTTTGTTATCATGACTACAGTTTTTCTTTTAGCTCTGAAATTTCAGTTTACTTATATCAGGTAACTATTCTGTTCCTTCTTGTGAAAATTTAATTCAGTGACTTTATAGTCTAAATTGGTTAGTGATATCTTAGTAACTGTCTAATTTATTATTTCAAATTCACTTCTGTCTTTATCCATATTTATTTCTCCTCTCATATTCTCTCTCTTCCCCCTCTCATTTCCACTTTTGTCATTATAAGATTTTTTAAAAAAAATTTTTACAGCCAGATGTGGCTTTTGACAGTAGAGAAAGAAGAATTATAATGGTTGTGGTTTATTCAGGCAATATTCAACTTAATTTTGGCTCCCCAGCGTAGAGGACACAGAGGCTGTGGCTGGATCTCCCTTTATTCATTTACCAACTGTGCTTCAGCTAGTCTCTGTGCCCCTTCCCTTCAGGTCATAAGAACCAGGCTTTTCTTCTTCAAAACTGCCTGATGTCTGTGAGGAATCGGTATGTGGATATCCCACCCTCTCCATCCACTCCATTCTCTTCACCCCCAATCCTCTCCTTCCTACCCACTGAACTGTAGTTCCTCCATTCTCCACCAACAGAAGGTGCTTTCATGAGCTTCAAACTCTCAGAAACCCCCAGAGAAGAGGAAATGCTGGTTCTTGTGCTCACCTACACCCCCTGACTTCAGTGGATACATCCAGCACCCTTCCATCCCCAAGGGAACATGGGAATAGGTTCCTCACACTTTCCACAATTTATCATTCTGGTTCCAAAATCTACTAAATAGTTTATATTTTCTTGTAACTTTTAAGCCAATTAAGATTTGGCATACTTAATTCCCTAAAAAAATTCCTTTGAGAGTTGGCCACTTGGAATTGGGCATCTTTTTTTTTTTTCCCCCCCAACTATAAGGTCTCATTATAGCGATCCATGTGTCTTCTGCTTAGTTCTTGGATGTGGCCAACAGAAAGTGGGAATGAGGAAAAAGAGGCACTAGTTAATACATTGTTATGTGGAATTCTGTGTGTCCATGAGACAGAAACAGCATATTCGTCTTCGAAGGTCACTCTAGTTGGACCAGAATACCTGGCAAATAATTGAAATACTGTAGTTGTTTATGGACTGAAGGAATGCCTTGAAACCTTATAAGTGATTTCCCAAGAGAAACTTTCTAGACTTTGAAAAGATCTCGGGCTGCTCTAGGAACTTTGCCATCAGCGGTTGAAGCCAGAGGTTCATGCACAAGAGCAGATCCCAGAGTTGGTGGTTTTGGAATAATAATACCAGACTAGAAGCTGGAAGTACTGTAGCCACTGATTAATTAGGGAATCTAAGGAAAAGATGTGTTTCTTCTCAGTTTCCTTTCTCAAATGAATGATGACATAGGATAATTTTATATATTCCTTCAACTTTAAATATTTTATGAGGATATTGCTCCCCCTCCCTTTTTTTTTTACCTGCTCTTTGGCTTTAAATAAATTACAAATAACCCACAGGTACTCAACTAAATAATGAAGGAGTTGAATTGTATATTTACATATTCATTCTTCCATTCATTTATTCAACGACAATATTTTATGTGTCTAGTAGGGCTTCTGTTTTAAAACTCTGGGGGGGAAAAAGTGTGGTCGGATGGTGAATTTTAAGGAATGTAATTGCAAGTTTGGCATTTATCTACCACTTGGATGGGTGCAGCTTTTGTTTTGGTGTTTCACACTTGGCTTTCTGATGAAGGACGTGTGTGCCGCTCCTCTGTCATTCCAGGGACTTGGAGGCCATCGGGATCGTTTCAGAGGCAGAGCTTCTATAAGACGAAAGGCTAGGTCTAGACTCTAGATTCTGTGCAACAATCCAGTCAATATGGCTTCACTTCCTGATGGCAGACCCCTGTGCTTGGTGTCATCCCAGAAGCAACACAGAGGCAAGTTAGAAAGGGGCTCTCAGCAGCAAAGACATTAGCTCAAGAACTTCTTGGTCCTGCTCCCCTAGTGGCAATGAGTCAGTTTCTTCTCCAACAGGCACTGGGGTCTGTGGGAGCTATTTTTCTGGAACTTCTCCTTTGGGGTCATGGGGAAATATGTCTGCTTCTCCTGGGCACTGGGAGATACTCTCCTTCATACCACCTTCTCATAGGACTTTGTAGTCAGCTTTTTTGGAGCCGAGTTGATGGTGGCCTGTCTTGATCAAATACTTATCGAGCCCTATTACATGCCAGGTATGGTGTATTGTGGTGACAGTTGTAGCAGTAAAGATTAAAAAAGGCATGGTTTATTTCTTTGAGAAGCCCACAACCAGAAATAGAGAAATATATAAAGAAACAACTATAGGAGAGATGCTATAGTAGAAGTCTGACAGAGGGTTTTAATGATGTAGAGGTCAAACTTGACAGAAAAAGTGACAGCAGAGTGCTACATTTTGTATACATAGGCGCTTTCCAGGAGGAAAGTATGTGAGGGTGCATTCTGGGTTAGGTGTAATGGCAGGAGCTGAGCACCTGGGCCAAGTGATCTCAGCACGTGAAGATCCATGTCAGGACCCAAACCCAGGTCTACAATTATCAATTCAATACTCTTATTAGTAACAATAATGCCACATTAATTTTCATAATTTACATGAATGAGTTGTAGTTTTACATGTACAATTTTAATAGGAACTTGTGATAATTACTAATCGGGACAGGTGTCAATAGCTATATCTTATTTATGCAAAATAAGACTTGGAAAAATTATATCAGATTAAAATTTCAAATAATAATAAAATGTTACTGCTAAAAGTTAGAGTTTTAATGAAAATCTTCACTAACTCTTTATTTTATAGATAAGAACCCTAAGTAGATCAAATAACACTTAAAAAACAAAAATCACATAAAATGTTCAAGGTCACACTGTAAAGTTAGCGTACAGAATTCAGGTCACCTGACCCTATGGTTTGAGAGATTTTTACTAAGCAATCTGCTCTTTAGGCACAGGGCTAACCTGCTTCTATTCTAACACAGACACTTCAAGGACATGACAGAAGGTGAACAAATTAAATGCTGCAAAGTATCTTAGCATAGGTCCTGATTTGGAGACAAGAAGTCAGGGCACAGGAAACCAGCTCGGGCAGTATTTCTGCAAAGCAATGCCTGTTGCTATTTCAGCTTTCAAAATCAGCTCTCATCTCCCACCCTGGCCAAGAGAGTAGCCAGACAGTAAACTACTTAATTTAAATTATGTTCTCATCTCACTGAGTATGCGACACAGTTCTCTTATATTTTCTGATAAGGCTGATAATGAAGCGATCAGTCTATAGGATTCCCGAATGGCAGTGAACCTTCATTTGCATAATGATATTATAGCGTCTGTCGAACCCGCTAGCGATGATGCATCTGTATGTGAGAAATATAGGTCAGCAAAGATGCAGCAGCAATGAGAGAGGCAGGGCTATTCACTTATTAGAGTAAGAAAGGTCTTCTCTATCCTTCAGCTCAGCACGAGAGAAATAAATGTAATGGAATGGATCAGGGGGTTCTATTGGCTTTTGAACAATCAAAGGAGATGCATCAATTCTGTCTCATCGTTTAAATTCACTTCAAAGTCTGCTTAACCCTTTCATTTCCACTGGCAGAGTATCTCCTGCAATTCTTTACCTAACTCAGAGAAGATAGTGTGCTCTAATAATATAATGAGAGATTAGGAAATATAATGGCCCATTCGGGGTTGGGGAGAGATGAGAAAATTAGCTACTCCAGTTCTCCCTTGTGTTCCCTGATTTTTAAGATTTGTGAGATTTGCAGCCCACAGTTGTCATGCAGTTTGGGCTTTTTATTATTCTATTATTGTCATTATTCTCATTTTGGCACCTCATTTATTTACCATACTTTCTCTGTGCTCTCCTTTCCACTGTAACTCTAAATCTTGTGTGCAAGATAATGAATCTTGCTTCCCTTATAAGAATTGTACATTTGCCAGGGGCAAATATCTTGCTTTGTTTTTCTCCCTGGAAAGCGCTTAGCACAGTGCCTACTAAGACTGGACACACATGGAAGGCCTCGTAAAACTCCATTGAATTGAATTGAACTTCCAGTATCCTCATAGAATTAACTTTAAGAAGGCAATCCTTAAATTAAGAAGTCATTTAGGTCATTTTAGAGGCAGGCAGTTGTGCAACTAAAACATTTGGAGAAAACGGCAAGATATCTTTAAAATTCTAGCATGATATGTACCTGACATGCACATGATCTCAACTAAAACTTAACTCCTCTATCAGCGATTTTGACCCATCTCACAATAGTTTAAATAACAGCTATCGATGTTATTTAAAAATATATGCTCCATCAGTATGCCAAGAAAATATGATTATCTGCTAATGCTTATTAAGGAATGGAAATTGATTTTATATCACTGTGCATATAGCTAAAGTGAGAGGAAGGATAGTATATATAAGAAAAGATCTATTGTTACATCCTCTATATGACTATTGTATTAAATTGACATTAAATTACTCCGAAGGAAAATACACACGCAACATACACATATAGATTGCACCCACACTCACTCATATACATACTCATACATCTCTCACACCAATGAGACAAGAGTCACCTTGATTGTGAAGACAACATTTCAGGATAAATGGAAAGGAAAACTTCTTATTGCCTGAGAGTGACTTCAATGTGATGATTTTGTGGACAGATGATTCTGGGTATGTCAGTTAGCATAAGGTTGATTTCAAAGGTAAAATGCTAACCAGAAAAAAAAAGAAATAAAACCTAATTCTTGGCTCAAATTAGGAGAGCTGTTCAGCTTTAGTTAGCTCAACTTGTGGTGAGGGAAGGAACTTGAGGTTTGAGCAGCTCCCAGGAACTCTGGAAACTGTATTACCCTAAATGAAAGAGTTGGACTAGGATGGAATACAAAAGTTTGTTTCTCTTCTGATTTCGACCTCAGTCATCTTTGTTTTTGATCTCTGATCTCTGGGCTGCCTTCCATTATCTCCAGGCTCTGCAGCTCTTGCCTGTCTGGATCTTGGCCACAGACTGGAGTCAATAAAGAAAATGCCTGAACCTAAGAACATCCAAAGCCCAAATACAACAAATCACTGCCACCGAAGGAGAAACAAACTATTTTCCCTTTTTTAACTAAGAGTGAAAATTCTAGGTTGTCTGCCCATCATACTGAACTATGAGATCATGCCTTGGAGTTAGGCCTTTTGGCAAATCCTGCAGCCATTGTTTCCTTGGTGGCAGTCAAAGCATTTCTGCTGCCCTTAATTCACCTTGCTGACCTAAGGACTGGCATCAGTATCTGCCTTTTGTGAGGCATTTGGTCAATATGACTTTTAAATGTGATGTTTTTGTTTGGAATAAGAAACATGCCACCTCTTCGCCCTCCCACCCCCAAATCATCAAGAACAATATACATCAGATTATCGTGCACACAACAAACTGTAATGATTATTCTCTAAATCTGATTGCCTTGTTTCAGAGAGCAAATGGGGGAAATATGGGATTTGAATGGTAGCAAATGCTATTGAAACCATCTGTTTATTGATTGCCTAAAAGACTTAAAGTATTTGCACCAGAATCTTGGATAGAAATGAATTTTGGAACTTCCTTATTGTTATCTATTATGTATCGGAATTTTTGTAGCAACTGAAATGTCACTGTTTATCTTAGAACAATATTCTTCTGGCATCATTTGGTTTCTTTATTTTAACTGATGATTTTCATTTCTCAGTTTGTATCCAACTACTTCTGACAATGTTTCTTATCTATCAGATAAGAACTTTGTGGGAAATTATTTGGTTTTGGGGACTTTTTCTTAGTTTATTTAGGGCTAGTGGAATGTAGGACAAGAGAATAGAAGTTGAGCTTGTTTTTACTAATCATTGCCTTGGTATTTTGCAAGAGTGATGGCTTTCTTTCTTCAAAGACATAGCTGGCCTCCTTTCCACAAAGGCAGTTGAAGTCTTACTCAAGACTTAAAGACATCTCAGTGATCTCATGACTCATTCCACCTCTTTCTTGATCTTTTTGCTGTTATGTTGATGTGGGTGTCACACACAAACATCAGACAAGAATGCTGTTACTGCTGTATGTTTAACCCAAGCTAACTTTATAATTTATTCCCTCATGATGCAACATTGCCCTGCTTTGGATATTTTCATTCTCTATCTTTACTTTGATTTGATATTAGATAAAATGTTTAAAACATTTTCTAAGTCAACTTTTGGAGCAGGCAACATACATTTTATATTTGATACTAAAAAGTGCTTGCTTTTTTGGTGGAGGAAGATGGTGGGGGAGGAGAGGGTTGGTAGCATTTGGAGGAACCTATTAAATTTGAACTATCAATGAGTTAGAGGGCAACCTACTATTATATTTACTATAGCATTCAACTGAGTCGTTTATTTACATTTAACCAATTTCCAAATTAATTTGCATTTATAGACATTGCTGTAGCTTTTGTGCGTGTGTCTGTGTGTGATGTTTTCACCATGTGTCTTTTTATGAAAAAACCTGCAGTAAGAAAGCATGATGGATAATTTCTTATAAGAGTTATCCTTCAAAAAACAAAGAACAATTTATTCATGACACTTATAAAAACTGAATAATAAGTACAAAATAGAGAAGAGAATCTGGAACTAACATGTAGGCATGGGTAAAGATACAGTATAGAATAGAGGTCAGCCAATTCGTTCTTTAGCATTTGTGAGTCAAAAGGCAAAATTAAGGTTATTATGTTGTAGTTGTTTATATCACAAGAGAAAAAGCAATTTTCCAACTATTTTTAAATTCAAAAATAATTATAATAATTGAATATATATATTTTTGTAACATAAGTATACCATAGTGGCTTGAATTGTGTCCACCAAAAAAGTATATCCAGGCACCTGTGAATGTGCCCATGTGCCCTTATTCAGTAGACCTTCGATTCTTTTTTTTTAAATTAAGTTTATTGGGGTAACGTCAATACAATTATATAATTTTCAGGTGTACATTATCATTTGACATCTGTATATTCTATTGTGTGTTTACCACCCAAAGTCCAGTTTCCTTCAGCTACCATATATTTACCCACTTCGCCCTCTCCCTAAACCTTATATTTGACCCCCTTTACCCTGTCTACCTCCTCCCTCCTACCCCACCCCACTAGTAACCACTAGACCTGAACAATGCAGGGATTAGGGATGTCTTCACACTTCAGTCAAAAATCCTCATATAACTTTTGACTTTATAATCTCAATATGTGGATTCAACTGACCCTGGAACAAAAACAGAATTTTTGATTCCTGGTTAGGAATCTGTGATTGGAAAAGTAAAAATGCCATTTCAACTTATGGTTGGTTGAATCTGCAGATGTGAAACCCCTAGATATGAAGGGTCAACTGTACAGTTGGGACCTGTTATTCAAGGGTCAACTATATAATTAAGTTAAAGATCTCAAAATATCATCTGAATTTAGGATGGGCCTTAGATTTAATAAGTGGTTTCCTAATAAGAGAAAAGATACAGAGATTCAGACCAAGGAAAGATAGAGGCAGAGAAATTGGTGTTAAGCTGCTTTAAGAAAGGTATGCTAGAAGCTTGAAGAAGCAAGGAAGATTCTCCCTCTAGAGACTCCATAGAGAGTGTGACCCTGCAAACATCTTGATTTTGAAATATGGCCTCCCTAACTGTAAGAATACAAATTTCTCACTCAGTTTGTGACACTTTATTATGGCAGCTCCAGAAAACATATACACTAATGAGAAGAACAGAATTAATTTTTTAGGGTGGGATAACATTTCACTGAATGTGAGTTCAAAGTTACTGTTCTTTGTCATCAAATCATTCACAAATTCTAACTGTAAAGATCTTTACTGGCAGTCTTTACAAAAGTAGACAGTGAGCCTGACTTAGCCCACGGAACTTTATTTACCTGTTATAGTAAATCAGTTGTCTAATTCACTAAATATTTATATTTTTTTGTCCAAATCTAAAGTTTCGTCTATTTCTAAATCTAATCTCAGCTTTAAATGCTATTTTTCACAACCGATTTTTTTTTTCTCTTATGAAGGTAAAACAAAATTTATTAAATTGAGAGGAGTGATGGTTATAAAACACAAACCTACAACACTCAGGGAGTGGTTTAGAAATGGATATGTATTGAGAAGGAGGAAGCCGGGCTGCTGGGGAGAAAATGAATTTCCTATTGGAATGTGAGAAAGAAAATACTGCGAAGAAACTGTTGCTGGAACTTAGACCTGTTCATGCCCCAGACAGTAGCGACCCAGAAGTTTGATGCATTTACCAGCTTCCAACGTTACCTCCTTATAGTTTTCCTCTTTCCCCTTCAACTTTAGAAGTTTCTGTTGGTTCCTCAAGGGAATCTTTCTTACAAAGGAACCCCTGAGCTGAAAGAGCTGCAGTGATTTATAAGTGCTTATCTGGTGCTTATTATTATTGTTTCTAAGACAGTCCTGTCCTGAAATCTAACATAGTTCCCTTTACCCTCGAATTATTTTAATAAGTTATCTGTTAATTACTTTCTGAATCACACAAAGGGCTAGTTTTCAGGTGGCTTGTAAAATTCACTGAGTTTTGGGGGACATATTTTTAAATCGATCATTCCACGCTTTTCCCTCCTTTTATTTTTTAGGGATCTGTTTGCTTCAGCTATTTATCAATTATGAATAAGATGAAGTTGTCGGGGCAATTCCAGAACCCACAGCAAGTCATGGTGGCAATATATTTGGAATAGGGGAGACAGTTTTTGTGAAACAGAAATGTAAAGAAGGCTAGGGGTTATACGAAAGAGAAGCCATTATTTAAGTGTAGAGTTGGATGCCAGAGAACACAGAAGTCTAGAAAAATAAAATATCGGGGGCAGAGTGTCAGGGAAATTAATTTTTTCAGCTGAGAACAAACGCAGAA
>NW_011888784.1:7700832-7710594 GCF_000151845.1 Pteropus vampyrus
TCCCTCGAATCCCAGGCCTCCTTTCACCTCGTTACAGACTACTTTCTTTTTTAATGGTGGAATAGACTTTCAGCTTGTCTTGATAAAACACCATCAACAAATAAAACACAAATGTGAATTGCCAGTAGATACATAAATTGAATCTGCCATCAGAAATAGACACAGCTACTCTAAGATATGGAACAAAAACCCGAGATTTGCAATGCTCTCTTATTCGAAATTAAATTTTTGGACCGTCTAATGAGCTCTTATGCCAGTGCATGGAGGAGTTTCAAAAGTGCATGACACATGTCATTAAAACAAATGACTCTGGCTCAGATGGTGAACAAGTTCACTGGCTTCAATAAATCTTAACGTTTCTCATCTCTCACCTGAATTGGGTGTACATCGCCCCCGTATTCATGGAAGAAAGGTGATTGACATTTCAGAATAAGACTTATTTTTAAGTTGAATAGTTTTTTCTCCTTTCACAAAGAATATAGATTAATTTTTCATTAAGTACATATAGAGATATCTTGCAATGATACTTTAGAAAGCCCGTAGATGTAGAATAATTTGCCTCCACTCCATCATCAGATGAAAATGAAATGCTCGTTGGGGACCAAGAAAGATAGACCAAGATAGTTGAATTATTCACTTTTGAAGGTTTCCAGTTCAAATGTTTTGCAAGCTAGTTTGCAGCTGGGTTGCAGCAGGCTCCATCTACCTCTGTCTAATAAAACTCATGCTGAAAATCTCAGTTGGAAGTTCAGAGAATCAGACCATTCATCAAACCTCGTCATAATTATTTAATAAGCAACATTAAATGTTCAGTCAAGTCTTTAACTCATCAGTTCAGTTATCACAGTTTAGTGCATGCAAACATCATTTACAAGGTTTCCCGCTGAACGATAGAGGATACAAATAAACCCTATAAATTAAACCAGCCCTCAAAATAACCTTCCCCTTCTTGCCTGCCCGCTGCCTCACCTTTTCTACGCTTGAAAAGGGCTCCTCAAATGGGCTCCCTCGATACAAATGTATGTGTCCGTGTGTGGGGGAGGTTATTTAGCTGGTGTCATTTTCAGTGTGTGTGTGCGTGTGCATGTGCACACGTGCGTGTGTGCATGCATTGCTGGACCAGCAAAAATTCACATTTTTCCAAGGCTTCAGGTGGCTTTCTCCTTTCATTGTCTAGCTGACACCTGTGTCTCCATCTTGAAGAGAGGAAATAAGCATTTTTGTGAACACCTAGCTCTTCCTTCTTTTCCCATTATAATCAGGATCTAAATAATAACAACCAAATGACAGAAGCATCTGCAGAGGGAAGGCATGAGGGGGAGGAAAATGAAAGGAATTGAGAAGTTTGGGGGAAAGAAAAATGAGAAGCCGTCTTTAAATTAGAAGCTCTCACGGAGTTCTTAGGACACCCTGATGTGCTGTTGCACGTTGTGAGCTATGTGTTAGGTAACCTGCTACTAATAATGGGGTACGTATTTTGTAATTTTCTCTTAAAATCTATGAGAATGGATTTCAGAATTATCCCTAGTACAACATCATTTACTCATGTAAATCTTGTTATGCTTTCTTAGGAGCGAGAGAGAAAGGTTTTGTCATATTGAGGGATTTTTATAAAACTCAGTTGCAGCCATTGGTATGTTCGATATATAGATATCTTATTTCAGTGTGTGTGTGTGTGTATGTGTGCGTGTGTGTGCACGTGTGCGTGTGTGTGTGTAGATGAGAATTGTTGCCTTAGGAGACCTGTGGAGAGAAAGTTGGTACTCAGAGCTTTGTTTGGGTTCCTCCAGTGATTCTGGTGGTTCCAGAAAAGTGACTGCAACATTTCTTGACTGTGATTTAGTCAGTCAGGGATCAGCAAGCTTCCACAGCTTTCTTGGTTAGTAGAACAAACAAGGGTTGAGGAGCCACGAGTTCTAGGTTTTCACTCCACTTTCACTTTTTACTATCTGTGTACCTATCTGCAAGCCTTAATTTTCTTAATTACAAGCAGGATGCCAAATTTCTGTTAAAATTTTATTAAGTTCTTAAATCAGAAATTACTTTACAAAATAAAATACTCTTCAACTCTTAAAGTTTCTAGTATATATAGTAGTAAAGAGTAGATATATATGTGTGTGTTTGAGAGAGAAAATATATATCTATATATAGAGATATAGAAAGAATATTATAGAGTGAATATATACTATATGTGTGTATATGTCTGTCTGTATGTATGTATGTTATATATGTGTGTGTGTGTGTGTGTGTGTGTGTGTATGTACATGTGCTTGAGGTAGAATCTAGAAACTTGAAGATTTATAAACTTAAGAAGTTCTAATAAGAAGGAATGATCAGCACTTTAACTCTGTCTGATAAGACTACCAAATCCACACAAACGGTGCCAATGGAATATTCATGATCTCTCCATGGATGATCATAGTATAATACATTGAAATAAAATATTTATATTTTGCATGTAATGGTGGAATTTGTGGATACATTGTATTAAAAAATGTGCTCTTGGAATTTCTATTTAAATTGTTTCAAAGCCTTATCAAGCATGTCATGTTTTGCCTTCTGTGCACTAGTCTCAGGGGGTCCCACTTGGTTTCCTTTAACTGCTCCTCAGAACATGGTCTCTCCATTCATGGGGTCTTCTACATATGCTGTTCCTCCCTCCTGATTGATATTCTTTTTCTGATCCCTTCCACACACACATCTGGTCACCTTGCAGTTATGTTTCAGATCTCATTTCCACTGACCTCCCTGCACAAGTCACATCCACCCACCCTTCCAGTTTTGTTTTCTGCTGTTATAACACTATAATATTCTCTCCTTCTTGCACTTATCACAATAGTAAACTTAGATTTGTTTTACTACTACTATTGATTGTCTGCCCTACTAGTCTATTATAACTGCCTCAGGGTCAGAGAGTAAGCCTGCTTTGCTCACTGCTGAATTTCCAGAGCCTCACTCAGAGCTTAGTACATTACAGGCGATCAGTGAGCATTTGTGGAAAGTGTGGCTTGTTCCTGTCTCCTCCCCACCCCCGTTGGCTCAGCTCGGGTTATCAAAAACTCCAAAACAGTGCAATGCTTAAGGAGATATTCATCACTCAGCTCATTCATTGAACATGCATCTATTATGTCCCTATTCTAGGTCAGACTATGAGATATAGTTATTCAGTGAGAGACAGATCATTGTGGTGAAATTGAGAGGACTAAGATTTAAATCAGCAGAGAGAAAAATCAGATGATATTATAGATAGACGAGAAAGAACACATCAGAGAGGCAGGAGATTTAAAAGTATAGTCAAGTAATAATGTTTCAATCACTTTAACTGATGTTCAAGGGAAGTGATGTAAGTAATATATATGAAAGAATGATTGTAGGGAATGATGTAAGAATCATATGTGGATAAAATTCTACTCAAATCTAAGGTGGTTGTAACTTTGTAGGCAGCTGATGACTATTGCGACTTTGGTCTTGGCCTACTCCAGTTACTTGGAGTTCTTTATAACTGTATTTGTGAATGTTCTCTATCCATAGTCTCCCACAATTCATACATGATATCTTTGGGTCTTATACATGAAAAATCTGAGACTTAAGAAAGTGAACTCACTTGACTTTGGTCCCTGTGTGGTGAAGAAAGAGCTAGCATTCGAACCCTTGTAGTCTGCCTCTAGAACTCATGCTCTAAGTTTGAACATGGAGTTAGTAGAAATCATTTTCACAGGAGGACCTAGGTCTCATTCCTTCGCTTTACACTGTAGAACAGATTATGGCCTCTGTACACTGTCTGGTATCTGGTCACAGACTCATAAGAGACTTCATTTCTGGAGGAATAGTAAATTTGGTTTAATAAATTTACATCTAAAAAGAGCTGGGTTAATATAAGTTTGTGAAAATTATTGTTTTTCCATCCAGGAGAAGAGAGACAGCAGACATTACTGGCTTAGGAGTTATTAACACTTCTCTTAGCTCTGTTGCCATTGTTAATTATCCATGAGATGTTAGGCAAATCGGTGTTCTTTTCCTGCTATTTTCTCATCCATAAAAATGTCAGGTTCAGCTAGGATATGTCTAAGACCCTGTGCCACACTCCTTTTGTGCTTCTCTACAAATCTTCTGCGTCCCAGTTGTAACTCCAGCTTCTACTGCAGGGGCTTGAATGATTTGATCAGCTTCACACAGGCGTAACTCCTTAGGGCCTTCCTGCTTTGGGACTTAATTTACCTAGAATATGCTTGCAGGACCCTGCCTGGCACTCAGCATACACAACCCGCAAGTCCCCTTTCATCACCTGGAGGACAATTCTGAATGCAATGCACGAGGCTTTCCCAAGGCTACTGCAGAATGGAGAGTAAGTGGGTGGCCCTGTGAAGGCCAGCTTAACATACCCTTTACTGACTTTCCCTCCTTCCATGTTCAGTGTCTCTTCCTCATTCCCCATACACTACTCTCATGCAAGCTTTTGTCTGAGAGTCACACGGGCTGAGAGACCCCTTCCACCTGTTGTTGCAAAATAGTAGAATATCCACACTACATTTTCTTGGAGCATCAATTTTACTACAAGATTGGGAGGAATTGACATTAAGACCATCTCTTCTCCCCACAAACATGGATGAAAAAACAGAGCAGGGCAGAGAATCGTTGACTATGATCCAACATCTGCCTGGTGGGACTAACACAACTAAATACATTTCCGACAGCCTTCCAGACTTTCCAGTTAAACCTTTGAAAAATGCTAAAATAATTATTGGGAAGCCTTTAGTAAGACTAACATTTTTAGGAAAGTCAGGAAGGATGAAAAATAAAGGATTATTCTAAAAACCATCAGCAACAACAGTGTCACTTTAAAAAATCTCTTGGTTCTGAACTGAATTACCCTCTTTCCAAGGGTTTGTAATCATTAGTATAACATTCAAAATATCTAAGGAATTAGATATTCATATTATTTTTCTTAAAGTTTATTTCCCAATAAATATATATGAATGTGAGATTTCAAAAAGAAATGTTTACTATCTGGTGAGATTTCAAAAAGAAATGTTTACTATCTGGTGACAGGCTCGATGAGGTTAATGTGGAGAATGTGTGGAGAGTGGAGGAAATGAGGGAGGCTAAGGAGAAGGTGGGAAGAAGATAGAAGGGGGGTGATGCTATTTGGGGTTCTGGGATCCTTTAACATAAATCTTTTTATTGAAGTTTTCATGGATTTCATTAAAGTGCTATTATCTCCAAATACCAAATAAAACCATCTTCATAAGTAAGTCCTCAAATACATCCCACAGCAAAGCAGGGACAGGGAAGGAGATGACATTTAGTTCATGAACCTCTGTTGACTCAACCGTAAAATGAAGGTGTTGGATTACTAAGAATTCTTCTAACTCTTCAATCGAAGAACCAGATACTGGAAAATAAACAGTCTATGAGCTCGGACATCACTATTCTCTTTGCTGCTGGTGTTTTCAGGTAACTTGCACAGTCTTTGGTTAATAGATCAAACCCTAGTATTCATTCTTGCAATTTGTGAGGTTGAGAAGATCACGTGAAGCAATATAGAACAACGACTGACACACAGAGAACATTTGGGGATTTTAACTTTAAACATCCATTGTAAGGAAATATATAAATGGCTACTGTCTGGGGTATTCTTTTATTATGAACATGGACAGTAAAGTAGAATGATCTCCTTATCAAAATTATTGGCTCAATAAAGAAAGATTCAGCTGCCAGTTATCTGAAAAAGTACAAAATGTTGTAGTTGACAATAAACTCAGTACAACTTAAGAATGTGATATCAAGGGCAAAATGACCATTTTATTGCAAAATTTTCCTTCATGGCACATCATTAATGGTATTAACCAAAATTTATCAAGGACCTACAATGTGACAGGCATTGCTATAGATATATCACATGTAACCCCCAGAACAACTTTGCAAGGTCACTCTTACTGTTATCCTATTCTTAGAGACAATAAACTGAGGAAACACAGAGAATTTAAATAACTCGCCCAAAGCGACGCAGCTCCCAATTGTGGGAGCTTGAATTTGAACCTCAGCTTCAGGATAAGAGTTCAACCAATATCTTATACTAACTCTAAAGTTGTCCAAATAAAATTTATAAGCATACTCTAGTGAGAGGAACATATTACTACTCAGTAATCACTCAAACTTCAAGTCACTTTTCCAACTCTATCTTTTATTACTCTCCAGCCCCACTCAGTTCTCCAGGAAGCAGACATTTCTTTAACAACCTTGCACGTACCACTCTCAGACTCTGTCTTTCCAAGACATTGCTTCAAGTATCCTTTGTACTTGTTTTGCCAAATCAAAGTATACCTATTCTTCAACATCTGTCACAAGGCCTATTTTTTTTCAGAAGGCTTTCTCAGGTTGTTTCAGCTAAAACATCTCTCTTCCCACTAAACTGCTATCACATTTTTAGTTTGCGTTGATCATCTGTTTAAAAGTATGTACGGGTTTTAATTTTTAATAAGGCAAATATCAATCACTATAACCCATATGAATAAGAAGCTCTTTGGGATCTCTCTTTTTTTTTAAACAAAGTAAAGTGTGGTTACACCAAAAAGTGAGAAAACCACTATGGATTAGCCCTAGCCTCATGATGGGTTCATTTCTAGCTACGACCTCATAAGGATTTATTTCTGTGGAATTCTAAGCACCTATGTAAGTCTCTGACTGGGCCTAGATTTTTCGTCCTTTTAATTCAAGAAGCTGATTTTTGGTGACCTAAGGGACTTTGACCAAAGTTAGCTTGTTTTCTCCCTTGGTTTTTTGTCTATTTTTTTAAATTTATTTTTTCTTCTTTTTCTCATTTTTTTTCTTTTTCCCCTTATTATTATTTTTTTTCCTTTTTCTTAACTTTATTATTTTATTTTTCTTTTTCTCATTTTTCTTTATTTTAAGCTGAACTTGAGGCACTGTGCTTGAAGGGTGGAGGTGTGTAAACGGCTGTGTTTTTCTCTCAAAAAGGTTCACATTAATAGACGATTCAGCACCTCAAAAACCTTCAAAAGCATTCTCTCCCAAATAACTGCCGAGCTTAAGTGCTAAAGGATTGTCAGGAGCCCTCTGGCCAATGAGGATGGCAAATCTGTCCTCTCTGTGGCCAGGCGCTTGGCCCACACCTGGGTGACATTGCAGAGACTGGACTGTTCTTCTTGAGGCACTTCTTCTATTCTCTGCTCTGTTCTGCTCTGCTCTGTGCTGTCTTTTTATCCATGTTTGTGGGAGGAGGAGATGGTCTTAATGTAAATTCCTCCGAATCTTGTGGTAAAATTGATGCTCCAAGAAAATGTAGTGTGGATAGTCTACTATTTTGCATCCTACCTACATGAAATTAGGTTGATACTCCAGTTTAATAAGGCTGTAGTAATATAGTATTTGGAGTTAATTAGAAAGAACTAAATGGGAAAATGACATAAGAATTGTCGCTATAACTCCCAACAAGAACAAATGATCAAATGCGGTCCCTAAGGCATATTAAAGGTATATTTAAAAACGATTCAGAAGGAGCCATATTGTGAAGCAGACATGCAGAAATTGTGTATTACCTTCCTATACAAACTCCCCTAACATTTTCAGAAACACCAGTGAGAACTTTTGATCTCATTGATCTGTGTTAATTATGGCCAAGAGGTCAACAACAGGTTAACAAAATCCTATGAACCAGGGTGTCAGGAATCAGAAAAATTGACATGAATGTGGGCCTCCAAAGCAGCTTAAGGGGTCACTTTGCTGTATGGTCAAGTTTCCTGACTGTATAATGTAAGAGTAGGGCCATTCCACTGTGAATTTTTTTTAATAATAGTGGCATGAAGCAGTCACTCCAAGAGGCCTGACTGAGATATGAGCTGTTTAGCCAGCCTGAGTTTCCAAAGGGTGATCCATGGTGAGCCAAATGTCCTGGGATGCCCAGGGAGAGAATTTTTGACAAGTCAGCAGTTAAGAAGGATAGAAAAAATGACATGAAAGGTGACTTTTAGCATCAAGTTCCAGATTCCCAAGTACTGAGTATTTCCATTTTAGGCAGCACATTTATGGTTTCAGAAATCCATTGGAGCTTCTGCGTGGGTTCCTAAGAAGCCTAAGGAACATCCCAGAAGACCCACAGGCACTGAGCATTTTTACCCTGTACCCACTTGTGATCCCCTCTATTAATATTTTGTATTATTGTAAATGAGTTTTATACGTTTTATTCTCTTCTTTCACTTGGATCAGAAAGTCATTGAGTTTAGAAGCAAGCTTTATTCATCTTTTATGTCCAAAGCTTTGCATATTTCTAGATAAATAGGATAAATAAGTGTTGATATGTTGATGACATTACCAAGTGAAAGTTGAAAAATTCAATGGTTGTTAAAGACTTGAACTGAGTGTTTGCAGAATGTATTAATTTTACTACACATAGAATGAGGGTGGAGATGCAATATGATCAAAGGCAAAGAGAATGAGTATAAAGTGGAGAAGTTGGGGTAGAGGGTTTGGGCATCAAGTTCAGTGAACGGGCTTGCACCTGAGGGAGAAGGAACACACAGAAGTATAATTTGTTCTTGTATCATAAAGTCCTATTATAATATTGGTATTTGTGAAGGTTAGGAGGGTAATGTGATCTGTTAAGCGGTTCGCTCACAGGCATCATTTGCAGATGTGAAGAACATCGTTGAGTCAGTATACTTATTTACTGAGGTACACTAACAACTACAAAACATACTGAAGTTAAAAAAAATTGTTGAAAGAATATACTTTGAACAGTGTTCTGATTTCTGTTGCCACACAGCAAAATATTCCTAATGCTTAGTACCTCAAAACAACAATTTATTGCTCATGATTGTATGGGTTGACTGGGCCCAGCTGTGAGGCTATTCCTTGGGATCCCTCATGCGGTTGTCATCCAGTGGTGACCTGGCCTAGAGTTAACCGAAGGTTCGGCTCAGCTGAGCATCCCAGAGGGCTCACTAACAGTGCTGTCAGTTGATGCTGGCTCTCAGTTAAGAGCTCAGCTGAACTTTCAACTGGAGAGTGTACATGTGGACTCTCTGGGCAACTTGGTCTTTAGTACAGTGACTGGGTTCTCAAAAGGAGAGTCAAAAATGTGAGTTCCAAGATATTCAGAGAGAGGCCATAGATTTCTAATGAGCCACCACCAAAAATCTCAAAACATCTTTTCTGCTGCATTCTACTGATGAAAACAAGTCACTCAAGACAGTGTAGTTTTAAATGAGTATGAAGTAGGCTTCTTCTTTTGATGTTAGGGCAGCATGCATTTATGGGGGAGGGGGGATTAATGGTGGCCATTTTACACTATCTACCACAGAAAGTTTAAAAAATTATTCATTATTGAGTAATTAATTTGTCATTTGTTGATTTAAGAGGAATTTCTTGACTACCTATTATGACTAGGGACTGTAATAGCAGTATTACAGTAAACAGAATAAAGATTTGACTTCAATACAATGGTTAATTCTATGTGTCACATTGACTGGCCACGGGGTACCCAGGTTAAACATTATTTCTGGCTGTGTCTGTTTCTGGATGAGATTAGCATTTGAATCGGTGGGCTCAGTAAAGTAGACCGTCCTTCTCCATGTGGATGGGCATCATCCAATATGTTGAGGGCCAGAGCAGAACAAAAGGCAACTGAAGAAGGAATGTTCCCTTTTTTCTTCTTGCCTGATTGCATCAGCCGAGATTTCTTCTCCTTGGAGCATTGGTACTCAGACTTTCAGACTAGGACCAGGACCTATGTGCATTATCAGC
>NW_011888784.1:7710644-7712533 GCF_000151845.1 Pteropus vampyrus
CACCAAAAATCTCAAAACATCTTTTCTGCTGCATTCTACTGATGAAAACAAGTCACTCAAGACAGTGTAGTTTTAAATGAGTATGAAGTAGGCTTCTTCTTTTGATGTTAGGGCAGCATGCATTTATGGGGGAGGGGGAATTAATGGTGGCCATTTTACACTATCTACCACAGAAAGTTTAAAAAATTATTCATTATTGAGTAATTAATTTGTCATTTGTTGATTTAAGAGGAATTTCTTGACTACCTATTATGACTAGGGACTGTAATAGCAGTATTACAGTAAACAGAATAAAGATTTGACTTCAATACAATGGTTAATTCTATGTGTCACATTGACTGGCCACGGGGTACCCAGGTTAAACATTATTTCTGGCTGTGTCTGTTTCTGGATGAGATTAGCATTTGAATCGGTGGGCTCAGTAAAGTAGACCGTCCTTCTCCATGTGGATGGGCATCATCCAATATGTTGAGGGCCAGAGCAGAACAAAAGGCAACTGAAGAAGGAATGTTCCCTTTTTTCTTCTTGCCTGATTGCATCAGCCGAGATTTCTTCTCCTTGGAGCATTGGTACTCAGACTTTCAGACTAGGACCAGGACCTATGTGCATTATCAGCGCCTGGTTCCTGGTTCTCAGACCTTCAGACCCATTGACTTACACCATGGACTTTCCTAGATCTACAGCTTACAACCTCCCTACAACCTCCCTTACAACCTCCCTTTCTCTCCCTGCCTCGCCCCCATCTCTCCCTCCCTTCCTCTCTCCCTCTGTCTCTCTCTCTCTCTGCTGTGAAAATACACAAAATAAAATAAAGGTAAAACAAGAGAGTAATGGGACACTAATTTAGAGAGAATTGTCAAGAAGACCTTTCTCGTGAGTTAAAATTATAATGAAACCTTGATTGAAGTGAGGGACTGAGTTGTGCTATTATCCGGGAAAGTGTGCTCTAGGCAAAGAGGTGGGATGTGCTTGGCAAAACATCAGAGAGGCCAGCATGGCTAGAGTGAAGCGAGAGAGGGAGAAAGTGGTTGCAAATAAGTTTGGAGAGTTTGTCAAGAGCCATATAATTTAATGCCTTATAATTATGAGGAAAATATAGTCTAATTTTTATTCTAATTCTGGGGGTGACACCATTGGAAAGTGGAGAATCATGATCTGTTTCATGCTTTTCTTGATTCAGTATAGCTGCTGCACAACCAGAGACCAGATGATGGGGCTATAGGAGAAATCAGGAGCAAGAGTGAGAGCAAATGGACCAGGTAGGAGGTTTGTAGTTGTCCAGGGTGGCTTGGTCTAGAAAACTGGTAATGGAAAACTTAAAATAAGTTTAATCCAATAATATTTTGAAGTTAGAGTCAGCAAGATTTGTTGATAGGTTGCTTTTAGGTAATAAAGATGTCTCCAAGGTTTTACCTCTGAGTGAAAGAATAAATGGTGGCCTTTCCTGAGACAAAATTACTAAGTGAAAAACAGA
Organism: Pteropus vampyrus; assembly: GCF_000151845.1. Classification (NCBI taxonomy): domain Eukaryota; kingdom Metazoa; phylum Chordata; class Mammalia; order Chiroptera; family Pteropodidae; genus Pteropus; species Pteropus vampyrus. The sequence continues at coordinate 7,712,119 of NW_011888784.1, forward strand.
TTTGAAAGAATAAAAAGCAATTAATTGTTTTTCCCCTTTTATTTTACATACAATGAAACACAGAAATCTTAAGTGTACTAAGTTTTGATAATTGCATGTATCTGTGTAATCCAAACTCCTCTCCAAACATTGAGTATGACCATCACCTTACAACGTTTCCTCATTTTTCTTTCCAGTCTATCTCACACCACTTCCAGAAACAACCATTCTTTTATTTTTTTTTCCTACTATAGACTCCTTTTGCTTGTTCTAGAAATTCATATTAATGGAATCAGGTGATTATACTTACTTTGGAGAAGGTGAGTGGTTTTTGAAATGGTAAGTTCAATATTTTTCTTAACTATCCACATGAAGATTCCATATAGTCATGGTCAGTTAAAGATGGCCAGTAAAATTCCTTCTTGACAAAGGTGGT
>NW_011888784.1:7713718-7721788 GCF_000151845.1 Pteropus vampyrus
CCTACTATAGGCTCCTTTTGCTTGTTCTACAAATTCATATTAATGTAATCAGGTGATTATACTTACTTTGGAGAATGCGAGTGGTTTTTGAAATGGTAAGTTCAATATTTTTCTTAACTATCCACATGAAGATTCCATATAGTCATGGTCAGTTAAAGATGGCCAGTAAAATTCCTTCTTGACAAAGGTGGTAGATAATCTATACATGAAAATGTAGTTTAGGAGTTCTGCTGGAGGTGGATTTTGCACACGGTTTGCAAAGAGGTGGTACTTTTTAATTAGGTTATTTGGGAAATGACACTAGGGTGTTAACACAGTTTACTTTGTCAGGAATCCATTTTAGGGGGAGCAAAAAATTGGCTGAATCTTTTGGTGATAGTTCTTGTAAAAAAAAAAGTGGAGGGAAGTGAATTAAAGCTACTAGACAGTGTCAGTAAATCTATAAAACACTGTTAGAGAATTTAGTCTCACAAGTTTCTATGCTAGTATCAATTTGATAATTTTAGCTAGTGATGGGGAACCAAACAAAATACATGGAACATTGTCCTTTCAAAACAGCCCTATAAAACCATGATGAGAGGCTGAAGTTTGACAGTGCCCCTGTAATGTGAAATAAATTGCAATTTTTAATCACTTGCCTTGGGTGAAACAGTGGATAACTGCCTCTGAAGAAGAGACGTTGTTATTTGTTGCAGTTTGTGGGTGGTCTGTCTGCTTGGCACATTCAGACTGACTGGAGCTCTGAAAGTAAGCCAGAGGCAGGATCCGCCCCCACCCCCACCCCCCTTCTCTTTTCAGAGGGAATTGGAGAGTGAGTCCTAATCCTGGAACTACATCATGGTCAGTCATCATTCTGCCCTTTTCTCTTAAAATATAAAACACCAAAGAAAGTCCATTTAAGAATGTATTAGTTATTAGATGCCTACAGGAAGTGATATGATGGGGATTGAAAACTCTTCAGGCTCAAAATATCTCCTCCTCCTAGAAATCTGTTGTGTTTTACATTGGAGGGTGAAGGCTTTGGGGATTTCTGGAGTCTCTGCTGCCTCTGTAAATACCTCTGGGAAGGAGAACATATTAAGCTCTTATCAGCTGGGGGATTCATTTCATCTATCTGAGGGCAAAGCCCTGTGGGAACAGGACACAGAAGGGAGGTGGTGATGCTCAGATGGGGAAAGAACCTTGAAGTGAGTGCTGTTTGAAAGGGGGGTACCCCCAGAGAGATGCTATGACTTCAGCATTTCTCCAAGATCTGGATATCACTGCATTGGGGTCCCTTTTAGAGGCGCTCACTTTTTTCCTTCCCCGACCTCTTCAGTGTGATGCAGGCTGTACCTCTTAACCATTATCTGAAGCACTTATGCATACTCATCCATCAGGAAGCCTCCCTTTCTCTCTTTTGCCCTCTCTCTGTCCTTTTGGCTCGCCTTCTTTCTGCTCCATTTAGAAATGTTGACAAGGCATTGTTAGCTGCTGACTAGTTTGCTTTTTAAGTTTGGTTATTAAGCGGCTCTTTTGTTGTTATTGTTGTTTTCCGCAGCACTGGATCTTAATAGCTGCTGAACTGCAAATAATGAAAAAAGCAACAACTAGAAAAAGAAAATGTTGAGAAGTAATATTTCCCAAATAATGACACCTGAGCTGGCAGAGCAGGAGGCATTTCAGGAACATGGATTGCAGAGGAGATAACTGTTAAAATCTTTGAGGCTGGAATTCCATTAGCGGCAATGGGGAATTAGGGAGTTTATGAGTCTGCTATTTTTAGTGAAGAAAACTGAGGGATTGTAATAGCACTGGCTTCCTACATGTTTGAGGCATTCATTGGACTTAGTAGCGAAAAGTGTTTAAGTGAAGAATAGAATTGGAAAAAGAGGGTAAAGTGTGTGCTATATATGCTTTGTGTGGGGGTTTGAGCTCAGTGGAGAAAAGTGATAATGAGGATGTTTATAAAGAAGATGATTATGGTACTAATACCTCACATCTTGTATATTGCCCCTTTGGGCTATGGTGAAAGACAAATGGGTGCATATACAGAATGAAAGTTGGCCTTAATCAATTTAAGAATCATGTTTCTATTCAGCCTTCTCCCCCCAATTTTTTTTTTGTAATCATGAATAATAAGCAATTTGAGGACTTTATTAGCCATATATTTTATCATGAGGAGGAAGGCCTATGATATTCATATTTCTGCCCAGAGTAGAGTAATTAAGGCTAGCAAGAAGAGGCTATATACAAACATAGTTACTATGCTAAATGGTCTTCCTCTGTGGTAGAGTGTGGCTAGCTTTCTTTAGCCTGGCATGGGATTGATGATAGCTGTACCAACCAGTCATTTTAGATTTAGAATTGTTCCAAGTCTGCAGTTGGCTAAGCCGAGCTATAATTTCCAGGCTAAGAACAATTGGGAGGGATCCCTTAAGTATTTAGAGTTTTTGTAAGCAGATCACCCTGGAATCCTCAGCTAAAAATAGATCTGATATCCTAATTTAACAATGGAAAAAAGAAAAGGCATTTGGAGGCCTTGGGAATGTATGATTATGCCTGAATGCTTGCTTTCAGCTGTCTACAGGATCCAGAGCCACAAACCTACAAAACTACAGTAAATCCTTACCTCTGTGAGATTCAGGACTACTATAGGATATATTTGCACAGGAACCTATACCAGCCTAATTACATCCAGTGTTACCTTAGAATATCTGGCTGAAACAAAGAACCGTGGGACAGCAGGAGCACAGATTCTGGAAGACAGATTGTGATGGGGCTTAACAGTGAAAAGAATAAATATGATCCAGTTGTTGAACAATTTTACGTGCCAGATACCAAACTAGGTGTTTTACGTGCATTTTTTCTTTTAATTCTTATAATCGACAAATAAAAAGTCACAGACACAGACAACAGCTTAGTGGTTACCAAAGGGAAAGCAGAAAGGGAGAAGGTAGATAAAGGCAAAGGGGGTCAAATATATGGTGACAAAGGAGATTTGACTTTGGGTAGTGAACACACAATGGAATATACAGATGATATATTACTGAAATGTACACTTGAAACCTATTTAATTTTATTAAACAATGTCACCCAAATAAATTTAATTTAAAAAGTAAATTAAACAAACAATTATTATAATCTCTGTATGAGACAGACATTGCAACTCCCATTTTCAGTTTCAAAGACACTGGCTTTCAGAGATGTTGCGCATGAACACAGTTGCTAAGTAGTCATACCAGAACTCAAACCTATGCCTGTCAGACCTGAAAGGCCATATCACTAACCACAAAGTTCAGTTTTTCATCAAACAAAAGAATAACCTCAACGTTTACTTTAGTTATTCACCCCAAACCAACAATTTGGGAAATATTTTGCACTATGAAATTGCATGCGGCCTTGCATGAGTTAATGCTGAACATTTGAACATTTATGCAATTTAGCCTATTATATTCTCATTCATCTATCATAATTTTCCTGGAGGAAAGAGGGAGGGGTGGTTGGTCAGGGGAAAATCCCTCATTTACCATTAATTTACGTAAAAAAATTCAATTCGAAATGTCTAACAAATTGAATTAAATTGAGAAAGGTCATAAGAGTTTATCAGTTGAGGTCGTCAAGACAGCAATAAAGAAAGTAGTTAGGAGGCTGATTTTATATTAGCTGGCAAGCCAACCAGGTCACTCTATTAAAATTCTAAGAAAGCCTGAAACGCAGTGCTGCTCAATGTGACAATTAAATGTAATATGTAATTTCTTCCACTACCCATTACACTGATAGCCAAGGTAGCCACTCAGAATGAAAACTGCAGGAATGATTAATGCAGCATAGTGCAGCATACATGTTGTGGGACCATGTGGTTTGTTTCATTACAACTTGTTAGTCCCTGCTATTTTCCTCTCCTTGGCGGCCAAGTCTCAACTTTCAGCTGTAAGCTTAGTCCTAACACGTTTATCCAATGTTGTTTATCATTGATACATAATTAGCAATTATTTCTGGCTCCCCTGTTTCCTAACATTGATATGCCATCCAGTCATTTACATCTCAAGAGCATCACGCTTAGGGTTATTTTACTTCATAGTTGAAAGTTACATATGTATTTTTATCTTAAGCAAGCACCTGAGCAAGCTCATCAAAAGCTCTTTATCTGAATGGTCCACTTGGATTCAAGAGGACTTGCATTCATTTTCAACTATGTGGCTCACTGGCTGTAACATGTGGAAGCAGTCACATCCTTCCCCTGGGATTTAGTTTGCTGCCTCTAAAAAGGGATATTTCCATGGCTAATCCCCAAAGTCTCTTCCAAGGAGCAACCCATGAGTCCAATAGGTGAAGTCCTATTGAGTTCAATAGAATAAGATAGTATCCAAGAGTGCCTTTCAGTTCTAGGTAATAGGATTACATATGGAGGCAAACTGGCACATTTTTGAATGATGAAACAGCAAAAATTCAAACTTTTAAATTGGACATGATAATGGGAGATAGTGGACAATTTTCAAGGAAACTAAAGAAAAAAGGAAAAAATAATTTCTTACGCATTGTATAGATGAAAGGTAATTAACAAAGAACTATTAAAATCAATGTGAAAAGCATTATCACTTCAATTGAAAAAGACTCATAACTATAGTTATTAGGTATAAGAAAAGCAAAAATCAATATCTTTCTTATAAAATTTTCAGAGTTTAATACTGTTTTTAAATGTGAAATACATCATATATTTTAGAGTATACATTACCATCATTATTACTATTCAGTAGTCCCACCCATCTTAAGAGAGAAACCAGTATATTTGAAATCCTCAGCATATCCTTTCTCTTAAATTCCCTCCCTTTGCCAGAAATAATCACTAATGTCACTTTTATGTGAATCATTTCTTGCTTTTGTAAATAATTTTGCTATATATGTATACATGATTAAACAATGCATTATATAGGTTTGCTGTGTTTAAATTTCATATTAATAGAAGCATACTGCATATATTCTTACCCGTGTTATGGGTAAAACTGTACTCATTTATTTTTATTTTGACATTAAAAATGTATCTCTTTTTATTTATTCACTATACTGTTGGTTGACAGTATAGTTTGATTTCAGGTTTTGCTATCACAAATAATGCTACCAGAAGCATTTATAATAAAGTTATCCTGGCGAACATGAACAAGAATTTTTTTCAGGTAGGTATATCTAGGAGTAGAATTATTGGGTCATTAGTAGGATGATCACTTAGTATATTGTTCAAATTGAAACATTTCGAAAAGTTAAAAGGAACCTTATTAACAAATATGCTAAGAAAACAAGGATAAATTGGATGCACCAGCATTTATAGCTGCCCACATTATGGTATATGAGCATGTACAAATTTGATGGCTAATGCCAAATAGTTTTTCTAAGTTGTACCAATTTAAATTCCCATCAGCCATGTCTGAGAGTTCTCTTGCTCTCTATTTTTACCAAAGATATTATATTGGTTACTTCTCTGCTAATTACTGAGGTTGAAAATATCATTTTTGTCTTCATATTTTTGTCATTCATTCTTTTTTCTTTCCTGAAATAATTAGTTATTCAATAACCATACTTTTTCTTATTCTTCTATTAAAATGTTTTCTTTATTCTTATTCTGCTGATTATAAAGTTTCCCAATATGCATGGATGTATTTCTGAGCTCTTTTGTTTTACTGGTCCATATGTCTATTCCCATGACAATACCACATTATCTTAATTACTATAATATTATAGTAAAATTTCCAGGGATTCACTTTTCCAAGTCTAATATTAAGGGCCTTTAAACAGTATTGAAAAATTTCCAGCTAATAATCTCTTCAAACATCACCTCTTCACTATTCTCTTTATCTAGAAATCAAATTGGACACATATTAAGTTCTTTATTCCATTTATCTTCTCTTAATGTCTGTTTTATATTCCCTTTTCTCTAATTAGGTAATTTCTTCAGACCTCTCAGTTAATTAATTCTTTTGTCATCTGTGTCTAATCTGCTGTTTTTAGAATTTTAGAATTTTTAAATTCTAGATTTCAATTCTCATCTTTTTAATTTAAAAAAAAATCCATTTAGTCCTTTGCCAATGTATCTTAGAAATTTAAAGAGTCTCTGGTTTATTCATGATACTTTGTGCCCTGTCTTTTACTTCTTTAGCTTTTAAACATATTTACTTTATATTATTAATGTGATAATTTAGATATGTATAGTCTTTGCAGATCTAATTAGTATGTTCTTTTTCTGCTTAACTTCATCACGCATAGTGGAATTGTTCCTCATTTTTAGTAAATTATAATTGTGAAATTCATTCCTAAACTCATGTGAGAAGAACATTTTATTCACTTTCTTTTTATTTTTCCCCTGCTCATAAAAACAGATATCCTACCTTTATTCAAAGACCTCTAATTTAAACCCACTTGAGCTGCAGACTTTTCCTCTTATTTCTGGTTTTTGACATTGCTTAAACTCAGGCATATTCTGGATCCAGTTTGCTCACATCAGTAAATCACTTTTAGGTCTATCCAATACATACAGAATGCTATATGCAAACATTTCAGAATATGTGTAAAGTATGTTTAAAAACATGACCATATAAATTAGTCATAAAGCAAATCTTAACAAATTTTAGTGGTTGAAAATTACTGAGAATATAGTCTGTGATAATAGTGGATTTAAGCTAGGAAATAAAAAAACACAACTTTAACTATAAAATCCTCAGCATCTTGGAAGACAATGAATACATTTTAAAATAATCTACATGTCAAATGAGAAATCATGATGGAAATTGGAAAGTATTTTTTAACTGAATGATAAAATATGACATGTCAGATCCTCTGAGTTGCCACTAAAGCTGTGATTAGAGGGAAATTCATAGCTTTAAATGTGTGTATTAAAAATTAGATGAAAATCAATGGGCTAAGCTTTCACGTGAAGAATAATTAAGCTAAATGAATGAGAGAAATAATAAAAATTAACAAAGAAATTAATATAGAAACATATTGGAGAGATTTAAGAAATCTAAAAATTTGTTTATTTAACAAGATAAATTGATGAATTTTTAGAGGTTATTGACTAACAATAAAAAAGAAAGTACAAATAATATTAATGGGAATGATAACATAGTTTAGATCCTACATATATTAAGATGATAATACGAAAATATTACAAACGACTTTATGCAATAAATCTAAAAATTCTGATGAAATTAGAGTATCCTTAGGAAGAAAAAAGATTAAATAATAAAGAAAATTTATCCATAAAGAAATTTGCAATACCAGATAGCATCATGAATTATTCCATATATTTAAGAATTAAATAATTCCAATATTATATAAATGTTTCACATAAAATAAAATGAGAAAAATTACAGAATAACCTACAAGGATTCTACCAAAAATAAATAAAAATAACAATTGTTTTACAAACATAGCTTTTAAAATCCTGAATAAAACATTAATTAATAAAATCCAATTATGTGTACAAAAATTCATCACACAAAAATTGTGTTTAATTCTAGAAATTCAAATTTGGCTTAATATAAGAAAATTAAATAGTTGCACTTTTATGATTAATGGGGGCACATGATCATTTCAATAGATGCAACAAAGATATTTGAAAAAAATTAAACAATCATGTCAGATATGGCAAGGTTGTTGGAATCATCAGACTGAAAATTTAAAACAACTAAGCTTAATGTGCTAAGGGATCACATAGATAAATTAAACAGTATGTAAGAACAGATGGGCAATGGAATCAGAGAAATAAAAATTCTAAGAAAAAATAAAAAAAATCTACAGATTAAAAACATTATAACGTAAATAAGAATGACTTTGATGGGGTCATTAGCAAACTGGATATGACTGAGGAAAGAATCCCTGAACTTGAGCATATATCAATAGAACCATCCAAAATAGAAAAACAAAGAGAAAAAAGATTGGGAAAAAAACCAACAGAACAGCATATACAATAACTGTGGAACAACTACAAAAGGTGTAACATATGCATAATTGAAAGACCAGAAGAAGAGGAAAGAAAGACAAGGACAGAAAAAAGTCTTTGAGACAATATTACCTGAGAATTTCCCAAAATTAATG
>NW_011888784.1:7721838-7728411 GCF_000151845.1 Pteropus vampyrus
TAATAGAAGAAAATTAAATAGTTGCACTTTTATGATTAATGGGGGCACATGATCATTTCAATAGATGCAACAAAGATATTTGAAAAAAATTAAACAATCATGTCAGATATGGCAAGGTTGTTGGAATCATCAGACTGAAAATTTAAAACAACTAAGCTTAATGTGCTAAGGGATCACATAGATAAAGTAAACAGTATGTAAGAATAGATGGGCAATGGAATCAGAGAAATAAAAATTCTAAGAAAAAATAAAAAAAATCTACAGATTAAAAACATTATAACGTAAATAAGAATGACTTTGATGGGGTCATTAGCAAACTGAATATGGCTGAGGAAAGAATCCCTGAACTTGAGCATATATCAATAGAACCATCCAAAATAGAAAAGCAAAGAGAAAAAAGATTGGGAAAAAAACCAACAGAACAGCATATACAATAACTGTGGAACAACTACAAAAGGTGTAACATATGCATAATTGAAAGAACAGAAGAAGAGGAAAGAAAGACAGGGACAGAAAAAAGTCTTTGAGACAATATTACCTGAGAATTTCCCAAAATTAATGCCAGATAAATCACAGATCTGTGAAGCTCAGAGAACACCGAGCAGGATAAATGCCAAAACAAACGAAATAAACAACAAAAACCCCACAACTACACCTATGTGTATTATTTTCAAACTACAGAAAATCAAAACTAAATGCTAAAGAGGCAGCGAGAATACTTACTAACTCATTCTATGAGGCTATTATTATGCTAATATCAAAACCAGACAATAACATTACAAGGAAACTGCAGACCAATAGCTCTCATGAACATAGATGCAAAAATCCTCAACAAAATACTAGAATATCCAACAATGTATATAAAAAATTACAATGTATATAAAAAAATCCTCAACAAAATACTAGAAAATCCAACAATGTATATAAAAAATTACACTCCTTGACTAAGTGGGATTATTTCAGCTATGCAAATCTGGTTCAACATTCAAAAATCAATGTGGTACACATCAACAGACTAAAGAAGAAAGATCACGTGATCATATTAGTAGATAGATAAAAAGCATTTGACAAAATCAACACTCGTTCATGATAAAAACCTTCAGCAAACTATAGATATAGGGGACTCCTTTAACTTGATAAACATCATCATCTAAAAAAACAAACCAAAACCCATACAGCTAATATCATACCTGATGGTCAGAAACTACAAGTTTTCCAATTAAGATCAGTAACAAAGAAAAGATGTCCCCTCTCTCTACTGCTTTTCAATAGCATACTGGCATGTCTAGCTAATGCAATAAGATAAGAAAGGATAATAAAAGTTATACTGATTCAGAAGGAAGAAATAAAAGTTGTCTTTGTTTGTAGATGACATAATTATCTATTTGGAAAACCAGAGTCAGCAAACATCTCCTCAAACTAATTAGCAATTATAACATGTTTGTAGAATACAAGAATAATATATGAAAGTAAAAAACTTTTCTATAAACCAGCAATAAACAAATGAAATTTAAAATTAAAAATATAATACCATTTACATTAGTACTCAAAAAATTACATTATTAGATATATGTAACAAAATATGTGTAAAATCTATATGAGGAAAACTATAAAACTCTGATGAAAGAAATCAAAGAACTAAATTAATGGAGAGATATTTCAAGTTCACGGATAGGAAGCTTCATTATTGTCAAGATGTTAGTTGATCCCAATTTAATCTATAGATTCGGTGCAATCCCAATAAAAAAAATCCCTGTGACTTATTTTATGAGTATTCACAAACTGATTCTTAAATTTACATAGAGAGGCAAAAGACCTAGAATAGCCATCATAATATTGAAGGAGAATAACAAACTCAGAGGACTGACACTACTCAACTTCAAGACTCACTAAAATAACTATAGTAATCAAGACTGTGGTACTGGTAAAATATTAGACAAATAAATTAATGGAACAGAATAGAAAGCTCGGAAATAGACCTACATAAGTTAACTGATCATTAAGAAAAGTAGCAAAAGCAAATATAGTCTTTTTAGTAAATGGTGCTGGACCAACTGGATATCACATACAAAAAAAAATGAATCTGGATATATATAAATAAACCTTACATTCTTCACAAAAATAACTAAAAATGAACTATATATTTAAATATAAGCCATAAAAAGACACAAAGGAACTTTAAATGTCTATTAACAAGTGAAAGAAGACAATCTGAAAAACTATAGCGACAATAAAAAAAATCAGTGGTTGCCAGAGGTCTGGGGGAAGGGAGGGATGGATAGGCAGAACAGAGAACAAAAGTTTTATTAGAAGGAAAAGTACACTTCCGCACATGGAAGCAGACCTGAGCAAGAGAAGTGTGGCTCAAAAGGCCCAGAGAATATTTTTAAAGCAGTAAAACTATTCTATATGATACTGTAATAGTGGATATGTGTCATTATAAATTTGTCACAATACCAAGAGTGAACTCTAATATAAACTATAAACTTTAGATGACAATGATAGGCCATTGTAGGTTCACTGATTGTAACAAATGTACCACTCTGGTACAAGATTTTGGTAGTGAGGGAGGATGTGAATATTTGGGGGCAGGGGATATATGAGAAGTTACTGTACCTTTCTCTTAATTTTATTGTGAACCTAAAACTGCTCTAAAAAATAGTCTGTTAAAAATTCATATGAGCAATCAAATGAAAAGATTAGTCTAAAAACAAATAAAAATAAATTTTATTTATAAGTAAAAAGATCGCCAAAGCAACTAGATTACAACTGTGAATTTCTGATCATGGAAAGACAACTTTAGGAAAGTTAAAAAAAGTCACAAAAGCAGGAAAAATTATTTGGCAACACATATATGCAAAGTATGCAAAGAACTTCTTTCTATCATTAATGAAAATGCTGACAATCCCCTCACCCCCAACAATATAGGCAAGAGAATCAGTACTTTACAAGAGAGGGTATATAAATGGTCAGTAAGCATGTGATACAATATTTCAACTCATTAGTCAACAGATAAATGCAAATTAAAACCACAGTGTGATACCATGGCACACCTATTAAAATGAAGGGTGGGAGTGTGAACAGGTACATTCACTCTGAAAAAATATTAACATTTTCTACTAAATATGAATACATAATCAAACACATACACACTATGATGCATGAATTCCCTCTTAGACATATACCCAACAGAAAAGTGTACACAAGTATAGGAATAACAAGTACAAGACTTTTCATAGTAGCACAGTGCTTAATAGCCCTAAACTGAAAACATTCCTACCGTTTATCAAGAGTATAATGCATAAATAAATCTGGCATATTTACAATCGATTCCTAAACAGCAATGAAAAATGAACAGATGTTGCTACACACAAAAAAGACAGATCTTGTGTGTGTGTATGTATATCTATATCTATATCTATCCATATATATATATCTGTGTATGTATATATACACATGAACATATAATACATATATATATACAATTAAAACAAACAAAAGTAGTGTACACTATTAGGAGATAGGAGAATGGATAATTGGTGAGATGGGAGGGTTGTGATTCAGAGAGGCGAGGAAGGGAGCTCTAGATGTTAATAACGTTCAGTTTTTTGATCTGGTGGAATTTTACTTTGTGATAATTTATTGAGCCATTCGCATATGAATTGCATTTCTTTCTTTGCATATTATACATCAACTGAAAGGTTAAACAAATAAACAAAACCGATTTTAGAAAGGTTATTTGTTACTGGCTCAGGCAGTTTTGACTGACTAATCAATTACTCAATGAGCGATTATATCATCGTTATCATCAATGGCATTAAAATATTGGTAACCTGGGTAGTGTCAATGCTTCATTCGAAAAATAAAGAACTACAAATCAGACTTTCTGTCCTTGTGTTATATAGTCAGGGGCCAAATTATAATGTGATTTAAAAAATCCCCACCTAATTCTTATCACTTGCAAATTCCTGCTGTTGCATAAAAGTCTACATGATATAGCCCAGTGCTCTGTCTCTGACAAGTGTTCTTATCATTCTTCTGGTTTACTCCTTTCCAGCAGCATTGGCCTTCCCGCTGTTCCTCAAATGTTCCTTGTTGTTTCTCCCATTTGAAATGTATTTCACTCAGATATCCAAATGCCAAGCTCTTCCACTTCATTCAGATTTCTGCTCCGATACTACCTTAAAGTAGCTTTTGTCTCTACCCATCCAAAGAAATAGTGTTCTCATAGCCCACTTTACTTTTCATCATAACACGTGCTGCTACATAAAATATTACATATTTATTTGCTGTTCTTTATAATCCTCCTCAATTGTAAACTCTGTGGGGAAAGGAACTTTTATTTTATTCATTACTACATTTTTAGCACCCAGAACAGTTTCCAGTATGTAACTGGTACTCAGTTATTTAAATGGATAAATGAATGAATGGTTTATTTTCAGTAAGGGCTGGTAGCACACCACACAGACAAATTATATTGTTGATCGGTGATAATTTCTTTGAACTAACAACACAAGACATTGGACAGCTTGGTGTTCACCCACCTTTGGTTTATTTGGACACTCTTAAAACTCAAAACCCAGATTTGACCATCCTCCTCCTTTATCCTGCTGTGTATACGCTATTGAATTGCACAGTCCCTGGTGGGGAAACATTAAACAAACAGAACCCAGGGTTGCTATGCTGTTAAAGCCAGAAGTACATCATTCATTTTGTGAATAAAATACATAGAGAATAAAATAGCCACAGAGTAATGGGAGTTTTATTCTCTCTCTATTCCATTTCACTCCCTCTCTATTTTACTTACGTTATGAAATGATGCTCCCGCCGCTGGCTGATAAATGTTGATTAATCTGATGGAGAGTTGGATTTGTTAGCGAGCAAAAGCAATGTAAATAAATCGAGCAGGTGAACTGGAGTTCACAGTGTCATTTCTGAGATTAAGGAGCCTGTCTAGCCCTCCAAGCTCACTTATTACAATCAGGATGCATGCTCTTCTTGTAAATAGATGAAGGAAGCCCCTTCAAGCAGCTCAATAGACAGACCTCCTTTTGTGCTGTATACTACCTGTCCCTCAGCAAGTTTCATCTCTTGGGAATTGCCTATCCTGTCAATTTTGGTTTCTCCTCCAGGGGCTGGAAGTTGAGGGAAGGAAGGCTAGAGAAAATAAATAAGACTGTTTTCATATTTTGAAATCATCTAGTCAGCCAGTCAATAATTGCACTTATAATTTCAAAAACTTACATATGCAAAGCTCTGAGCTAAATGTTTACAGAATAATAACGATAAAGAGAACAATGACAGCAGTGATAGTAATTAACACCTACATAGCAATTTACTGTTTATAAAGCACTTTACTTATCATTATATTGATTGATGCTTAAGGTAAATCTTAAACTCTTAAATGTAGGCATTATTGTTCTATCTCGATCAGCCAGGTGGCAGCTGTGTCACCATTCCTTTCAAATGCATTTACCCACTTATATAGTGGGTTGGTCACCCCATGTCAGTTCCACAGGAAGTTCTGCCTTCCTCAGAATTTGTTACAAGTCTGGGGGTAGCTTATGGTTTTCTTGTAATTTCTGGCTCTGAGTATTGGCTCTGCTAAAAATTCACTCCCTATCTTCTTGCTTCTCATGGCTTTTCTCCTGCAATTGTTCTCTTTTTGTCTGTATCATACTGGCTTAGATATGAAATTCAGATATGAAATTGTTTCTGCAATTGTCCTCCAGGTAAGAAGACACACCCTTGAACAGAGAGCTCTGGCGTGTATTCATGCCACACCTTAGAAGGCTTGGCATCCACTCTCTTTGAAGGCAGCTCCCATCGTAGCTTCCAAAGACAGTTTTTTTTTTTTTTAGATTTCATTGCCTGTTCTTTTGATGTCTCATTTAAGAAATCATGCCAAGACCAAAGTCAAGGATCTTTTGTCTGTGTTTTCTTCTAGGAGTTTTATTGTTTTAGGTCTTACATTTAAGTTTTTGATCCATTTCAAGTTAATTTTTATTATAGTTGACATATAATATTATGTTCGTTTCAGGTATACAACACAGTGATTCAACATTTATATATCTCATGATGTGATCTCCATAAATTCACTATTTGTCATCATACAAAATTATTATAATATTATTGACTATATTCTCTGTGCTGTACATTAGTCATTTATTTTATAACTGGAAGTTTCACCTTTTTTTACCTATCCCCTCACCCTCCCCTCTGGCAATCATCAGTTTGTTTTGTTTCTTTTTAGATTCCACGTGTAAATAAAATTATACAACTCAACATCAGAAAACGTATAATCTGATTAAAAGTTGGGCAGACTACCTCAAAAGACATTTCTCCAAAGATGACATACAGATGGCCAACATATGAAAAGATGCTCAACATCATTAATCATCAGGGAAATGCAAATCAAAATCACACTGAGATATCACCTCAGACCTGTCAGAATGACTGTTATCAAAAGTCAGCAAACAATAAGTACTGATGAGGATGTAGAGAAAGGGGACCCTAATTCACTACTGTTGGGATTGTAAATTTGTGCAGCCACTACGGAACACAATGTATAGG